>NC_056666.1:77776005-78105647 GCF_018350195.1 Panthera tigris | reverse complement strand
CCCGTCACTCATCTTCCCATCTCCCCCAAACCCCACACACCCTTGGTTTCTGTATTTAAGAGTCTCTTGTGGTTTGGCTCCTTACCTCTCTGTTTGTAACTAATTTTTTCCCCTTCCTTTCCCCCATGGTCTTCTGTTAAGTTTCCCAAGATCCACATATGAGTGAAAACATATGATATCTGTCCTTTTCTGACTGACTTATTTCACTCAGCATAATACCTTCCAGTTCTACCCATGTTGCTGCAAATGGCATGATTTCATTCTTTCTCATTGCCAAGTAGTATTCCATTGTATATATAAACCACATCTTCTTTATCCATTCTTCAGTTGATGGACATTTAGACTCTTTCCATAATTTGGCTATTGTTGAAAGTGCTGCTATAAACATTGGGGTACACGTGCCCCTATGCATCAGCACTTCATATCCCTTGGGTAAATTCTTAGCAGTGCTATTACTGGGTCATAGGGTAGATCTATTTTTAATTTTTTGAGGAACCTCCACACTGTTTTCAAGAGCAGCTGCACCAGTTTGCATTCCCACCAAGAGTTCAAGAGTGTTTCCATTTCTCCACATCCTTGCCAGCATCTGTAGTTTCCTGATTTGTTCATTTTAGCCACTCTGACTGGTGTGAGGTGGCATCTCAGTGTGGCTTTGAATTGTATTTCCCTGATGATGAGTGACATTGAACATCTTTTCGTGTGTCTGTTGGCCATCTGAATGTCTTCTTTGGAAAAGTGTCTATTCTTGTTTTCTGCCCATTTCTTCACTGGATTATTTGTTTTTTGGGTGTTGAGTTTGGTAAGTTCTTTATAGATTTTTGGATGCTAGCCCTTTATCTGATATGTTATTTGTAAATATCTTTTCCCTTAATGTTGAAATTTTAAAAAATTATCATTTATAAGTAGTACCAAAATATTAAATATACTTAAGCATCAATCTAATAAAATGTGAAGAGAACCTATTTGTGGAAAATTATAAAATATTGATATTTATGAAAGATACTGCATATTCATGAGTTAGAAGATTTGATATTATTAAGATGTCAATTTTTCCAATTTTGCCTTATTAATTCAACACAATCTCAACTGAAATTTTAGCAACCTGTTTTTTAGATTATCAACAAGTTGATTCCAAAGTTTATAGGGAAAGGCAAAAGACTTTTGCAAGGTTAAGTAAGTGTACACAGAAGGACTTTAGTCCTGTTTGATACTGCAATGGTGTATTCATGAAACTCTGAATTTGTCAAATCTCACAGAATTTTGTAGCATAAGACTGAACCTTAATATGTGAAATTAGAAAGGAATAATTCTTAAGATTGAGGAATCCTAGGTTGGAAGGTAGAATTAAAAAAAAAACTACTGTATTACAAATGTATGAAACAACCTCACGGAAAGGAATGGGGATAAAAAAGGTTGACCAAAGTAACTTTGGAAATGAGTGGAATCTGTAAGACTAAAGGCAACAGGAACTGTACACAAACATTGTAGTTGATAAGGATGATTCCCACAGAGGTATGGTGTAATACTTGGGATACCACTATACACATACACAGTGATTGGAAAATCAAGTAAATGGATGGCAGATGGTTGGAGCCTGGTTTCTCACTGTTGGTGCAAGTTTACATATAAGCAAAAGTTAAAAAGGTCTTTGTGATATTGAATTGGAACCGTAGACATCAACATGAGCTTATGGCTAGTTTAGGATAGATACAGATGGTTTTACATATGGTCACATTTAAAGATGTGTGTATACACAGGGAGGGGCTAGAATATATACATCGGTTTTTTGCTCTATCACCTAAGGGCACCTAGAAACAATGACACTCCAGGAGCGGTGAGCACATCTAGCACCCAGATCTTGGTTTCTAATACCGTGACCCAATATTAGTGTGATGGTTAATTTTATGTGTCAACTTGCCTAGGCCACAAGGTAGCCAGTATTTGGGCAAAAATTATTCTGTGTGTTTCTGTCAGGACTTCAGATGAGATTATCATTTACATTGGTCCTTTGTGTAAAGTAGATTGCCCTCCATATTGTGGGTGGTCCTCACCCAATCCGTTGAAGACCTGCAGAGAACAAAAGGCTGACCCTTCCCTAAATAAGCAATTCTCTTGTTTTGATGGCCTTCGAAGTGGGACATTGGCACTTCCTGGCTCTGCAACAGCCTGGCTGCCCTCAGACTTGAACTGGAACACAGCTATGCAGATTTTGGACTTGCCAGCCTCCATAATCACACAAGCCAATGCCTTAAAATAAATTGTTTTTTGTATATATATACACATGCATACAAAGGAAATATATATATACAGTTATTTATTATAAATATTCATATTTATTATAAGGAATGTTTATGTATTAGAAGATTTATCATAAGTAATTGGCTCACCTGATTATATATCATATATATGTAACTATTTATTTATTATAGATTTAAGATATATAATTATTATGTATTTATATGCTATTATATATTGTATATATTATAAATCCATGGATGTTTATATATATATAAATATATATATATATATATTTTCTTGTCTCCTTGGTTCTTTTTCTTTGGAAAACCCCAAGTAATACAATTAGTAACGAAGAAGTCTTCCTGGAGAAATAACTGATTGTAGGACTGGGGTGGGAAATATACAAGATAACCCTACTGCATCATTCAGGGCCAAATTTAGGAAATAATCAAGAAGCTCACTGAAAGAGTTCCAGTGGCCAAACTGGAACAATTTATGCCAGTAGGAAGGAAGGAAGGAAGGAAAGAGGGAGGGACAGAAGAAGGAAAGGAGGGAGGAAGGAAGGGAGGGAGACTGGGTTGTAATGCAAAATATAAAATAAATATTCATAAGCCCATACTGATATGAATCAATGATTAGATTTATTAGTGAAGGAAGCTAGACTACTCTTATGCAGAAGAATTCCCAATTATTTTCCTACATGGTCCACCCTCCAGCAGGTAGTGAATAACTCCTCCCCTCCCAAGTGGAGACTGGGCATAATAACTTTGTTCCAAAGAGTATAGAGGAGGAAATGGGTGGAGGAAGATGGCGGCGTAGGAGGATGCTGGGCTCACCGCATCCTGCTGATTGCTTAGATTCCACCCACATCTGCCTAATTTACCCAGAAAACCACCAGAAGACTAGCAGAATGCACTCTCCAGAGCAAAGCATAGACGAGAGGCCCACTGAAGAGGGTAGGAAGGGTGGAGAGGCAGTGTGCGCTACACAGACTGGCGGGAGGGAGCCAGGGTGGTGTAGGGGCAGCCAGCCCACCTGGCAAGGCAGAGCCCCCAAGTCTGGCTTGCAAAAGCGGAGGGGCCGGACGGAGTGTGTTCTGACAGCCAGTGGGACTTAACATCTGGAATGTTGTAAGTCAACAGCTCTGCTCGGAGAGCAGGAGGGCTAAAGGACAATGGGAGGGAGAGTTGTTGAGCCCCGGAAGACAGAGCTCAGCTTGGCAGGGAACAAAGGCGCTGGGAAGTGCCATCTCCCTTGCCCATCCCCCAGCCAAAATCCCAAAGGGAACCAGTTCCCGTCACGAACTTGCTTGCACCGCGCAAACACCCAATGCTGTGCTTCTGTGGATACATCCCTCCGACGGGTCTGCCTCCCTCCCGGTGCCACAGGGCCCCTCCCAAAGCGCACCACCAAAGGCAAAGCGAGCTGAGTCTGTGCCTCCTGCCCCTGTGCACCTCGTGGTTCCACCCGGCTAATATACCAGATCCCATCGAAGCAGCGCCACAAGCCTGGCAGTGTGTAAGTAGCCCAGACAGAGGCCACACCACTCCACAGTGAGTCCTGCCCCTGGGAGAGGGTAAGATAAGGTACACACCAGTCTGGCTGTGGCCCCAGCAGTGGGCTGGGGACAGACATCAGGTCTGACTGCGGCCCCGCCCACCAACGCAAGTTACTCCAAACAGCACAGGTGAAGAGCCCTGCAGTTCCCCCGCCACTCCAGGGATTATCCAAAATGACAAAACGGAAGAATTCTCCTCAAAAGAAACTCCAGGAAGTAGCGACAGCTAATGAACTGATCAAAAATGGTTTAAGCAATATAGCAGAAGGTGAATTTAAAATATTAGTCATAAAATTAATTGCTGGGCTTGAAAAAAGTATAGAGGACAGCAGAGAATCTATTACTACAGAGGTCAAGGGACTAAGAAACAGCCAGGAGGAGCTAAAAAAATGCTATAAATGAGCTGCAAAATAAAATGGAGGCGACCACAGCTTGGATTGAAGAGGCAGAAGACAGAATAGGTGAATTAGAAGATAAAATTATGGAAAAAGAAGAAGTTGAGAAAAAGAGAGATAAAAAAATATCCAGGAGTATGAGGGGAGACTTAGAGAAATAAGTGACATAATTAAACGAAATAATATATGCATAATTGGTATTCCAGAGGAGGAAGAGAGAGGGAAAGGTGCTGAAGGTGTACTTGAAGAAATAATAGCTGAGAACTTCCCTGAACTGGGGAAGGAAAAAGGCATTGAAATCCAAGAGGCACAGAGAACTCCCTTCAGACATAACTTGAATCGATCTTCTGCACGACATATCATAGTGAAACTAGCAAAATACAAGGATAAAGAGAGAATTCTGAAAGCAGCTAGGGATAAACGTGCTCTAACATATAAAGGGAGAATGATAAGGCTAGTGACGGATCTCTCTACTGAAACTTGGCAGGCCAGGAAGGAATGGCAGGAAATCTTCAATGTGATGAACAGAAAAAAAATGCAGCCTAGAATCCTTTATCCAACAAGTCTGTCATCTAGAATAGAAGGAGAGATAAAGGTCTTCCCAAACAAACAAAAACTGAAGGAATTCATCACCACTAAACCAGCCCTACAAGAGATCTAAGGGGGATCCTGTGAGACAAAGTACCAGAGACATCACTACAAGCATGAAACCTACTGATATCACACTGACTCTAAACCCATATCTTTCTATAACACTGAATGTAAATGGACTAAATGCTCCAATCAAAAGACACAGGGTATCAGAATGGATTAAAAAAACAAGACCCATCTATTTGCTGTCTACAAGAGACTCATTTTAGACCTGAGGACACCTTCAGATTGAAAGTGAGGGGATGGAGAACCATCTATCATGCTACTGGAAGTCAAAAGAAAGCTGGAGTGGCCATACTTATATCAGACAAACTAGACTTTAAATTAAAGGCTGTAACAAGAGATGAAGAAGGGCATTATATAATAATCACAGGGTCTATCCATCAGGAAGAGCTAACAATTATAAATGTCTATGCGCCGAATACCAGAGCCCCCAAATATATAAAACAATTACTCACAAACATAAGCAACCTTATTGATAAGAATGTGGTAATTGCAGGGGGCTTTAATACGCCACTTACAATATTGGATAGATCATCTAGACACTTGGTCAATAAAGAAACAAGGGTCCTGAATGATACACTAGATCAGATGGACTTGACAGATATATTTAGAACTCTGCATCCCAAAACAACAGAATATACTTTCTTCTCAAGTGCACATGGAACATCTCCAAGATAGGCCACATACTGGGTCACAAAACAGCCCTTCATAAGTATACAAGAATTGAGATCATACCATGCATACTTTCAGACCACAATGCGATGAAGCTTGAAATCAACCACAGGAAAAAGTCTGGAAAACCTCCAAAAGCATGGAGGTTAAACAACACCCTACTAAAGAATGAATGGGTCAACCAGGCAATTAGAGAAGAAATTAAAAAACATATGGAAACAAATGAAAATGAAAATACAACAATCCAAACGCTTTGGGACGCAGTGAAGGCAGTCCTGAGAGGAAAATACATTGCAATCCAGGCCTATCTCAAGAAACAAGAAAAATCTCAAATACAAACTCTAAGAGCTCACCTAAAGGAAATAGAAGCAGAACAACAAAGACACCCCAAACCCAGCAGAAGAAGAGAAATAATAAAGATCAGAGCAGAAATAAACAATATAGAATCTAAAAAAACTGTAGAGCAGATCAACGAAACCAAGAGTTGGTTTTTTTGAAAAAATAAACAAAATTGATAAACCTCTATCCAGGCTTCTCAAAAAGAAAAGGGAGATGACCCAAATAGATAAAATCATGAATGAAAATGGAATTATTACAACCAATCCCTCAGAAATACAAGCAATTACCAGGGAATACTATGAAAAATTATATGCCAACAAACTGGACAACCTGGAAGAAATGGGCAAATTCCTAAACACCCACACCCTTCCAAAACTCAAACAGGAAGAAATAGAAAGCTTGAACAGACCCATAACCAGCAAAGAAATTGAATCAGTTATCAAAAATCTCCCAACAAATAAGAGTCCAGGACCAGATGGCTTCCCAGGGGAATTCTACCAGACATTTAAAGCAGAGATAATACCTATCCTTCTCATGCTATTCCAAGAAATAGAAAGGGAAGGAAAACTTCTAGACTCATTCTATGAAGCCAGCATTACTTTGATTCCCAAACCAGACAGAGACCCAGTAAAAAAAGAGAACTACAGGCCAATATCCCTAATGAATATGGACGCAAAAATTCTCAATAAGATACTAGCAAATCAAATTCAGCAACATATAAAAGAATTATTCACCGTGATCAAGTGGGATTCATTCCTGGGCTGCAGGGCTGGTTCAACATTCGCAAATCAATCAATATGATACATCCATCACATTAATAAAAGAAAAGATGAGAACCATATGATCCTTTCAATCAATGCAGAAAAAGCATTTGACAAAATTCAGCATCCTTTCTTAATAAAAACCCTCGAGAAAGTCGGGATAGAAGGAACATACTTAAACATCATAAAAGCCATTTATGAAAAGCCCACAGCTAATATCATCCTCAATGGGGAAAAACTGAGAGCTTTCTCCCTGAGATCAGGAACAGGACAGGGATGTCCACTCTCACTGCTGTTGTTTAACATAGTGTTGGAAGTTCTAGCATCAGCAATCAGACAACAAAAGGAAATCAAAGGCATCAAAATTGGCAAAGATGAAGTTAAGCTTTCACTTTTTGCAGATGACATGATATTATACATGGAAAACCCGATAGACTCCACCAAAAGTCTGCTAGAACTGATGCATGAATTCAGCAAAGTCGTAGGATACAAAATCAATGTACAGAAATCAATTGCATTCTTATACACTAATAATGAAGCAACAGAAAGACAAATAAAGAAACTGATCCCATTCACAATTGCACCAAGAAGCATAAAATACCTAGGAATAAACCTAACCAAAGATGTAAAAGATCTGTATGCTGAAAACTATAGAAAGCTTATGAAGGAAACTGAAGAAGATATAAAGAAGTGGAAAAACATTCCATGCTCATGGATTGGAAGAATAAATATTGTTAAAATGTCAATACTACCCAAAGCTATCTACACATTCAATGCAATCCCAATCAAAATTGCACCAGCATTCTTCTCGAATCTAGAACAAGCAATCCTAAAATTTGTATGGAACCACAAAAGGCCCCGAATAGCCAAAGTAATTTTGAAGAACACCAGAGCAGGAGGTATCACAATCCCACACTTTAGCCTCTACTACAAAGCTGTAATCATCAAGATAGCATGGTATTGGCATAAAAACAGACACATAGACCAATGGAATAGAATAGAAACACCAGAACTAGACCCACAAAAGTATGGCCAACTAATCTTTCACAAAGCAGGAAAGAATATCCAATGGAAAAAAGACAGTCTCTTTAACAAATGATGCTGGGAGAACTGGACAGCAACATGCAGAAGGATGAAACTAGACCACTTTCTTACACCATTCACAAAAACAAACCCAAAATGGATAAAGGACATCTATTTAGGGGAAAAACCTCTCTGACCTCAGCCGCAGCAATTTCTTACTTGACACATCCCCAAAGGCAAGGGAATTAAAAGCAAAAATGAACTATTGGGACCTCATGAAGATAAAAAGCTTCTGCACAGCAAAGGAAACAATCAACAAAACTAAAAGGCAACCAACGGAATGGGAAAAGATATTTTCAAATGACATATCGGACAAAGGACTAGTATCCAAAATCTATAAAGAGCTCACCAAACTCCACACCCGAAAAACAAATAATCCAGTGAAGAAATGGGCAGAAAACATGAATAGACACTTCTCTAAAGAAGACATCCGGATGGCCAACAGGCACATGAAAAGATGCTCAACGTCACTCCTCATCAGGGAAATACAAATCAAAACCACACTCAGATATCACCTCACGCCAGTCAGAGTGGCTAAAATGAACAAATCAGGAGACTATAGATGCTGGAGAGGATGTGGAGAAAATGGAACCCTCTTGCACTGCTGGTGGGAATGCAAACTGGTGCAGCCGCTCTGGAAAACAGTATGGAGGTTCCTCAAAGAATTAAAAATAGACCTAGCCTATGACCCAGCAGTAGCACTGCTAGGAATTTACCCAAGGGATACAGGAGTACTGATGCATAAGGGCACTTGTACCCCAATGTTTCTAGCAGCACTCTCAACAATAGCTAAATAATGGAAAGAACCTAAATGTCCATGAACTGACGAATTGATAAAGAAATTGTGGTTTATATACACAATGGAATACTACGTGAAATGAGAAAGAAATATGGCCTTTTGTAGCAACGTGGATGAAACTGGAGAGTGTTATGTTAAGTGAAATAAGTCATAGAGAGAAGGACAGATTCCATACGTTTTCACTCCTATGTGGATCCTGAGAAACTTAACAGAAGACCATGGGGGAGGGGAGGGGAAAAAATGGTTAGAGAGGGAGGGAGCCAAAACATAAGAGACTCCTAAAAACTGAGAACAAACTGAGGGTTTATGGGGGTTGGGAGGGAGGGGTGGGTGGGTGATGGGTATTGAGGAGGGCACCTGTTGGGATGAGCACTGGGTGTTGTATGGAAACCAGTTTGACAATAAATTTCATACTAAAAAAACCCAAAGAGTATGGAGGAAAAAGGGTAAAAGAATAACTTTATAATAACTTTCCAAAAATCTGACAAACACTCCCTCAGCCAGGTGATCAGGGTTAACAACAATAGTAATAAGACACATCAAAGCATGTACCCTTGATACGATGTGATGAGAATGGAATGTTACCTCTGTGGTCTTCCTTTCAAAACCCTGTAACTCAGTCTTATCTTGAGAAATCATCAGATAAGGCCGAAATCTGAAATTCTGGAAAATATCAGTCCACTGCTCTCGAAATTTTCAAGGTCATCAAAACAAGGAAAACCTGACAACCAGCCTCAGGAAACAAGAGTTAAGGAGACATAATGACTAAACGTAATGTAGTATCCTGGATGAGAGCCTAGAACAGGAAGAAAAAAAAAAAAGAACATTGGTAAAAGCTAAAGAAATCCAAATAAACACAACTATTACTAATATATTTGTATTGGTTCCTTCATTGTGCCAGATGTACCATACTAACATGAGGTATTAATAAGAGAGAAATTGTGTGAGGTCTACAGGACCTCTCTGTACTACTTTTAGAAACTGTTTGTAAATCTAAAACTGTTCTGAAATGAAAAGTTTATGACAAAAACTGCTTAAGGTGTGGGGCTCAAAGTGACAGCCATATTTTTAACTAATACCAAATTTGTAAACAAAATTATACAACAACTAAGGTAGAGAAAGAGAGAGACAGAGACAGAGAGAAATAAATGAAGGACATATGCTAAAACAATATTGGTTATTTCAAGTTGTATTTCTTTTAATTTGTGCACTTTCTCAAAAATTATCCCAAAACAAGAAGAATAAGAAACATAAAACCAAACTCCACCTTCAACCACCAACATGAAACAATCTAAAATCCATTTAAAAAAAAAAAAAAGGAGCACCTGGGTGGCTTAGTCGGTTGAGCATCTGATTTCTGCTCAGGTCATGATATGGTTTGTGAGTTTGAGCCCCACATGGGTCTTGCTGCAGCCCAGAGCCCACTTTGGATCCCTTGTCCCCTTCTCCCTCTGCCCCTCCCCCTCTTGCACCCTCTCAAAATATATAAACCTTAAAAGAAATAGAAGAATATTCTCACAGACATAGAAAAATGCAAGACAGTTGTTCAGAAACTCAGAGAGAAGATGCCCACAGTTGCAAATCTCAGGGAAGAACACTCAACACCAACAAATCCAAACCAAACAACTCAATAACCACGAAGGAACACCAAACAAAGCCAACACAGGTTTTCCTACGTGCCAGACGCTGTTGACTCACTGCACTGCTGCTAAGTCCCTGTAAAGGACACTTCATCAGGTGCACATCCAAGAATCCGTTGTTTGCAACAATCAGAACTGGGTGTGTGGGCTGGAGGCAGGACCCCATTTGTCATGAAGTTTCACAAAACTGTGAAGGCTGGGCTGAATAAGGAATCCGTCCAGGCTTATTGGCAGCATTTTGTTGGTGAAGCAAAGAAAGCAGAGACGAAATTGTGAGCCACTCTGTGGTGACCTTTGTTGGCTTGTCAGAGTTAAAGCTTAGAGGAATTATTCACACAGCCCTGTGTCATAATGAGAAATCCTATTCGCCTGGATATGGCCCTGGCCCCCCTCCCAGAATACCTCCTGCAAATGGCAGGGCCAGAAAGGGCTTGCTTCATTCACAGATGAGCACTGGTCAGAAAGGAACCATTCCAGGGAGCCTGGGTGGCTCAGTTGGTTAAGCGTCCAACGTCAGCTCAGGTGATGATCTCACGGTTCATGGGTTCCAGCCCCGTGCTGGGGTCTGTGCTGACAGCTCAGAGCCTGGAACCTTCTTTGGATCCTTTGCTTCAGATTCTGTGTCTCCCTCTCTCTCTCTCCGCTCCTCCCCTGCTTCTTCTTCTTCTCTCTCTCTCTCTTCCCTCTCAAAAATAAATTAACACTCATTAAAAAAAAACAAAGGCAGAGATAAAGGAAGCATTCCAGGATCACAATAGGCACCTTCCATTAAGTAACACAGGGACAAACAAGAGGCATGTGAAAAACACTCAACAGAAAAAAATTCCAATAGTATATTTCCCAAAATTCAATGAAATAGACACCATGATAAAATCAGAGAACAAATGGGGCAATTGAATGAGATAATAAAGGAGAAAATGAACTGGAGGAGCTCAGAAAAGGAGCCAAGAAACAAGACAAAACCACACTAGAAATGAAGGCCACGCTGAAAGCAGACAGGGAGGTGAAGGCATTGCTGAATGGGCAGTAATGGACATGGAAAGGGAGGTAGACGGGGAGGGGGGGGGGTAGGGCTTGCAGGCATGAAACAGCCATCACTGAACATTAAAGGAGGACGAGGAGAAAACACATAAGAAATACCATACAGGCGTAACTGAAAAGAGGATATAAAGGTGGATATTATACAAACATGGATATGCATAAAATATATACTTTTTAACAATATGGGCACCCTCTGTACATATACACTCTCCCCAATATCTCTCTCCATCTCTTTCTTCTCTCTCTCTCTGTCTCTCTCTCTCTCTCTCTCTCTCTCTCACACACACACACACACACACACACACACACACACCACATACCCCAGGAAAAACACAGAAACACCCAAATGAGGATACTACAAAGATACACAGGAACTGAGAACACCGCTTGAATCCATATATAGGAATTGGCTGCTTGGGGAATGACCTTGAATGTATATTTTATTCCTTGAACGTCTTCAACATTCTCCCTCAACGTCTAAACATTGAAGCAAGTGTGTAAGTAACAATATTCAATATATGAGTAGGCAGTCTATACATCTACATCTGGAATGTTTAAACAGATAGCACATTAAGTTTCTAGCTTTACCTATCACTTTACAGGATATATAAAGGACACAGTAAGATGTTTAATGAGGCACCATGAACACGCAACTAGAAAAATCCAAGGAATGAAACACTGCACCTGACAAAGAACCCAGTCTCTTTAACAAATAAATTGTATGGAAAAAATGAAGAAGAATATACTGACTTAAATGATTTAGAAGATATTATCTAAAAGACATTTCACACACAAATAACAGATATAGAGCATATTTGGATCCTGATTCTGACAACCAAAATAAAAAAATAACACCAAGAGGTATATTGAAGACTGAATACATACCTGCTGATGTTAATGAATATATACATTTTTAATATATGAAAATGGTACTTTGGTTATATTTTTAAGTGTCTGTCATTCGGACATAAATACAGAATTATATACAAACAAGACAATATGATCTCTGACATTTGTTTTCCAATAATTTACAGTCGTCAAGGAATAAGGTAGGAATATGGAAGCTGTCATACTGGTTTTGAGATAATGACTTTTATAAAGCTGAGTGATAAGAATATAGGGACCGATTATGTTGTTATGTTACTCCTTTATGTGGGTGAAATTTTACATAAGAGCAAAAGAAAAGTCATATTTAACTTCTGTAATAATGAAAAATAATGAGAATGTTACTATGAAGGCATATGAAATAGATTATTTCAGGGGCGCCTGGGTGGCGCAGTCGGTTAAGCGTCCGACTTCAGCCAGGTCACGATCTCGCGGTCCGTGAGTTCGAGCCCCGCATCGGGCTCTGGGCTGATGGCTCGGAGCCTGGAGCCTGTTTCCGATTCTGTGTCTCCCTCTCTCTCTGCCCCTCCCCCGTTCATGCTCTGTCTCTCTCTGTCCCAAAAATAAATAAAAAACGTTGAAAAAAAAAAAATTTAAAATCAAGGTAAGATGTTTAAAAAAAAAAAAAAAAAAAAAAAAAAAAAGAAATAGATTATTTCAGTATCCTATCTCTGCTGGGTACAACACAGGTGGAGAGGAGTGCACTTAATTTCTCATACAAGAGCATAACATGCAGAACTTTGAGACAGTAACTACTCCTACCTCAGTGAATTGAGAATAGTCACATTATACTGAGATCAAGTCAAAGCTGGAAGACTGGAGATATTTTCCCTGACTAAAGGAAGCCAAAAATGAAATTTTCATTATTTCATAACTTTTCTAATATACAAGATGTGACATTATTGTTTGTAAATGCCCAACCCTTCCCAATCTACAAGCTCACCTTCCAGGACGGAGCCCAGCCCATTTTCACCATATATAAACTGCTGCCGAGAGGCTCATCTCACAGATCTGCTCCTCTCAGCTCTACCCTCCAGCCTCTCACGCTTTCTTCAGCCTTCCCTCTTCAGCAATCATGTCTAGCAAATCCACCGTGAGGAGCCAAAGTGTCAGCTACCGTGGCTTCAGCACCAGCTCAGCAAGAGTCCCAGGGGTCTGCCGCTCTGGCTTCAGCAGTGTCTCTGTGTCCCGCTCCAGGGGCACTGGTGGCCTCGGTGGAGTGTGTGGAGGAGCTGGCTTTGGGAGCAGGAGCCTCTATAGCCTGGGTGGCTCCAAGAGGATCTCCATCGGAGGGGGCAGCTGTGCCATCAGTGGCGGATATGGTGGCCAAGTTGGAGGTGGCTTTGGCTATGGAGGTGGAGCTGCCAGTGGATTTGGTTTTGGTGCCGCAGCTGGTGGTGGCTTTGGGCTCGGTGGTGGAGCTGGTTTTGCTGGTGGCTATGGGGGCTCTGGCTTCCCTGTGTGCCCCCCTGGAGGCATCCAAGAGGTCACCATCAACCAGAACCTCCTCACTCCTCTGAACCTGCAAATCGACCCCACCATCCAGCGGGTGAGGACTGAGGAGCGGGAGCAGATCAAGACCCTCAACAACAAGTTCGCCTCCTTCATCGACAAGGTGAGCCAGGAAGACCTGCCTCCACTGGGATGGCAGGCTCCCCAGACTAGACAATCAATGAATGTCCTACTGGGGTGAGATTCAGGAGGGAGGGAGAAGGGGACTCAGAGGAGCTCTCCCCTGGGATGTCAGATGGCCTCCATGTTGACAACAGGCAGAAGGTGATGGCAATCACTTGAAACCACTGGGTCTCTTAATTGTCCTTCAACCCAGCCAGGGAACAATACTCAACTTGTGTTATCCATGAAGCAAAATATGGCAATGAGAGAATAGAATTGGTCAGCTTTACCTGCTGAATATTCTAAGAGATTAAATAATAATTCCAGTGGAAAACTGTTCTAGGGCTCTGGACATGAGGAAAAGGGTGAAATAATAGAAAAGAAAAGAAAAGAGAAGAGAAGAGAAGAGAAGAGAAGAGAAGAGAAGAGAAGAGAAGAAAAGAAAAGAAAAGAAAAGAAAAGAAAAGAAAAGAAAAGAAGAAAAAGAATTTCTGGCTGGATTAGAAAAAAAAAGACTCAGAAATGTTTATATATCATAGAAATACTAAATGTATAGAACTAGAGCATGACCATTAGGACATTTGTTGTACAGGAAAATCATGCACTAAAGCAGAAGTTAATGGAATCCAATCATTGACTGAATTGGATTAAATCATTAGAGTCTGCACATTTAACAATCTCTTAACTGAGGTACAATTTAAAAAAAATAACTTTGTGCAGTGGAATAGGAAAATAATATTTTTAATGTTTGTTTATTTATTTATTCATTCATTCATTCATTTATTTTGAGATAGAGCAGGAGAGGGGCAGATCAAGAGGCAGAGAGCCTAGAGCCCAACAGAAGGCTCAATCTAAAAACAGGGGGGTCATGACCTGAGCCAAAATCAAGAGTCAGACACGTAACTGACTGAGCCATATAGCCACCTGGAGAAATACTATTTTTAACTAGATGTATGGTTGTGCTTTTCAGTAGAAAGAGAAGAAATGTTGAAAGTCACTGATGCACTATATAGCTTAGTCAGTGAGAAGACATCATAGGTCTCTGGAAGAATTTCACACTAGGACTGCTAGGGTGGGAAGGAAATATGTTTGGGAGTGCAACACTGTCAGCCTGACCCTCTGTACATGCTCCGTAATAACCCACCTGGGTGACTACCCAGACATGCCTGGGCACCTGACAAGTAACATCTCTTTCACCTTTGCTCTCTCTGGCAAATAATCATCTTCTCTCTTCCAGGTGCGGTTCCTGGAGCAGAAGAACAAGGTCCTGGACACCAAGTGGACTCTGCTCCAGGAGCAGGGCACCAATACTGTGAGGCAGAATCTGGAGCCCTGGTTTGAGCAGTATATCAACAAGCTCAGGAGACACCTGGAGAGTTTAGAGGGGGAGAAGGTCCAACTGAACTCAGAACTCAGGGACATGCAGGACATGGTGGAGGACTTCAAGAACAAGTGAGTTCAAGGAGAGAAAGGAGTTCAGTTCCCCAAAGTCTTCAAGATTATTGGGTGACCAGGTCAAGATGTGGGCCTGATTCCATAGCAAAACACGTCCATGGAAATGAAAATCACAATTATTACCTAAAACAAACCCAAAAGACAAAGGGTCATGGAGGTGGATAGGGAGAGAAAACAATTTAGGAACCACAAAAAGTCATTTTTGTGGCTCACTGACAGGAAGCTCATTTTGGGTATATCTCTTTTATGGAAAGTTGGGATTCCAGGACACTTTTTCTGTATCATCCTTGCCACTGGCTCAATTATGTCTTACCCTCTTCTGTGTCTAGATACGAAGATGAAATCAACAAGCGCACAGCAGCAGAGAATGAATTTGTGACTCTAAAGAAGGTGAGCTGCTGAAGATCAGGGGTTCATGTTCCTTTCTAGAAAGAAAGGACTCTTGGCCCCTGCACACATCCAAGAGGGGAGTAGATGGGGAGACTAAAAGGTGTTCAGACTGGGAAGGAAGGCTCAGCTGACTCCAAGGTGTTGGCTTGTTCCCCAGGATGTGGATGCTGCATACATTAATAATGATGATCTCCAAGCCAACGTGGAGGCTCTGAAAGAGGAGATCAACTTCACCAGAGCCTTGTATGAAGCAGTAAGCATCCCCACTCCTCTTTTTTTGTTGTGATGGGGCTCTGCCAAGGGTGGAGGATCTTGGGGTGGGGTACGTCTGTAAGGCAAAGGGAAAGATGATCTGATGATCTTATGCTCTGCAGGAACTGGCTCAGATGCAAACCCACATCTCAGACACTTCCGTGGTCCTGTCCATGGACAACAACCGTAACCTGGACCTGGACAGCATCATCGCTGAAGTCAAAGCCCAATATGAGGAGATTGCTCAGAAGAGCCAGGCTGAGGCTGAGTCCTGGTACCAGAGCAAGGTGAGCCTTGAGTTGACAGGTGCCCAGGATTGCCTGTGTCCTCTTCCTAAACACCAGCAAGGCTACACCTTTCGCTGGGAAAGTCTACTGCAAGGATGCTGATGATTTCTCGCAGGATATGTAACCTGCTCTCATAGAGTAGGCATTCACAGAATTTATGTCCAAGTTCAATTAAGTCAAAGAACTCAAGTGCAGGAAGGTAGCTACATAGATAAGGATCTAGTGATTCTTGCTTTTGTCTTCACTCTGATGCTGGCTCACTCAGAAACATAATATAGAACATTGCTGGTCTTCAACTGAACTAGGCAGCCAGCATTCCATTAAAAAGAGGGTCTGTGATCAGTGTACAGTATTCAGTGACTTTGCCACATCAACTTTCTCTAAAATGCCTTGGTGAGACGTCACTAGCTCCAGGTGTGTTAAATGCCTGGTTGAGAACCCAAGTCTTAAAAGTCCATATGCACCACCTTCTCTCCCTCTGGACTCCAGTATGAGGAGCTGCAGGCCACCACAGGCAGACTGATGAATGATCTGCGCAACTCCAAGCAGGAGATTACTGAGATCAACCGCATGATCCAGAGGCTGAGATCTGAGATCGACCATGTCAAGAAGCAGGTATGGTAGGGGCTTCTGGAGAAGATAAGCATTGCTTCCTCACTCGACCACCAGGCAGCCATCAGCCACCATTTGGGAAATGCTGGGAATTGGGGGAAGAGCAAAGAGAGGGGTGCATGTGGCTCCCACCCTCAGTGAGTTCCCACATGTTAGGACAGATGGGTGCCAACCCTACAGATAATACAATCACATGACAGGAACAATTTCAATTAGACTGTAAAAAGATTGTCCAGGGACTTTGGAAAGAGATTACTTAAGGAGAATGATTGGTTTAGGAGTATAAGAAACAAGTGGGGAAAGAAAAGGGGAGTTCCAGAGTGGGGCAAGACTGTTCCAAATCTGTTCAACATTCAATTGAAATAGAGTGTTGAGCAATGACCCAGGATGAAGACCCATTTCCCAAGCATGTTAGAAGCCCTTAGGAGTAAGGAAGACAAGATCTCAGCAGCTAGCAATGAAACTCATACCTTAGGTGCAGATGTTGGTGATTTTGTGTAAGTTAATGGGGCATCCCCATGAGATAATCAGAAAAGGTGATGGTTTAGCTTTGGAGACAGCACTCAAAACAAATGAATGGGTCCATTTCTTCCAAGTATGCTGGTATTTGGTCCAACATAAGGTCTCCCACCCACCCCTCATGGAGGGTGGTTTAAAAATGGCACAGGTGTTCTCAAGTGGCTCCCAGTCTGGGTAAGTTGTGCAGAACAGAAAAAGACTGGAAAACATGTGGTAGAAATCCCTTACCATAGTATCTGGGCTCTGGAACTGTTCCTCACTAGAAAGAAGTATGGCTACTCTCCTGGAGAACTACATTACAAGTTCCTTCTGCCTATCTTCTTGCTCTAGTGTGCCAACCTGCAGTCCGCTATTACTGATGCTGAACAGCGTGGGGAGATGGCCCTCAAGGATGCCAAGAACAAGCTGGCTGATCTGGAGGATGCTCTGCAGAAGGCCAAGCAGGACATGGCCCGGCTGCTGAAGGAGTACCAGGAGCAGATTAATGCCAAACTGGCCCTGGACGTGGAGATTGCCACCTATAGGAAGCTACTGGAGGGTGAGGAGTCCAGGTGGGTAACTCACACAAGCTCCTCAAACCTCTGAATACATGTCCATGATGTCTGGCCATGAGCACAAGTTGAAGGCATTCTAGTTATGGCCACAATCATGACTCTCAGAGAATCTTAAAAGGCAGTTTGCTCATGGGTTATCCTCACATCGAGGCTTCCCACTCTGGTCCAGTGGTGGCTGTCTGAGGTCTCATGGTCCCTGTGTTTTCTCCCTTCCTAGGCTGAGTGGGGAAGGTGTTGGACAAGTCAACATCTGTAAGTACTTGGCTTGCCCCTCTCCCTTGCCCTTAGCTCTTCTGACGAGACTCAGACTGGCAGAATGAGCTCACTGTGTCCTGTGTGTCCTTGTCTCCCTCCCCTTCACAGCTGTGGTGCAGTCTACCATCTCTGGTGGCTATGGCAGTGCCAGTGGTGTGGGCAGTGGTGCAGGCCTGGGCGGAGGCAGCGGCTACTCCTATGGCAGCGACCACAGCCTGGGAGCTGGCTTCAGTTCCAGCAGCGGCAGAGGCATTGGGGGTGGCTTCAGCTCCTCTGGGGGCAGCAGTTCCACCATCAAATACACCACCACCTCATCCTCCAGCAGGAAGAGCTACAAGCACTAAGTCCTGCCATCAGCTCTTGGTCCCACGTTGTCCCATCTGCAACTGGATTGCCCTCTCTCAGGCTGCTTCTACTCTCCCGTCTCTGATTTCTCTTACTCTCTGAGCAGAACCTGCTGAGTGCCTTCATTTCTCATCATTGCCTATACCTGGTCCACCTAAGTTTCCATTGCTCAGCATAGAAATTCAACCTCTGATTTATACCTTAATACAACCATAACTGGGGCCTCACTTTGTTACCAAAACATTACTCTTGCCTCTTTGTTCCGTTAGTAGGCTGAGCATTAGTAGGATATTACCTCTGCCCATTTTCATTACAGAAACCTGCCTGGGTCCTACTCCTGAACAGTGCACTTTCTCCTTGTTTCCATGCACCCATGAATTCTCCCATATTCTCTGTTTTGGGCACTCCTCTCTTGTAGTGGTTGTGAAAGCACAAGTGACTAGTTCTACAGTGTAGAAATCTGTATCCCTCTGACATTCCCTCTGCTCCTTGCTCTCTTCTAATTGCTAAATAAAACAAATTTATTGTATAATTTATCATTTTGTTCTCTTGATTTTTCATCAGTTGTTCTTGAGCTCTTTCAGTGGACAAATGTATATTCATGTATTAAAGATTTTCCCAAAACTGGTGGCGCCTGGGTAGCTCCTTCAGTTGAGCATCCCACTCTTGATTTCAGCTCAGGTCATGATCTCACAGTTCATGAGATTGAGCCCTGTGTCAGTAAAGTGACAGCATGGAGCCTGTTTGGGATTCTCTCTCTCCTCTCTCTCTGTTCCTTCCCCACTTGTGCATACATACTCTCAAAATAAGTAAATAAACTTTAAAAAATAAAAATAATAATAATAAAGACACTCCCAATCCCCAAGTACTTCACTGTCTTCCTCGAGAGAGGTGCAAAAGCCTATAGTTTGCCATCCTGACACTCAGATTTTCTTCCTAGGTAAGATTACATTTAAATGTTTGGTAAGTAGAATGGGAAGAATTTGGTCCACCATCATTGTATACTCTGCTTTTTATTGCCTGTACCAGAGAGTAGTGACTTAGTCTCACTTCCTTCATCTCTAAGACCACTTTACTACATGGCCTGGAGATGAACTCTAAATTCTCAGTTGGGGAAATATATTTCTGGCTGATCAGAACCAAATAACATTCAACAAGGGATAAGATATTTGATTTTTAGCTTGAAATTAGCTTCATAACCAAGAAACTTGCCTTACAAGGTGTATCAAGACAAATTAAAGTATACATACTTCCAAAGTGCAATGATACTTCTAGAAATGTATTGCAAGGAAATAGCACAAATGTCAGAAGTTGTATGCACATGGATGTGAATCCAAACAATCTTCACAACATGGAAAAACTGAAAATACTACAGGTTCTCAAATTAAGAATCCAAAGACTCAGGCATAAAACTCATATGCTTATTTCTTGAAGTGTAAAGGTAAAACAAGAATAGAAATTCCCAGGTTGTCACATCCTAAGACTCTCATGGAAATGGATGAAGCTGAGTCCTTGGTGCTTGGAAGAGATGCTTCCACATCTCCCTTCTGGTATGCCATGGCCAAGTTTGACTTCTATGAATGGGAAATGAAAACTCAGGATATGGTGCAAGTTTCATCCTTCAACTTGTTCTGCCCTTGGCCACATCAGTCCCTGTTTCTCTGTGAGTGATCATTATCTTCCTGGCTACCAGACTCTCACATCACAAGAGAAAATTTCTTCACTTCAATAATATATATAGGGTGCTTCTGGATCCTTTTGTATCAGTATCTCCTGTGTTCTCCTCTGAGTATTCCCCCAGCAACATGGGCAACCCTAACATTGACACCTACTCATCCTCTGACTGAACTTCCCAACAACAGATAAAGTGATGACTGGGTTTCAAAATCTAAGCCCATTTAACTTTCATATTATCATGCACCCATGAGGAATAATGGAAAGGAAACAACTAACCTGGAAAATTGTATAGGATAAGCATCTAACAGAACATCTTGCAAAAACAGTATATATACATGGATTTATTTAAAATCTTACTGTACAGGTGATGATAACAAAGTGGCAGACTGGAAACCCCAATCTCTCCTTCTGCCCAGAAACATCAAAAAACAACCAGAAAATATCTGAGTAAACTCCGTGGGAGCTCTAGGAAACAGTCAAAAATTTACAACAACCAAACAAATGCCCAATCAAGAATATGCACCTTCAAAATTATAGCCAAGTTTTTCAACATTTTTCTTAGCACTTGCCCTACACTCTACCTGTTTCAATTTTGGTCTTGAGTAGGCAGTAGCCTGTTCCTGAATTCTTTCTCAACCCCACTCCTACCCTTCAACCCTCTGCTTACTTCCCACCCTCTGCCTCTAGCCCCCTCAGCACATATGCCTTGAACCTAACAGAGCAGCTGTAGACCCTATGCAAGACCCTGCACAAGTCTCTTCAAACATGACTGGAGGATTTCTGAAGAACAAAGGCAAGGTTCTTTTCTTTGTTTCACATAAATCCAAATGTAGATAAGAGAAGCAAGAGACATAGCAAGGAAAAACTGCAAGATTATAATCCACAGAGACCTGGAGTAAGAGACTATAGGAGGAAACACACAATGGACCATCTAACAATCTGATGTCTAGCGGCTAAGCTGGAATGAAATTCTTTGGAAAATTAAGACAAATTTCCCAAAGTAGCTCTGTGTGTGAGAGAATTTAGCAAGTCATACATGTATCCAGGAAGACACATGCTCAGAAAAGTCTTGAGAAGATTTTGGGTATTCACCTCGTGCTGATTTCTAGGTTCAGAGTAAGCCTAGCTAAGTGGTAAAGGAGTGTCCCATCTCAGCGACAATAGGCAAACATCAAGAGATGAGGTTTTCTCAGTTTTGTTATTTTGGTTTTTTTATTGTGGTTATTTGTTTCAGCTCCTGGAACACAAAATATTATCTGTCAAAACAATAGCTGAACACAAGCTAAAGAAGCAGCCTGATGTTGAAGTTCTATTATGTGCCAGGCACTGTTGACTCACTTATCATAATTAAGTCAATGTGAAGGATAAGTCATCAGGGGCAAATCCAAGAATCCCTTGTTTGCAACAGTCAGAACTAGGAGTGTGACCTGAGGCAGGAAGCTTCAAGAAGCCTTGAAGGTAGAACTGAATAAAAAAATCAAAGACAAGGGGCACCTGGGTGGCTCAGTCGGTTGAGCGTCCAACTTCGGCTCATGTCATGATTTCATAGTTCATAAGTTTGAGCCCACATTGGGCTTAATGCGGCCAGCCTGTCAGCACAGAGCCTGCTTTGGATCCTCTGTCCTCTTCTCTCTGCCCCTCCCCCACTTGCACTCCACCGAAAATAAATAAATTTTTTTAATGTTTTATTTATTTTTGAGACAGAGAGAAACAGAACATGAGAAGGGGAGGAGCAGAGAGAGAGGGAGACACGGAATCCAAAGCGGGCTCCAGGCTCTGAGCTGTCAGCACAGAGCCTGACACAGGGCTTGAGCCCACAAACCACAAGATCATGACCTGAGCTGAAGTCAGACACCCAACTGACTGAGCCACCCAGACCCCACAAATAAATATTTTTTTTAAAAAAAAATCAAAGACAAGGCCTATTGACAGCATTTTGTTGGTGGGGAGAAAAAAAAGTAGAGAGACTGGGAACAAGCCACTCTGAGGTTGTTGGGTAGGGTGTTTTAAGGAGTAAGAATTATTCATCCAATCTGTTAGCCTACATATTGCCCACCCCATTCCCCCAGAATACTTTCTATAAATGACTGGTCAAGAAAGAGTTCATCTTATTCATGGATGAGCTGTAGTCAAAAAGGGACCATTCTAGGACCCCAAAAAGATAATACATGTTCAAAAATGAAATGAATATGGAAAACAAAAGGCAGATAATGATCACTTATCAGAACAAAGTCACTATAAAATGTTGCCAAAATTAATAAAATAAACCCTTTTTAAAATTTGAGAATAAAAGCCATATAATGAGAGGATAAGAACTAAAACATTACTTATAGAAGTCAGATATGGGATACCTGGGTGGCTCAGTTAGTTGAGCATCCTACTTTTGATTTCAGCTCAGGTCACGATCTCAGTTATGAGATTGAGCCCTGTGACAGCTCCATGCTGAGCATGGAGCCTGCTTGAGATTCTCTTTCTCTCTCTCTCTCTCTCTCTCTCTCTCTCTTTCCCTCTGGTTCTCTTCCCCACTCATGTTCTCTCTCCATCTCTCTCTTTCTCCCTCCCTCTCTCTCTCTCAAATTAAAAAAAAAAGAAGTCAGATATGAGACAGAGAGAAAAATAAAACCACAATGCAAATGAAGTCCAAATTAATATCAGTACAAAAGGCAATAGGTGTGGTAAACGCACCATAAAGAACAAATGGGAGAATACTGAGAAAACAGAATAGCATGAACTGAGGGGTCAAAGACAGTTAAAGGAGAGTCAAGGATGTACAATAAAGGATATACAAATAAAGAAGCCAAGCAGGTCCAACACAAACATAATTGGAACACCCAAAGGAAGTGTGTACACACACACACACACACGCACACATGCACACACGCACACAGTCCCTCCAAAGCACAGAAATATCTTCAGTTACATGGCAGGGGACTTGTCTTGAGCATTTCTTTTTTTCTTTTTTCTTTTTTTTCTTTTTCAATTTCTAAGTGGTTTTCAAGTTGGACTTTTAAAATTTTTGCTTAGTTAACATACAGTGAAATATTGCTTTCAGGAGTAGACTTCAGTGATTCATCACTTACATACAACACCCAGTGCTCATTATAACACGTGCTCTTTTTAATATCCATCACTCATCTAGCCCATCCCTCACCCACATCTCTCCTTCAACCTTCAGTTTGTTCTCTATCATTAAAAGTCTCTTGTGGTTTGTTTTCTTCTCTCCTCTTTTATTCCTCCTTCCCTCACGTTCATCAGTTCTGTTTCTTAAATTCCACATATGAGTGAAATCATATGGTATTTGTACAGTGGCTGCTGGAAGCCACTTCATGTTCCTCCTCCTCTCAACTCCACCCTCCAGCCTCTCACACTTTCTTCAGCCTTCTCTTCAGGATCCATGTCTAGCCAAATGAGAAAAAATATATGAGGTGCACAAATATTTATAATCTATTAAAAATAAACTTATTCTAGAAGCAGGCATTGGCCATCTATCAAGAATGTTTTAAAAGAGGGGCATCTGGGTGGTTCAGTTGGTTAAGCATCCAACTTCAGCTCAGGTCATAATCTAACAGTTCATGAGTTTGAGTCCCGCATCAAGCTGTTAACAGCTCAGAACCTGCTTCAGATCCTCTGACCCCCTCTCTCTCTGCACCTCCCCTGCTCTCTCTCTCTCTCTCAAAAATAAATAAACATTTAAATAAAAAAGAATGTTTTAAAAGAGATACTTGCACTAAATGGAAGTTTAGATTAGAATTGAATCATTAGGTAACATTCAACATCCCTCTACTGACATCTTTGTAAAATAGAAGTTTTGAACAGTGTACCAGATAAAAACTATTTTAAATTATATTTGGGATTCTGCTTGTCAAGAGAAGGAGAAGAAGTGATGGGCATGGTAACTTTTAGGGAAGGAACGTCTCAAAAGTCTGTTGGGGGAATTTTATCAGTGAGATCTGTGGGTTGAGAAGGAAAAAGATTGGAGGGGAACATACTTCCCAAACTGAGCCTCTCTTAGTAGAGAGAAAACTGAGCATTGTCTTAGTAGCCCAATACCATAGAGACCACCCTGGCCTGTTTGGAAATAGGATTGGTCTAAGAGAAATAATTGTATTGAGAATTGCAAAGGAGCAAAGGGAAGGAAAGGCTGGCCATAAGAGTTAAGAAAAGATGCTGAAAATCTGCTCATGATTCAAGAAAAGAGGGAGGAAGGAAACAAGAGAACAGTTCTCCCCAAAGTATATGTAATTATGAGGTAGGAGGAGGGCAAGGTTTCAATAGTCTCATGGAAAGTTCACTTTTTCAATGTACCATATTTGTAATGTGCAAATTTGGTCATGCCAAACACAGCTGTCTGTGGTCCAGATTTGACTTTGGAGATAACACTCAAAAACAACAACAAACTCAGTTATCCATTTCTTCTAATGTGTGGACTGTAGGGTTCTGCATCAGTCACCACCCACATTCTCATGCAGGTGGTGAATACAAAATGTGTAGGACTTTGATAACCGGCTCAGAGACTTGAAAAAGTAAGCAGATAGTCAAACATCTAGACAGGAAGATTCAGAGTTCCCTCTCCATCAATTCTACACCCTTGGACTCTTCCTCACTAGTCTCCCCTGGAAGTCCAGATTGGAAGTTCATTCTGTCTATTCCCCTTCCAGTGTACCAGCCTGAAGCCCACCATTTCTGATAGTGAGAAACATGGAAAGATGGCCCTCAAGGATGCTAAGAACAAGCTGACTGATCTGGAGGATGTCCTACAGAAGGCCAAGCAGACACGACCCGGCTGCTGAAGGAGTACCAGGAGATGAATGTCAAACTGGCCCTGGATGTGGAGATTGACACTTACAGGAAGCTGCTGGAGGGCGCGGAGTCCAGGGGAGTAACTCACACAAGCTCCTCAAACATCTGGATGCATGTCCGGGATATCCAACCATGAGCACAAGTTGAAAGCACTCTCGTTATGGCCACAGTACTACTCTCAGAGAATCATTTAAAAGGTAATTTCTCCATGGGTTATCCTCACATCAAGGCTTCCCACTTTGGCCCAGTGGTGGCTGTCTGAGGTCTCATGATCTGTGTGTTTTCTCCCTCCCTAGGCTCAAAGGGGAAGGTGTTGGACAAGTCAACATCTGTAAGTAACTTTGCTTGCCTCCCCTTCTTGCCCTTGCACTCTTCTGACAGGACTCAGGCTGGCAGAATGAACTCACTGTGTCTTGTGTGTCCTTGTCCCCCTTCCGTTCACAACAGTGGTGGAGTCAACCATCTCTGGTGGCCATGGCAGTGCCGGCAGTGTGGGCAATAGCTTAGGCCTGGGTGGAGACAGTGGCTACTCCTATGGCTTGGCTATATGCTAAATAAAATGCAAGAAAAACTTCCACAAGAAAAACAATAACCAATGCTGTTCTGATAATATTTTGCTAATTTGAAGCCATGGCAGAGACACATCCCCCTGGGTCATGAATCAAGTGGCAGTCTAGCCTTATTCCATGGTTGTCCACAGGTGGGCAATGGTCTGGCTGCTGAACATGTTGTTAGGCAGAAGTTTTGTAACTGGGGGAGGCTTCTGAATATCAGTTACCTCCCTACCACTCTATTATGCAGCTCTAGAGTTTGAGGACAAGGACATGATGGAAGAAAAACTTAGGAACTACCATCCTACAGTTCCTGCAAAATCCCAAAAGCTGACAGGGAAACTTCCCAATGAGCCAGGCTCAGACTCTGGTTCTCCCTCCCCATGTGAGAAGTTCTGGGACAGCAGTTACCTACAGGCCTCCTTCACACCCTTGAGTAAAGACCAGACGAGTCCCCGGTTCTATAGAGTCCAACTATATGCTAGCAGGCATTGTTATTCCAGTCGCCTATGAGTAGGCCACGCAGACAAAATACACAATATACAGTTAAATTTTAATTTCACGTAAACCACATAAAAAAATTTAGTATAGGGTGGCTGAGTCGATTGAACATCTGACTCTTGATTTCAGCTCAGGTCATGATCTCATGGTTTGTGAGACTGAGCCCTGCATCGGGCCCTGTGCTGACAGCATGGAGCCTGCTTGGGATTCTCTCTCCCCTCTCTCTCTCTCTGCCCCTCTCCTGCTCATGTGTTTGCTCACGCTCTATCTCAAAATAAATAAAATAAACATTAAAAAATGTTATAACTATGTCTCAAATATTACATGGAACATACTTATGCTAAAAAATTGTTTGTCATTTATTTAAAATTCAAATTGAACTGCACATCATGTGTTTTTATTTGCTAAATCTGGCAACCTTACCTGTGAAGTAGATCTGCCATTATATTGAATTATAGACAAGGGCACTCACTAGTGGATGGGTTGCTGTTCTGAATTTCTACTGTAAAAGGGCAGACAGTAGGCGAGAACCAAACTTTAGGCCTTTCCCTCCACCCTACCCTCTCCTTGCCACCTCAGGCTTGGGCTCCAGGCTGCAACTACCCACCTGCCCCTATAATCAGCTCAAGTAACTTCGGGCCCTCCCTGGGCTTTCTCACAGTTTTTGCAATTGTCATTGGTAGTTCTTAGTACCCATGCCTTCCATGTGTTTCTATAATTTCTTAGCATTGATCCTGAGGGAGAGAGACAAACCAGGACCAGCTGGTTGGCCATCTTAGCAGGAACTTGAGTCATGAATTGTTTTTAAAGGACACTGCGTTTATTTATTATGTATATGATTTATTAAAAGATGTTAACATGGAGGGCACCTGGGTGGCCCCAGTTGGTTAAGCATCTGACTCTTGATTTTAGCGTGGGTCACAATCTCATGGTTCATGAGATCGAGCTCCGCATCGGGCTCTGTACTGACAGCACAGAGCCTGCTTCGGATTCTCTTTCCTCCTCTCTCTGCCTCTCCCCCCACTCTCTCTCTGTCTCTCAAAATAAATAAAACACATTAAAAAAAAGATGTTAATGTGGAAAAAAGGATGAAAGCAAGTAAGTTAAAATAATAATAGTGATCGATTCTAAAAAGTGGGAATTTGGTAATTGCTCTTTTCCTTTTTGTACTTTTCTGCTACATGAAGATAAACATCCTCATTCCCACTCACACATATTTTTTAAATAAAGTAAAAATTAAATTTTACTTTATTTAAAAGTGAAAAATATCATTTTTATTAGATGCTTAATTTATACATTTTCTCTTCTGGTCATTGGTCTCTTTGTATGACCACACCACTGTAATTACTAACGCTTCCTATTCCATGATGCTTTCTAACCCAGCAATTTCTACTCTTTGTGTATTGTTTGCTTTTAATGTTTTCTTGTTATTCTTGATCATTTTGTTTTATTGTAACTGTTACTGTCAGGTATCCCTAGGTACCTCCAAGTTTTTGTGATGAATGAGAACCCTTTCTTTTCTGTCATATTTTCTAATTACTGAAAGGCAGTGCATGAGAATTACTGATTTCTTTACTCACTTACATCACTAAACTTTATCCTGGTTATAGTGATGACGTTAAATGAGTAAGAAGTAGAACCAGCATCCAAGGAACGACCTGCCCCCTTTCAGAACCTGTCTCTTCGCTGGTGTTAGGGAGGTACGTGCAGTCTTGCCCAGGACTCCAGCTCCATCAGTTCCCCCTCTGGCCACAGGGACAGGTGCAGGAAAGGAGGAACCGACCTGGCATTCCCCCACCACTCCAGCCCTTCCTTGCTTTGCTCGCCCTCTGGTGGGGGTGCCACTACCCTGGGGTGCTGCCTCACCTAGTTGGGGCATCTGCCCCCATCTACCATATGATGACATCAGCTAGTGACATATTCACAGGCTGAGGGCAAACACCAAGCAGTGCTGCCCTTGAGCTTGAGAATCCCAGCCCACATTGGAAGGAAGAGGAATGACTGCTTTTGCCCAAGCTGGCAAGCTTACTGGTCTCTCCTCCCCCAGCTCTGGACTCCATCCAAGCTTTATTTTGCCTTGTCTTTTCCTGAGAGCCCTTACGAGTCTCTAAAGCATTATGTCCTCTACTCAGACTTTTCATTCATTCTTTAGTGATGAGGGAGTGATGAGTGGAATGTGACTGTCTTTAGCCAGTGTTACCCTTGCCTCAGATAGTGTCTTCCAAACCGTATATATGTCCCATGTGACTCAGCAACCCAGCAAAGTTACCCAGCAATACAGTTTAAGATGATCTGTGGCATAGCTGGGTTGTAGACGCTGCAAATAATTTTTAAAAAGGTGGATACACATTAAGTTCATGTTGGATTCAATGGAATTGTGTGCTTACCTTTCAAAAAAGCCCCTCTTACTCAGAAGAGAGAGAACACCCCCCCACACACACACACACGTGCACACACGCACACACACACACACACAAACCAGAAGGCAAGGACAATATGTGCAAAGTATGAAGGTGTGTGAGCCATGGCAGATCCACTTTGGAGAGGCCAAGTGGAGGTCGGTTCCTTCAAGGGGGAATTTTTAAAGATGTAGGAAAATCATATTTTAAAACTAAATCCTTAAATACCATGATGTCTAAAGAACCTTATCAGGGTACAGAGTATAGGTACTCATCTTATAGAGACATCAAATGCTTCGAAAACTAAACAAAACAAACAAAATTCCATTCGTTGCAGAATCACACCTTCTAAATCATTCCAGAAAGAATCTACAGAAACCTCACCCCTTCTCTGGAGAGAGGATTTCCCTGTTTACCATCAAAGCACAGAGGCCCTTTGATTCTGAGTTGAATTCTTCTCACTGAGGTTTAAGTGTATTCACTGGTGGCTCCAACAACAACCAAGAAACTGACTGGTCTCCTACCCTGATGTCCTTCCCTGCTCCCCACACCTCCCATTTCCCAATTCCCTGCTCATATTCATTAGACTCTGGGCTCACTCCAAGTTGGTCAACTCTTGCTTAATAAACCAGTCCTCACGGGGGAAGGGGAGGAGGGAATGAAAAGCACTTTGACACATTCCTTTAAAGGAGTTAGTGTCTCTCATTGGCCCCATGGGAGCATATCCAGAATACCTACGGAGGAAATCACTTGGAGGCCGCTGAGACACCTGCCTGTGAGGTCACACCCCTTTTCAGTCCTTTTCCAGGAAGGGAGGTGACAGCAGTGTCCTGGCTGCATCACACACGGTGCTGGCCCATTCAGTGGAACCTGCTTCATCCCATTGGATTCCAGAAATCTGCCTGGTTTTGCACCCGAGAAGCCCCTCTGCAAAGCTACATATCAATCCATTGCTCTTTGAGTGCACACAAAGAGAGCCAGCTAATTCAGAGTCCTCCGCTGAGTGGCTCCTCAAAGAGATGAATTCTTTTGTAATAATGAGTCATTAATTGGGCCTAAATTTTCACCCCCTGTCTCTGGGCTTTTGAATGTTTACCCCTCTTAAAACAGAGCACAGAGAGATACCCACTCTCCAGTTTACCTTGAGTCAATCACTCCCAGCTTAATGGCTCTCGGTTTCCCGACATCATCATCATTGTCACTGTCCTCATCATCCGTGTGTGCTCACGTGGGGCCCACAGGTCAGCTGGATGTCAGGCAGCCCAGCATGACACACATCATGAGGCAGGGACACCTAGGCCACAGATGGATGCACCATGGGCCCGGCCCTCCAGAGGATGGTGGAAAACACAGTCCCACATCCAGAAGCTCCTGCCCATGGAAAGTCCCAGGTAAATGATGCATCAGAGATGTCTCAGACAGGAACACAGCTTTACAGACAAGGTGGGTGTGTGTTCAACAGATAAATGCAATCCCACCTTAAGTATCCATGGATGGATTCACTCTGTGATTTATCCATGAGAAATGTTAAACCAAGCCAGTTCCCCCAGCCTCTCCCTTCGTGCTCAGGCTGTATCCTCATGTGTGTGTGCCAGAAACATGGCCTTTGGAGCCAACAGGGAGAGTAAGGCACATGTGAAACCCTCAAGGTCCATCCTACGATCGATCAGGACACTCACTGTCTGGACCGCATTTTTTTAAATATAATTTAATGTCAACTTGGCTAACATACAAAGTGTACAGTATACTCTTGGTTTTGGGGGTAGATTCCTGTGATTCATCACTTACATACAACACCCAGTGCTCATCCCAACAAGTGCCCTCCTCAATGCCCATCAGCCATTTTCCCCTCTCCCCCACCCCCCATCAACCCTCAGTTTATTCTCAGTTTTTAAGAGTCTCCTATGGTTTTCTTCCCTCCCTCTCTGTCTGTAACTATTTTCCCATCCCCTTCCCCCACGGACTGCATATTTTAAATTCTGTTATATGGCATCTAAGACGACTTTCACTGTGCCATATGTGTCCATCTTACCTTTCTCACAGCCCGAATTAAAATATTGTCTCCTGGTTTTGCAAGTTATCCCAAGAGGTCAAAATTTTATTTAAAAAAATATAAACAGGGGTGCCTGGGTGGCTCAGTCGGTTAAGCCTCCGACTTCAGCTCAGGTCACGATCTCACGGTCCGTGCGTTCGAGCCCCACGTCGGGCTCTGGGCTGATGGCTCAGAGCCTGGAGCCTGCTTCCGATTCTGTGTCTCCCTCTCTCTCTGCCCCTCCCCCGTTCATGCTCTGTCTCTCTCTGTCTCAAAAATAAATAAACGTTAAAAAAATTTTTAAAAAAATATAAACTGAATGAAGATATTGTCTCCTGGTTTTGCAAGTTATTCCAAGAGGCTAAAACTTTATAAAACAATATAAAAAGAATGATCTTCCTTGAAGCCCAGCAGGCCCCTGGGGGTGAGAAGCATACAGAACAAGGACTGTATGTTTGGCACACAGGGAGCATTGTGGCCCAAGCTCTGTGCAGGGGGCAGGAGACAACAGTCCCAGCTCCAGCTTTACTCTCAATTCTTTATGGGACTCTGGGCCTCACTCTCCTTATCCAGAAATAGAGAACCTCTTTAAGGTGCACTTCGTGAGCTTTTCTGGAGCTGAAGGTGAAGAACAAGGGCCTGGGATCTCAACCCCAGATCACACCTGGCCTCTGAGGAGGACGTGTCCCTACCAGGTGTCTCTGAGCTCCCCATGCACATGCTGCACCTACTCGTATGCATATGGTAACCCTCTGTCATAATGGTTTATTTCCCTGAAACAGTGCTGATGATGGTGCCTCCTTCATGGTCCTTTTCCAGGACCTCACACATCATGGGTCCCCATGAAGATTTGTTGAACGAATAAATGAGCAAATGAACAGATGTATGTTGTATGAAGTCTCCAGTCAGCAGTGCCTCCCAGGGATCACTCGGGGTAAGAGAATGACACTAGAAAGCAAGAAGGAGGGAAGAGCTTCTGTAATGTCCAAGTTTATGAGATACAAAGGTGATGCCAAGCCCGGTATGGCTTCTGGCTGCTACTGCCCAGCAGATTACACACACCCCAGACCTCAATGGGCACCCCCGAGCCCTGGAAGGAGCCAGAGGATGGTGTCAACAGCCTCCCGCCATGCACCAGTATCACCCAGACCACCCAGCCTATGTCCACAGGCCAAAGCTGCAAGTCATGTCCATCTTGCCGGGGTCTCTAGGTATCGAGTTCTCTGTTCACAGAGGCCCAGGAAGAGCTACAGGGGTATTCCTTTTGTCCCCCACTTTCCTCTCGCAATAGTGTCCCTGTTTGGAGGCTCCTCTTCAGCACCAGCCAGAGAGACTTGGTGAAGCACCCTGATCCTGGGAACAAATGAAGCCATTAAAGTGGTCGGAGGCAGCTGGCCAAGACACACCTGAAGCCGTTCTTGTCTAAATCCCTTCACCTGCTTTCTGCGGGGGCCCACGGCGGGGGGGTGGGGGCCCTTGAGACGCTGGCATCACACCACTCCCTCCCTCCAGGAGGGGCCCCAAGTATGCTTCCCAGGCAACAGGTGATTTTTGCACTGGCTATGATGTGAGGGAAGCTCCAGGCAAATGTGAGCGTCCAAAGGAATCAGAATTCCAGCCTGGGTACCAAATGGCTGCATGGCTCTTGACAGTTCTTGCCCTGGGTTTCCTTCCTCATCTCTAAGGTTCCTTCAGGCTTCATATGCCTGACTCTGCCCCTTCATGTCACTTCTCTACCCAGATGCACCCAACTGCCACCATGTTGCATCTAGACCGTTGTTTTGTGAACGTTCTTAAGACATGTGTGTCCATGTGTCCATGCTTTGCATGTCTGTTGGATGTGCCTGAAGAACTTGATTGTGGAGGGAAGGGGGCTGATCCATCTTCTCTCAGCCACAAGCTTGAATGAAAAGAACACCCCATTTTCTTGCTAAAATTGACAGAAGGGGACTTGAGGGCTGCCTGCCCACCTGCACAAGGCTATGCATCTGCCCATGAAACCACAGCCTGGTTATGTTGGCAGAAGGGAGTAGGTCAAATGAGGTTTTGTCCCAAGTGGATGTCCCAAGTCATGAATCTTGGTGATTTCTTAAGACTGACTGCCATATGCAGTGCCCTTTGGAGAGCAATTATTGCCACTGAATGCAGGAGCAAAGGGAGCCGTGGGGTGGAGGGTCTGACTCCTTAGAGGCAGGTCAGGTGGTGCCTCTTAGAGGTACCAAACATGAAGGAAGTCAGCTGCCCTGGCATGCATGAATAGCCAAGGTGGGAAAGTGTTCCTGCTTGCTTTGTCTCAGGCACTGCGACAACAGAATTATCTTCTCTCCTCTCAGCCCCTGGGGGCTGTAACTGGCAGAGCCACCTGTGACTGCCCCTGCAGCCTCAGCTCCCCTCTCTGCCTCAGTGTATACTCCAGGAAGAAGCGATTGTGCCTGCTTTGTTCACTGATGTACCTCCCATGCATCCGGCACGTAGTAGGTACAGGGAGCATCTGGCACGTGGTAGGGACTAATAAATAGTCATTAACTAAAGGTGGGACTCCCCAAGACAGTGGGAATGGTCCATCCCAGTGTATTGAGCCATGGGGGCTGGGTGGCTTGGGGCCTGGGTCCTCTGATACTGTACGCAGGGACTTGGCTCTGTGCATCAAAACAGTCTGCCCTAAGGAATGACTTAATCCTCTCTGTCCCCATGCAGCCTGCCCTTCTCTGACCTTGGCCTGGTTGGAAGCCAAAGCTCCTTGGGGTGCCCCTCTCCCCACTCCTTTGGCCTTGGGAGGCGTGCCTCCATGTCTTCCTCTCCTTCTCTACCCAACTCCACAGCCCAGGTTGCCACCCCAGCCCAGTCTCCTTGAAATTCACCACAGCCAAGGGCCTCTGTGTCACCCAGGGGATGGGAGAGACCACCCTGAGCAGGATGGGCAGGGAACAGGGAAATCAAAGAGTTTGGCCTCCCAACCTGGGGCACCAGAGCACACACCATAGCTCTTGATCCAGCACTCCCAAAACTTCAAGAAAATTCCTCCGGACAGACCCAGTAACATTGAGTTGGAGAGACCCTGGAGAAGCACAGAACAGAGACAAATATGTAGCTCTTCTCTAAACTAGAGAACCTGGGGGAGCCTGGGCAGTTCAGCATCTGACTCTTGATTTCGGCTCAGGTCATAGTCTCATGGTCATGAGATCAAGCCCTGTGTCGGGCTCTGTGCTGACAGAGTGGAGCCTGCTTGGGATTCTCTCTACCCGCCCCCCCCCACCCCTCTCTTTCAAAATAAACTTTAAAAAATAAAAATAAAAATAAAAAACTAGACAACCTAGCTTGGGTGAACTTCTGCCACATTCCATTTAGGGTGCTAGGAGGCAAGTTGGGGAGAAAGAAAAATACCCTTAACCCTCAGAGGTAAACCAGCCCCCAGATCACCAGAAAACCATAGCAGTGGAAAAATACACTGACCTGCAAGCCAAGCACAGAAGGTCTCAGGAAACAGGCATAAAGGGGTCAGTACTTGGGTGCAGTTTATCTGAGAAGCCTTCTTGGGGGTGAGTTTTGGGTGGAATTATAAACGAAGTGAAAATCAAAACAGAAAACTTCCCTTGGCAGAAAGGAAAGAAGAAGGTATTAATAGTCTCAAGTTCTGAGGCTTTAAAGGGGACAGTGACGCAGGCCATCAGGGAGTCCGGGGTGTCCTAGGTATTCATGTCAATGTTGTTCACTGGGGAAAAATGTCACACTGAAGGTCAAAGGTCATAGACAAGGGAGTGAACCAGGAAGAGAAGTGAAAGACTTATCCATTTCCTTCTATGTCACCAAAGTCAGTGAGCGAGACAGTCCAGCTCTGGAAACAACAGTCCGAGTAGAAAAATTAGAGAGAGGAGGAAGAGAAAGAAGTGGGCAGCCCTGGATGAGAGGCAAATGGAAACAAAATGTGAGGGCAATGCCTGGGAATAGGGCTCCCAGGAGAGAGCATGGGGAAGAAAGGAATGATCCAGGAAGGAAGGCAGATAGGAGTCAGCTCCCACACAGGAAGCGTGATGGGAAAAAGCAGTGGTGGGACCTGTTCCCATGGGCATGGGCTAGGCACTCCCTAAGCCCTGACCCTCCACCGGCCTTTGTTCCATGGAAAGCTCTAGCTCTGAAGGGCTTACTCAGCACAGGTCAGGAAACAAATGCCTCTTCTCTGGGAGAAAAATTATCATGCAATGAATACAGAAAACAAAGACAATTATTTTTTCCGCCCCAGATGCGTGCACCACCCGGCTGGGACCTAGGCACACTGGCAACCAGGTGAGAGAGCGCCTATGCTCCTCTTGCCCTGTATCAACAAAAGCTATGATTCATAGGTTCCCTGTGGAAACTGAGACTCTCAAACAATCTCTTGATGGAGGCGAGCCTCCCCCCCACCCCTCCCGCCTCAGCCCCAAGGAGGAAATAGCTCAGAGAACAGAGAGCCACCGCTCCAAGTGCCAAGCTGCCATTCCAGGCAGGTGAGAGTCTGCCAAGCCATCATCCCATGCGTGTCTCTGGAAGGACACTTGTGTGGGAAGATCATGGAATCTGGATCTGCTTCTCCATAGCTAGGCACCACAGGTTCTGCTCGATTTACCATTCAGGGGCTCAGTTTCAAGCAGACTGAATGCATTTCGGTTCCTCTCTCACTGTGCTATCTCTCAAAACCACTTCAAGTAGCAAGAAGCCAGCAAGATCAAAGAAAATCGAGCAGTTTCTCTGTCTGGCTTCCCCCTGCGGTAGAGGCAGGGAGATGAGGCACAGGAAAGGAGGAGATAAGGAGCTTGGAGACTTCCTATTGGTTTAGACTGACGGGGAGGTGCAGCTCGGTCAACAAGATGAACAGGGGAAACAACACAGGTGTCTTGGGCCCCCTCCACGCTGCAACCACTGGAGCTCTTCTGGTGAAGATTGAGTGCCAGGGAGCAGGGGCCAGTCTGGGAGGCTTCTGGAATAAGGCAGCCTCAGACAGAGCTGGGGGGGGGGGTAGAGCTTTATAAACACCTTTATTGAAAAAGCACCTTTTTATACATTAATGTGCTTCAGTTCTGTCTTCCCAGCAGGACCACGGGCCTGTTACTAAAGAAAAAGAATGTATATTGTGTTCCTTTTGAATCCCCACTAGAATTGCCATGGGATGGGCTCTCCTCTCTTCTGTGCTTGATGGTCCCAGAGGGAGAGAAGACTCACCAAGCATTCACTCAGCATTTGCACGCCCCTAGGCCTTGCAGAAGCTGTTTTCGCACATGAATCCTCATCACAGACCCCACTTCACAGACACCAGCACTGAGACTCGGAGGAGGTTCGTGACTGGCCCAGGGTGTCACAACTAGTAAGTGGTGGGCGGGATTCAAACCTATCTCGGTCCACCCACAACCTTCCCCAGCAGACAGAGGGTCTGTTCCCCAGAGCACCATAGTGGAACAGACAGGACGTACGTGTGCGTGCACGCACAAGCTCCTGCTCCAGAAGGTCAGGTGTGACCTGCACAATGGAGAGGGCAGCTTCTGAGGAAAAGAAAGGGGCAATCAAAACCGGGTGCCTTCCCAAGAAAGATGTGTGCAGTGGGCCTTTCAGGACCTGGAAGGCCAGCTGCGGGAGGGGGCGCAGGCGGTACTTCCCGAGGAAACGCTCAGGAACAGGACACCGGGCCAAGGAAGAAGGCCTGGGAAACGGGGAAGGGGAATCGCAGTCACTTGTTTTGACACACAATGTTTGCACAGGAGGGAGTGGGTCCCAGGCCTAAGAAAGCGGTTTAGAAATGAGGTGGTGTTTTTAAAGCCCATTAGGAGATGCATGATTAGGACATGACTGAAAGCAATTAGCGTGCCTCTCATTCGTCTGCTGATCAAGTTGCGACTGGAAAGCAGTTTCCACGTGGGGGAGGGATGCCAGGGGAACCAACCAGTGGCCTTGCCGGCGTTTCCGAGGGGCGCTGAGGGTGAGCTCAGGGTTGGTAAATGCCTGGGGGATGCCATCAGAGGCCTCCATCAGCAGTGCCCGCCCCTCCCCGAGACCCATAAAAGCCCGGGCGGCCCGGGGAGCCCCAGATGCCCGGTCTCTTCCATCCCCCTTCACGCGCACCCGTGTCGGGAGCTCTCGTTCCAGCCTCGCTCAGCCACCATGTCCAGGCAGTCCAGCATCACCTTCCAGACCGGCAGCCGCAGGGGCTTCAGCACAGCCTCGGCCACCACCCCTGCCACCGGCCGCTCCCGCTTCAGCTCCATCTCCGTGGCCCGCTCCACGGGAGGCAGCACGGGGCTGGGAAGAATGAGCAGCGCTGGGGCAGGCTTCGGGAGCCGCAGCCTCTACAACCTGGGGGGCACCAGGCGGGTCTCCATCGGGGGGTGCGGCGGCAGCTTCCGGAGTGGCTTTGGTGGCAGGGCCGGCAGCGGGTTTGGGGTCGCCAGTGGATTTGGCAATGGGGGCGGAGCCGGAGGAGGCTATGGGGCCTCGGGCTTCCCCGTCTGCCCCCCTGGAGGCATCCAAGAGGTCACCGTCAACCAGAGCCTCCTGACTCCCCTCAACCTACAAATCGACCCCTCCATCCAGCGGGTGCGAAAAGAGGAGCGGGAACAGATCAAGACCCTCAACAACAAGTTCGCCTCCTTCATCGACAAGGTGAGGCGGGGGGCTGCATCTGTGCCATTGGGTCCGGGTAGCAGGAACTCTTAGACAGGCCCCCACCAGCACACCCTATGGAAGAGCCGTCCGCTGGACAGGTCCCGTGCGAGTGGGGCCAGATCACCCCACAGGTCCTGGTGGAAATTTCCCTCATCCTCCCTGGGAGCCACCTGGCTGGTTCAGCCAACTCTGAAGGAAGAGTTAACTTGTTCTCCACATGAAGTTTCCACTGAGCAAACTAACCTAACCCAGAGCAAGTGTTGTCCAGACCCTCAACCCAAGAGTAGAGTCTCCCCAAAGAGACCTCTGAGCTGAGCACACCAGTTCTATGGAAGCCCCAGAGAACTGTGGGGGTAGCTTCAAGGGCTCTCTCATTTCCTTTTGGAGATGTCAATTATATAGCTGACAGATGGGTATCAGGTAAAAAGCATACTTTTCTTCTCTCCCTTATTAACTGGAGGGTCTGGCTCTGCCTCCCCAGTTTCTCAAGATTTCCTGCTCCCTCCCTGCAGGTGCGGTTCCTGGAGCAGCAGAACAAGGTCTTGGAGACCAAGTGGGAGCTCCTCCAAGAGCAGGGCTCCAAGACGGTGAGGCAGAACCTGGAGCCCTTCTTTGAGGCCTACATCAATGACCTCCGCCGGCAGCTGGACAGCGTCACCACTGAGAGGGGCAGGCTGGACGCTGAGCTGAGGAATATGCAGGATATTGTGGAAGATTTCAAAGTCAGGTAAGTGGGAGATGGGCTCCTGGTCACACACAGTCATCCCAGGGCTCCTTTTTATAAGGACCAGCTGGGTGCAAAGGAGCCAATGCCAGTGCCAGCAGGGTGATTTGGAACCTGCAGTCAATATCCCGTGAGATGAAGACAGCATGGTGTGGGATAACAAATGGACTCCCATCTCATGCATCACTATTAACAAGAAGTCTATTTTAATCTGTCCACATGACCTCAAAGGGATGTGTGCATCATCAAACACAACATTGCTACTCTGGAAAGCATAATACTATTTCACAGCCAGCATATTCTTTAGTTCTGCTGGATGTGGGCTCTACTATTGAAATGTTGCATTTCCAGGGCAAACGCTTTTGAGTGTAAACAAGGCGATCCTCCTGGGGGAGGCAAAAGTTCACTGGCCATCATCCAGGCTGCAGTACTTGAGGTATCCAACAAAAAGGGATGATCCTCCCTAACCCTTTAGCTGGCTTACCCTTGGCTTCCGAGGTGGAGCTACTACTCTACTTACTAAAAGCATACTACTTACACAGCTGCTCTGAGGTTTGGTGAAGATTCATCAGAATCTTCCAGAAGTTTCCTGAACAGACAAATTTTACCTCATAAAATTAATTTTTTTTCTTTCAGAGAGAGAACAAGCAGGGGAGGGGGCAAAGGGAGAGAGGAGAGAGAATCTTAAGCCCGACGCGGGGCTCCATCCCACAACCCTGGGATCGTGATCTGAACTGAAATCAAGAGTCAGATGCTCAACTGACTAAGCCACTCAGGCACCCCTACCCCACAAATTGTTTTTAAATATTGGAATTGTGCATCTCTAAGACGATGGAGTTGCATAAGTACACATTTCTGTTCCTATAAGTTCCATGCTCACCTTCTAGTCTTACAAAAGAAAGAAGAAAAAAAACTTCTGGCAGAAGAAATGATTTCCCCTTTTATAGAAGGAGAAATAGAGGTTAAGTGAATCACCCGAAGTCACACACAGGTCAGTGCAAGAGCTGGAAAGGCTTTGAGGTCTCTGAACTCTTGCTACACCAGAAGCAAGGGAAGATTTCAGCCTGGAAGAATTCAACCGAACACTTGCTCAACATCACGCCTCCTCTTCTCTGTGCTTACAGGTACGAGGATGAAATTAACAAGCGCACCACTGCTGAGAATGAGTTTGTGGCCCTGAAGAAGGTAGGTGGAAAAGTCTCTCAAAGGAGAAGATTCGAAACTGAATCTTGGAGTGTGGGGTGACTCAACCCTTGGGACTCCCAAGAAATGTCCCATAACCCTTGACAGTATCTGGAGAGCTCAAACCTGCCAAAAGGCTCCCTCTGTATTTATGGTCCCACTGACCCTGCTTGGGTTTCTGTGAGCTCAGGGAACTCAAGCTCCCATTCTCTGCAGTCGCCCACCCCAACCCCAAACCCCAGACTCAGAGTTTGCTAAAATTCAACCTGGAAGGGCCAGGGAGGAGTCCGTCCAACTTCTTCTGGACTCACTGCTTGGGGCCGTGGTGTCAGAGAAGGATCCTGTGCTGTTGTTCTAGGACGTGGACTCAGCCTACATGAACAAGGTGGAACTGGAGGCCAAGGTCAATTCTCTGACAGATGAGATCAACTTCTTACGGATGCTCTTTGAGGCGGTAAGAGCCTGCAAATGTTTTTGTCCCTCCTAGGTCTGGAGCCTGGAAAGAAAAAGATGCTGCAGACAATGTTATCTATATAGGGACTCCACCCAGCATCTTGCCCAGATACTCTAAGATGGGGCTGGGGTGATCATGGGGACCTGGGAGAACTGCTTGAAATCTTGCCACCTTAAACCCTACTCCAGCTCCAAGGCTTCAAACCTCCACCCCGTAGCATAGCAAGGAAGGAGTGCCAATTCTCGAATCCCAAGTCCCTGGGTAGCATTCCCACAGAATTAAGACCACCTCTCCCTCTCCCCTCCCAAAAAAGTTCAAAAATGCCAACTGCCCCTCAGCTCATTGGTCAGGGTGCTTCTTGCCCTCTGAAGATGCCTCATTCTCAGCACTGCCACTGTGAAGGCAGAGACCTGGGTCTTTAAAGGGGAGAGAGAAGTAGAGAGTGATGAAGTCACATTGTATGGGGGGCAACAGGGTCCTAAACCTCACTCTATCCTAAAGAAACATTTTATGCTGGCATATCAATCAACATGTCATATTCAGCTTAGTATAATTTGGACCAGAGAACACTGAGCCACCCTTCATGCCCAAGGAAAACACACAGGTAGGGGTCTTGGGAAGCTATGCTGGGGGACACACCCCCATCACACTGATCTGTGACCCAGAAACTTCTCAGCGATTGGCATAGGAGTCCATAAATAGCTGTGAGTGCCCAGGGAAGGGTTGGAAGAATCCCTGCCAGGGATGCCAAAGAAAGGATTCTTGACCTAGATGGGTAGTCAATTGTGTGATTTCAAGATCCCTCCTTTTCATGCCTTGGTGACGCTGAGTTTACTGCTCTGCAGGAGCTGTCCCAGATGCAGACCCAGGTCAGTGACACATCTGTGGTCCTGTCCATGGACAACAACCGCAGCCTTGACCTGGACAGCATCATCGCTGAGGTCAAGGCTCAGTATGAGGACATTGCCAACCGCAGCCGGGCCGAGGCTGAGTCCTGGTACCAGACCAAGGTGAGTGTGGGCACCTCTATGATAGGTTCCGGGACTAGTATTATCAGAAGCCCCAAATAAGCATGTAACTATTAGCCACAAACCTCGGGAAATACATGAGCATTTCTGTTCATTTCAACATGGCAGATGTGTCTGGTGCTATGCAAAGTCAACTTGAAATGCGTATGGAAACCCAACCATACACATTAATATGTGGCCAGGCAATGTTGAGTGCTCAGGACAGCCATCGTCCCCACGTCACTTATGATTTTGTTGGGGCTGGGTGAGACTCCGAAACAACCAAGAAATAGTCATAAAGCTATTTCTAAATGGCTTATTCATTCGACACATGTATGTCAAGTAGGGTTACAGAGTTGTAACTAAATAAACTGCAAACAGTTTATTTTTGGTGTGAGAGACCATGAAGTAAATGGAAGGGGAGGCGTCAAGAAAGGGAAAAGACCATGTTAATAAAAAGCCTCCAAGAAGAGGTGGGTCTTCAGTCCATTTGGAAGCATCCAGGGACAATAGCTTACCAAGGACGGAGATGGTATTTAAGGCTGAATAAGCAGTCCTGTGGGGCTAGAAGGCAGAAATGGGCACTTAGCCAAGCAAGAGAGGTTGTATCAGGAAGAGGGGTGTGGGGATGACCATGGAGAGCTACTGTCCAAAGTCACAGATGGCCAGAAGAAGGTTTGGCTTTGGAGGGTGTGGTAGACTGGATAGTCCAATCCATGAGATCAACTCCCTGACAAATCCAGACCCCTTTCAGACTCAGGAGCTCACTTGCATGTGGCATTCCATCTTTTGCCATGCTCAGTGCACTGCCTTAGCCCCTATCCTTGCAACATGGTAGGAAGGAAGGAAGAGGGTGTCAGGTGCCACGTGTGCACAGAGTGGAGGCAGAGACAGACAGTGAGTGGAGGTGGGATGCGCTTAAGCTGAAATTCATAGTAGCTGATTTACAGTGAACAATGCTCTTTGGGGGCGGGGCCTGTTGTTCCCTTTAACTGTGTATATCTAGAAACAGAGCAGCTGGGCCACTCAGCGCTTTCAAAGCCAGACAGATCTTCCTTCCAGCAGGGACTCTTCTTCCTCGGTAAAGGTGTGGGCAAGAGACAGGGGGCATTTGTTTCTCCTAAATGACTGCATCCTGGATATGCACCACCAGATGGAGAGCTCCCTCAGATGCGGGATTTTGTTACAAAGTCTTCAGAACTGTGCCCCCCAGCCCGGCTCCATCCAACATGGATTCCCTGCAGCACACCCCTGCTCCCCCAGCACTGACATCTGGAGGGCTACCAAAATTCATGGTCACATTGGTCTGGATGTATGCCCCTTGACTGAAAGCCCCAAGGACAGTGACCAAGTCACCTTCCCACTCCTACAGTTCACCATGCTCTTTCCTGCTGTAGGGTCTTCACACAGGCTATTTCCCCTGTCTGGAATGTTTTCTCCCCAGCCTGTGACTTAGGTCACCCCTTCCCATCTTCCAACACGCAGCCGGAGCACCTCCATCTTTGGAAGGACTTCCCTGGGCCCATCCCCACAACTTCCATATCTGGGTCAGATTCCTTTGTTACACTCCCCTGTTCACTTCCTAAGGGGAACTTATCCCAATTTGGAAATATCAACTCAATAATATGCTAATTTATTTAAGGTCTATCTCCCCCAATAAACTCTAAGCAAGGATCTGATTATGCTGTCTTTGATATTCCCAGAGCCTAGCACATGCCTGGCAAGTAGATGTGCCTAAGAAGTAGCACCTCAGTGAATGAGCGAGGGAATGTGTGAATGATTAGTGAATGGGTGGGCCTGCTGGTGGCACTGAGAGCCAGGCTGTGCACACAGGGAGTGCCCAGCCCAGGCGTCCGATGCAGTGACTGAGTCTGCTCTAATTCCATCAGTACGAGGAGCTGCAGGTCACAGCAGGCCGGCACGGGGATGATCTCCGCAACACCAAGCAAGAGATCTCGGAGATGAACCGGATGATCCAGAGGCTGAGAGCCGAGATCGACAGCGTCAAGAAGCAGGTGGAGTTTGGGCAGAGCCAAGAGCTCCTTGCACACTCATTTCTCCTGGGTCGTTCTGCCATGCTTCCAGGACCCCTGCCCAAGAAGCGCTGCACCTCCAGGGGCTGTCAGTAAAGCTCACGGCTTCCTCCTTTTCTTATAGTGTTCCAGCCTGCAAACGGCCATTGCTGACGCAGAACAGCGTGGAGAGCTGGCCCTCAAGGATGCGCGAGCCAAGCTAGTAGAGCTGGAGGAGGCCCTGCAGAAGGCCAAGCAGGACATGGCCCGGCTGCTGCGGGAGTACCAGGAGCTCATGAACGTGAAGCTGGCCCTGGATGTGGAGATCGCCACCTACCGCAAGCTGCTGGAGGGCGAGGAATGCAGGTGGGGGGCTATGCACCTGCTCTATTCCAGCTGCCGGAGCATTTCTAGGGGCTCGGGTTGCTGTGGCCCCCTTCTCTCCTGGAAAGGGGAGCAAAATGCAGGTGGAACTGGACTATGAGAAAGAAAAAGAAAACAGGCATAATTTCTTTCCAGGCCAGTAAATCATTATTTTAAGTACAACTGCTTTGGGCACCCTGTAGAAATCTAGGATCTGATCAGGTCCTAGGTAATCAAATTCTATCAAAGGAGAATTTGGGTTATGTGGCAGGTCTGGATATGTGGTATGAAAGGCTCTGGGCTGAGAATAAATTGTCCCGGGATCTGGGCGTACAGACCTACCACAAACTAGCTGCATAACCTTAGGGAAGTTAGTATCCCTTCCCTGGTCCTCAGTTTATTCAGTGATGGAATAAAGTGGCCAAACCATCAGAGCCCCAAAGCTCGGTGGGACCTTTGCGCTCTGCCAATTACCAGCTGTGTGACCAAAGGCAGATTACTTTACCATTCCATTCCTCACCTGTAAAATAAGGATAACCATGGTTTCTATCTCGTACATTATTCAGAGGGTTGAAACAAGGAAATGCACATAAAGTTCTTGGAACAATGCATGGTACATAGTAAGTGTTGAGAAAATCTTAGCAATCAATCAGTTTAGTGGCCGGAGATACGGCTTTGGACCCAAATGAGTCTGGCTTCAAAACTGGACAACTTTGTCAGCTTCTCTGTGCTTCCATTTCCCTATCCATCAAACTGAGATCATAATACCTACTTAATGGGGTCACTAAGAGAATTAAACAGCATAATGTAGGTAACAGGTCCTTTTAATGTTCTAAGTATGTGTTTATGAATGAATGCCAGTTCTGTCCTTAGCATGGTAAAGCAAAATTACTCTAGTTGCTACAATAATAGGCTGATTATTGTTATTGTTATGTTTATGACTCAGACTCTTCTCCACACCTATAATCACTTCAGCACTGCCCAGTGCATGACAACAGTCCATTGTTGAGAGAAAAATCTCCTTGTTCCTTAACAAGCCCTGCCTTTCCAACTGACCCTAGTGTATGATTAGCTTTAATTTTCTCCAGGTGTCTACCTAGTTTGAACCAAAAAAATGTGTCTTTGAGATTACAGGGTTTACTCCTAAGAACCTCAAACTCCACATTATTTCATTCATTAGATTATTGTTTTCAATACTACTAGTATTTAAATAATTTCAACCTCCATTACTTCTGCAATAAAAATAATAAAGGGTTCTTGAATGCACTTAATTGCAGAAATGTTGTTTCAAATGCCCACAAGCTGCTGGACGTAATAGTAACCTTCCTTCTCCCCCTTCCTCCCAACCAGGCTGAGTGGTGAGGGTGTTTCTCCAGTTAACATCTGTGAGTATGACATCCTCTCACGTCATTCGGTGTGCATGTGGTTGGGGACAGGCATCGTGTGGGAGGGTGGAGGGCGTGCATGTGGCATTGGAGGGGAGCCCACGAATCAGGTTCATTTTGAGGTCTGAGGTCTTAACTTCTTTAAAATGAGAGCTATATTGGGAGTCTTTTTTTTTTAAGAGAAAGTGTGTGTGAGCATGCAAGGTGGGGAGGGGAGGAGAGAGCAAGACAGAGGGTCCAAAGCGGGCTCCCACTGACATCAGAGAGCCCAGTGTGGGGCTGAACTCCAGAACCATGAGTTAATGACCTGAGCTGAAACCAAGAGTCAGATACTTAACGGTCTGAGCCACTCAGGCGCCCCTGCAATTTTTTTTTATACTTATTTATTTTTGAGACAGAGAGAGACAGAGCATGAACAGGGGAGGGCCAGAGAGAGAGGGAGACACAGAATCTGAAACAAGCTCCAGGCTCTGAGCTGTCAGCAGAGAGCCCGACGCAGGGCTTGAACTCACGGACCGTGAGATCATGACCTGAGCCGAAGTCGGACGCTTAACTGACTGAGCCACCCAGGCGCCTCTGCAATTTTTTTTTTAAGAGAGAATCTTTGATGTCCCAAGTCTAACCTCTTTGCAAGTGAAAGACACCACAGAGAGGGTGATAGGAGGTTTGCTGGAACTCTTCTGCATGGGTTTAGAAAACACACAGCTTCCACCCCCCACCTCCCGGGATTCCACACCTTTCTTGCTGGGGGTGCAGGTCTAGCTCAGAGATGAGCATTTAGCACAGACGGGATTTATGAAACCCTGGTCTGCCCTTGGCCCTCAAAGGGAGCCTTCACACTGGGTCCAAGGTCCTTGCTGTAAGGCAGCCCCTTTCCGGAACAGTGTAGAGAGAAGCCCTACCACTCAGTTATGCTCTGCAGAGGATAAACGACAGAAGGTTACCAAGGTTTTCCAAGGTAGTGAGAGCACATAAGACAGGGCATTTGGGTGCCACTGCTCAGGAACAAGGAAGGGTGTTGGCAAGCTGGAATGGCCCGGCAGTATGAAGAACACTCATTCACAGAGCTCAGTGCTGGCATCGTGAGGCTAACAGACATGACTTTCACAGTGTACGAGTGAGTTTGGTTTTCATTGATGCGGGATTCACAAAAGCACTGATTATTGTAACCGATGATTCTAGAAGCCAGAGCCCTCTGAACTACCCAGGTGTCCTCCCTCACTGAATCCCTTGGCTAGTGGCTCCAGAGACCCCCAAAGCCAGTTTTGGGGATGAATGGTGTAACCTCTAAAGTTTCTTTTCTCTTGAAAGCACCTGAAAGTGTTTGTTATCTAGGGCTGCAACACAGTACCACAAACTGGGTGGCTTAAAACAGAAATGTAGGGTCTCACGGTTCTAGAGACTAGCAATTCAAAGCGGAGGCGTCAACAAGGCCTTGCTCCCTCTGACACTTGGAGGGGACTCCTTCCTCACCTCTTCCTAGCTTCCAGAGGTGGCTGTCAACTCTTGGTGTTCCTTGCCCTGCATCATTCTGATTGCTGTCTCTGTGATCACCTGACCCTTTCTCTATGTGTCTGTCTTCACGTGGATGCCTTTCCTCTTCTTAGAAGGACACCAGTCATACTGGGGTAGGGCCCTCCCTAATGATTTTCTCTTAACTTGATTCTGTCTGCAAGGTCCCATTTCCATATAAGGTTTCATTCACAGCCATTGGGGTTAAGATTTCAACACATTTTTTTGGAAGACACAACTCATTCTATAGCAGAGTCCATTTTTATTTTAGTTTCCCTTCTGAAGAGCCCCAGATAGGGTACTGAATATTGAAGGTGATTGGGTGGTTATAAAAGTTAGGAAAAGACAGGTTGGGGGTAGAATGGGAGCAGAGTTGGCCAGCCAGTGGCTCATCTGTCCCTCAGTCTATCAAGATGACTCCAGCCCCACTCTGGGATTCAGGGTGTGGGGGCTGGGGACACTAAGGGAGGCATGTACATGCCGTTGAGAAGGAAAGGAGACACCAGAGCCAGGCCCACGGAGAGAGACGGGGACAGAGCCACAGGCGAGTGTGATGGGATAGCGGCCTGGAGGACAGAAGTCTCCATTAAGTTCTGGAAGGAAGCGAGGCACCAAAGTAGCAGAGGGGAGGCAGGAAGCCATTCCAGACTGGAAGGCTGCCTGGCATTACAGCCCAGAGAAAACAGGGCTGAGCACAGGACAGAGATCTCACCAAGTGGGCAGGGAATAAAGCAGCCGCCTGACCAGACAACCCTATCCCCACCCCCACCCCCACCCCACCCCCCCACCCACAGACTTAAGGGCACAGGCCCTGACACCCTAGGTGTCTTCTCTCCTGCCCTTGATTCTGACTATGTCTCCTCTCCTCTGGCAGCTGTGGTCACCTCCACCGTTTCCAGCAGCTACGGCAGTGGTAGCAGCACTGGAGGTGGAAGCCTGGGTCTAGGTGGGGGCAGCGGCTACTCCTTCACCACCAGCACCGGGCACAACTTGGGTGCAGGCCTAGGTGGCTCCAGCTTCAGTACCAGTAGCAGCCGGGGCCTCGGGGGCAGTGGCTCCAGTGTCAAGTTTGTCTCCACCACATCCTCCAGCCGGAAGAGCTACAAGCATTAAGTGCGGCCACCTCGCTTCCTCACCCCTGCCCTGAAGCCTGACTGCTTGCAGACCTGGCCTGCCTGCACTCGTAGACAGGATACCTGGGTCCTTCTCCTTCTTCTGCCCTTCCACAAGGCCTGCCCGTGCTGCTGGGAAGGAAGCCTGGTGCCCTGGCTAAACCCCATTCCCCAACTTAAGCCAGCCTCTGCCCTCCTGGCAGTCCCCACAGTGCTCCTGTCCCCTCCCTGTGCCACTGCCCGCCCTCCTTCAAGATTCATATTCAGCTTATCATGCAGAGACCTCCCCCGCTTCAGCTCCTCCTTCCTTCTCCCCACCTTCCAGTTGCAGAGTTAGGGAGTCAGTGTTTTCCAGGCCATCTCAATGCCAGGTTGTCAGCCCCACCTGTCTCATGGTGCTTATGAGCTGCCTGCTGGGAGTGAGACACATTCCCTCCCTGGAATGTGTCTATTAAATGCATGTGGAATGTGTTCGGTGTCCAGCCCTCTGTTTGGAATGGGGATGCAGTCCCCAGTGCACATCAGACCCTCCCCATTTCCCTCAGAATGGAGAATGCTGGACTCGGGAGATGGGAGGGATGGAGGGGGCACCAACTGCTGGCTAGACTCCTTCCTGGTCTTTCTGCCCACTTCCTCTGGCCTCATGCTGGGATGCCTTCCTTGAGAAGCCCAAGCCCCTGGGCAGAAGCTGTGTCCATCCTCCCTACTCTGTATGTCATTCAAGGTGATACTATCCCCTCCCAAAACCAGACTGTTTTCTGAGGACACTGACGTAGGGTGGGCGGCCCAGCCCTCCTCCAGCAAAGGGGCTGATTGTTCCCTGACAGCTTCAAACTTGCAGACCTGAGCAGAGAAATAACAGGCCAGGAGAGGAGTTAAAAGTCAGCCCTGGGGGCAATGCTTTCACCAAGCAGGGGAGCCATTTAGGCCCATAATTGCAGGCAGCAGTGAGACATCCAGGATGTCTAACCCACATTCCTGAGTTTAGTCTGCTGAACCCCTCCCATAAGGCCTGAGCCCGGCATCACCCAGACTAGGGACAGCCCATGTGGGCTCAGAGGAAGTGGGCTCCAGGCTCAGGACCACGCGAAGGACTGGTGGGAGCTAGGAACTGGGAGTCTGAACCACAATCAATGAGGGTGCTGTGCAAGAAGTTAAGTGGCAGGAGGGGAGAGGCCATGAACCAAGACAAGAGAAGACGAGTCTAAAACCAGGGGCTAAATAAAATCAGGAAGGGCTGGGAGGGATGGCAGGAAGAAGAGAAATGACTCTGAGGGCAATTGTTAAATGTCCCTGGTCCTCACGGACGAGAGAAGACAAGGGGACAGGAATGTGGCAAGAAATCCTGTGCCTGCTACCCTCAGATAAGCCATCTCTCTTCCACCAGTGTCAGGTGCAAAGATCCAGAGTAACCTGCTGTCAGACCACTGCGCCCTAACATCGGCTCAGCAGGCATGAGCCACGTGACCTCAGCCAAGTTTCTCAATGACTCTATGCAGCTTCATGAGCAAAACAAGAATAATAACGGCTACCCCTGGTGCTGCATGGTGATTAAATGAGAAGACAGGTGTAAAGCAGCCACCTCTAGCAGCTGCTCAATACACGTTGGCAATTATTACTCTTGTCATCCACACTCACAAGGTTATTATGAGAATCAAGTGACATAACGCTGGCAATGACCAACCACGTGGCCTGGCACAAATGGAATCCTCAGTAAAGGAGGTTTCTTTTCCTTTGCCAGTGACAGGAAGGGCCTAATCAAGTTCAGAGTCTAAGACCTGGGAATCCAAAGAGAGGAGCAGCTGGGAAAGAGTGGGAGTGTCTGCAGCGTGAGCCTGAGAACCTGGGTGGGTGGGGGGCTCGGGACCTGGTCCTGAGCAGGACCTGGACCAGGCCTGGTCCTGCCCTGGGTAGGGTGTTCCCCATGATGATTAGGGGGCAGGAAGATGGGCTGTGACCAGACATGCCATTGAGATGAACTCAACAGAGTGGTCTTTGATGTTCTCTGGCCAAGCCCAGTTCTCGAAAGGCATAAAAGTGAAGGAGAGCCTGGGACAGCTAGACTTGGAAGGCTCCTCGTTCCTTTGATACTTTCGCTCCTCTGCCTCTTTGGCACCAGCTCCCACCATGACCCAACGATCTTCTGTCACCATCAAGTCAGGAGGCACTCGGAACTTCAGTGCTTCCTCGGCCAGCCTCCTCCCAGGCTGCCGGCCCAGCTTCAGCTCTGTCTCTGTCTCCCAGGGTGGAAAGAGCTTTGGGGGTGGCTTTGGGGGTGGCTTCGGGACCAGGAGCCTCCACAACTTTGGAGGCAGCAAGAGAATCTCCATCAGTGGAGGCTACCGCTCCAACCGGGCCAGCGGTGGGGGCGCTGGCTATGGGCTGGGTCTCGGAGGCATGGGCTACAGGGTTGGGGGAGCCTTTGGTGGGTATGGATTTGGAGCCGGGATGATGCCTGGCTCTGGGGGCATCCAGGAGGTCACCGTCAACCAAAGCCTCCTGACCCCCCTCCACCTGGAGATAGATCCCTCTCTCCAGCGGGTACGAAAGGAGGAGAGGGAACAGATCAAGACCCTCAACAACAAGTTTGCCTCCTTCATTGACAAGGTGAGAGGCAAGTGGTCCCCACTGGGAAAGTTGCTGGTACCCAGGGTATGTGTCTTTTCTGTGCTTTTCTGAGGTCTACTGTGACTTGCCCAGGACCTGTGATCCTGGGGGCTGGGGAGACTGCCGGCCAGATGAAGGAGGGAGTGATTTCCCACCCTGTTGTGGTGGGACAGAAAAATGTTCATCTCTGCACTCTAGAGCTGTCTGACCTACTGCAAGGACATTGTTCTTTTGATGGATAATGAATGTGTACTTGGCTTAAAATTAGACAGCAAAAATGGATTGTTTTGAAGGGAAAAGGACAAAGGAAAGAAAGGTTATGAGTTCAGCTCATGGAAGTGGGCTGGGGTCACTTTATCCTGTGCAGTTAATAGAGGCAGTTCCTCCTGTGGTGGCCTCCCTGGTGATTTGGGTATGTCTGTGACTGGCGAGGGGCCGGCTTTCCCACTTTTCTTCTGGTGAGAGCTAAGCTGTGATATCAGCCCTGAGTGCACCCTGCTGGATGCCTGGACTCCTAGGGGTTTCCCCAAGTCCAGGGAAAGAAGCTATTTTGTTTTGCACCACCACCGGTTTACATCTGAGCTGGTTGCTTTTGTTTGGGAAGAAGCCGTTCAAGGGTCTGGAAAGAAGAGTGCCAGACTCTTCCAGCCCAGGCTCTACTGCTAGGAGAATGTTCCCTAACTTCTTGGGCCTCAGTTGGGTTGGACAGACAGACTCCAAGGTGACTGTGCAGGTCTAACAGGCTATGAAGTGCTTCATCATATGGTCCCATATCTAACCAAAGGGACTGTTGAAGCAGTGCTTCTTGAGTTTTATCACCCATCCCAGCCCACTTGGCCTGGGGTTTGCACCAAAAGATGTGAGATTTCCAGGAGGCCGGCTCTGAGGGGAACCGTGGGCCCTCCTTTTCTTGGTTTATCTGGAGGATAGTGGAGAAAAAGGGATGTGCTATGGAGGGACTTGGAGTCAGGATTGCCCTCTGGCCTGTGATAAAGGAAGAAAAAGGTGGGAAGGGGAAGTAGGGTGTTTGTTAGAGGCTGTCTGTAGGCACACTGCCATCTTCTCTGTTTGGGAGGCTCCTCTGTTCCTTCATTCTGAGACTGCATGTCATTCCAGCTGCTCCCAAAGGAAGGACTTTGTTTAGCGAGAAAGTATTCACATATTCACAGGACTGCCTCCCAGACAAAGGAGCAGATGAGTGCAACTTAAGAAAACCAAATAAGTAGCACAAGACCACAAGGGACCTAGGTGCAGAGGGGGCTTGGCAAGGCCACACAGCTGGCTGTCGACATGGCTGGGATTGTGCCCAGTTCCCCTTAACGCGACGTTAGAGTGACCCATTTCAGCATTCTTGGACTGTATGGGCAACTGAGTTCAGATTCTAGATCTAGAGAAATCACGTAAGAAAGGAAGTGGACAGATTACACTTTCTGCCAAGAACCTCCTGACCATTTAAGGGGAATCAAAATCCCACCCAGGAACATGGTGGTGGAGTGTTCTTTCCTTCAGCTACCACACATCAGCATGATTTGGTGTATATGGATGATTTCTAGCCTCTCTGGTCCTGGTCTTACTTCTCCCATCTCCAAACCAAGCCACCACCTGCCTCCCAGGCCATTGCACCAACATTTGGGTGGCTTTTGACATTCCAGGCTCCTTCCAGAATGAAGAAGAGGAGCCTGCTACCTGGACTCCAAGGTCTTTCAGGGCCTCTCTGCACTGTTGGTGGGTCCTGTATCCCAGAGCCCTCTGGGGAGGCTGCACAAGGCAGCCCTCACAGTTTCTCTCCTCTGGCTGGGACAGGTACGGTTCCTGGAGCAGCAGAACAAGGTCCTGGAGACCAAATGGAGCCTCCTGCAGGAGCATAAAACCACCAGGGCCAATATCGAGCCCATGTTTGAAGCCTACATCAGCAACCTGAGGCGGCAGCTGGACTGCCTGGGTGGAGAGCGGGCACGGCTAGAGACGGAGCTCAAGAACATGCAGGATGTGGTGGAAGACTTCAAGAACAAGTGAGTGGACCCTCCACCAGCTTCTGGGAGGTCCCTGCTCTGAGGCTCCTGGGAGGCCCTGCTCTCTAGAAGTGTCCAGTCCAGCAGACAAAGGGGACACAGGCTCAGGGCAGTGAGATGGAATCAGAAAAAGCAAGGGGACCCTGTGGTCAAGAATGTTGAGGCTCTGGGGAGGGGTGGGGCTATAGAGGGTGGTAACTGACATGGTCACAAACAGCAGGATTTGAACAACAATCTGGTAAAGTCTGCAGACAGGAAAGTAAGGCTCTGAGATAGCAACTATTTCATCCAATGTGATACAAGTGGAAACTCATGAGTTAGGACTTAAACCTCTAGAATCTCACCATCACATTTGTTCCACTTAGTCCCACCGCTAACTTGCACAATGTTTGGGCATCCACCCCAATCCTGGCCAAGACCAGGATCAAAGCAAGAGGAGACCTATCTTCTGCCTCCTCCACGGAACCACACACACACACACACACACACACACACACCACTAAACATGATGGCATGCTCATGCCTATACATTCAAGCAGCTCCTTATTTTTATTGATTTCATTTATTTCTGATGTTCTTGGTCCATACAAAATAAGTAATTTCATAAGCAGTTTCGGTTATGCTTTGTATAATGTAATGAGAGTTCAGGTCTGAACTGAGTTGAAATGGTAGCCACTACCCGCATGCAGCTATTTTAATTTAAATTAATTAAAATTAAATAAAATTTGAATTTAGCTCCTCAGTCACACTAGCCACATCTCAAGTGCTCAGTTGCCACACGTGGCTAACGGGCCCCGTAGCAGATGCAGATATAGAGCATCTCTATCGTCGCAGAAAGTTCTACTGGACAGCACTATAGACTCTAGAGTCAGTGGATTTAGAATCTTGGCTCAACTGCTTACTAACTGAATGACCTCAGACTCTCTGAACCCAGGTCCTTTGTCTGTTAAAGAGGATATTAATAGTGCCCACCTCATAGGGATTGAGAATATTATATCAAAACTTGCATATGAAATACTTGGTAGGGTGACCAGTGCCTGGCACATAGTAAGTGTTAACTATTTTTATTATAGAGATGATTAGGTATGTAATGATGCAAACATAGGCAAGAGAAGCAATTGTAGATGGCTAATTTATAACATGTATGCAAACACGAGGTAACCGTGTTTCAGTCCAAGAAGGCTTCCCGGAGGAGGAGATAGAAAGGTGGAGAAGGAAAGAGACACAGGGGAAAACTACTGGGGCAGGCGGGCTGGGGATCTGTTGAAGAGCATGCTCCCGGCTAATGGACAGCCATGTTCCTATGGCAGGAATCTAAGAGGCACATGAAGGGAGAGTGACTGTGAGCTGGAAAACACAGAAGACAAGGACAGTTGCGTGGAGTTAGGTGAAGAAAACATGTTCAGGGGCACCTGGGTGGCTCAGTCGGTTGGGCAACTGACCTCGGCTCAGGTCATGATCTCACAGTTTGTGGGTTGGAGCCCCATGTCGGGCTCTGTGCTGACAGCTCAGAACCTGGAGACTGCTTTGGATTCTGTGTCTCCCTCTCTGCCCCTCCCCTGCTCGTTCTCTGTCTCTCAAAAATAAATAAACGTTAAAAAATTAAAAAAAAAAGAAAACATGTTCAGATTTAATTAAAAGGCAGCACGAGGAAGCAATAAGGAAAACCACAACAGTTCTCCCAGAGGACTTGGGAGAAGGCATAGTATTGGAAATTCAACGGCAGGAAAGAGCTTCCCTCAGATCCTACTGGACAGCTGAGGCAACATCAAAGCGGGGAGATTCTGGTTATATACATAAGGCGGGATTGTGCTTGGTGCTTTTAAAAAAATAAGGACAAGCCATTCAAAGATGAGAAAAAAACCTCTGAGAGGTTAAGTGACCTGCCCCTGGTGACTCAGCTGGTAGGTGGAGGAGATAAAGCCCCAACCCCAGCTGCCCAGAGCTGCTAAAAAGGGTGGGGTTCACTGATGCTCAGGAGGGTTGGGAGGAAAAGGATCACCTAGAGCAGAAGGGGAGCTTCCTTCCCAGAGGCCAGTGTCCCCAGGGGGCGGGGCGAGTGGGGCTGCTCTCGAGGGCCAAACTGAAGAATGAGAAACCTGGGCAGCTGCTGGTGGGAGGGACTGCTTCCTCTCCATGGTTCAGTGCAACTAAGAACAGAGCGGCAAGGCCACATGAGGGCAACACAGGCCACAGGAGCCAGCCAAGGCCTGGGACTGTCTGCCCTGGGTCAGACCATCCTCTCTGTTCTCTTCTGTTTGGCTTGGGGCAATACCAAGGGGGTGAAAAAGGAGGCATGCTGGCCCCTTTATGCAGCCTCAGCCCTCTAAAGATCAGAGCCCTGAGAAATGCAATCTCAGGAGGAATGAGGGAGTGACTCTGCTTCATTGTTGTTTTGGGTTTGAGTTTTGTTTGGGCAGAGGTGGTTGTGTGATTGATTTGGGATGGGAGTGGGGCATGTGTAACACAGGAGCTATGCTTCAGTAGCACGTTCTCCATGTCCGTTCTGGAGCCCCACACTATCTACCCACCTACAGCCCCCACTGTTTGACCTCACTCCCAGAACCCTGCTCCTAACACCAATCCACTTTTTTTAATTGATTTATAATTAGTATACAATATTATATTAGTTTCAGGTATACAACATGTTAATTCCATATTTTTATATGTTACAAAATGGTCACCTTGACAACCCACTTCTTGATCCTTCCCGCAGGTACGAAGAAGAAATCAACAGGCGCACGGTAGCAGAGAACGAGTTTGTGGTGCTCAAGAAGGTAAGGGCACAGGGTTTCTCCCTCCTGGCCCTGAAGCCCAGGTAGCCCCTTCTGGGAGTGACAGATGCCACTGAAGCCAGTGGCCTTACAAGTTTTAATCTGTGCAACTAATTTTTGAAGCAGGTTTTACTTCATTTTTTAATGTTTTTTAAAGAGAGGGAGAAATTTTGTGTGGTGTGCACACTCATGGTTGCGTGTGCACGCACGTGCACGTGTGAGTGAGGGAGATGCAGAGAGAAAGGGAGAGAGAATCTCAAACAGGCTCCATGCTGTCAGTGCAGAGCCAGATGTAGGGATCAATCCGACCAACTGTGAGATCACGACCCGAGCCAAAATTAAGAGCCAGACCCTTAACCAACTGAGCCACCCAGGGGCCCCAAAGCAGGTCTTACTTTAGAAGTGAGAAAACTCAGGCTCAGGCAGGTTAAGTAAGTTGCCCAAGTTTACCCAGATCATCAGTAGTGAGTCAGGATCTGGGACTCCAAAGTCCCAGCTGTAAATCATGACACCAGCTCCTCCCGATGTGGAGTCCCTGTGGGGAGAAACAAGCAAAATGGACCCTGTGCTGAGCTGAGTCTCCAGGACATCAAGTCAGGCTCAGGAGGACAGGGGCAGGACAGGGATCAGCTCCATGGAGTTATGGATCTTCCTGCTCAGCGGGGGCAGGCAGAGGGAAGGGATACCAGCCAGAGCAGGGAGAATGGAGCAGCGGTGTGTAAGGTGCAGGGAGCTGCTGAGAGTGTGAGGAAGGGGGGAGGCCACGGAGGGCGTGGGGAGAGGCTGAGAGAGCCCAGAGGCAGCAGAGGCCCAAGGAGCCAGGATGGAGTTGACCTGATCACATGCAGGTGACAAAAGATATCTGTTCATGTGGCACCAGCTGATGAGTGAGTGGGCATTCCCCAAGAGCCCTGGTCCCCACAGAGTATGGGCCCTCCTGCAAGTTCCACTCCATATCCTGGAACAAAGAAACACCCTCATCCCCGGAAGATGAACTTCTCCAGCCTAACTCCCAGTCAGAGAGGCTGGCTGACCCACGAAGGATGGGATTCAGAGTGACAGCATGTTCTGTGCCCAGGACGTGGACGCTGCCTACATGAATAAGGTGGAGTTGGAGGCCAAGGTGGATGCCTTAATGGATGAAATCAACTTCCTGAGAGCTTTCTATGATGCGGTAAGCAGTGCCAGGTGCTCTCCCCACAAGCGTTGGAGGCTGGGGTCCTGGGCTGGGCACAGAGCCTGACACCTCCTTCCTTCATCTCCTCTCTGCCCTCCACCCCATCCCTGGGCTGGAATTCATGGAACAGATGCTGCCTTCCCTACTAAGGAACAAAATTAGGTTCCCTAGGGCAGCTGGGGGCTCAGATGAGGTGAGAAATTCCACCTTGACCATTTGGACCAAACATGTCTGTTGGTCAGACAAAAAATCCCTATCATTGAATTATACGTGATTTCCACAGACATATCTGAGCAGCCAGGCTCACCCACTCCAGCTCAGACTTATCAGCTACTCTTCCTAGAGAGGCTGTAGGGTGATGCAATTTCACAAACCAGGTGGCAATTAATGAGCCCTTGGGTGCTTCTAGAAGCACACAACACAACTGCCTGGTTCTTCTGAAGACACATGTTGTCATGCACTGCTGTATGCCAGATACTGTTCTAGGGGCTACAGGGGCAGTGCTGAGCAGACACAACAAGGCGCCTACATTTTTGGAGCTTCTGTTACAGTAAGAGAGACAGGCAGCACAGAGAGGATCGAAAACTATACCATTTAAGGCATAGCAGGGGCAATGGAAAGAAACAACAAGGAACCGTAGCAGGTAGGAGGTGGGTGATAGTTGAAGAGAAACTGAAGAACTGAGGATCAAAGAATGCCAAGAGGAGGCCATGGTGGCTGGAGGAGAGTGAGTGAGGTAGAGTGGTAGAGATGGGGTCAGTGAAGTCAAGGCAGGGGTGCAGGGTGCATTGTGTGCCTCCAAGTGGGCCTGGTAAGGACCCATGATATGCCTGTGCATTGCATATGTTTGGTGCCCAACAGAAGTTGGTCATGTTCTGGGAGCAGAAGCATGGGCTCCATGTATTTGGACAGGCTCAATGACCACCCTGCAGCCCACATAAGGCAAAAAGGCATCATTTTTCTCTTTTTTTTTACTCACTTCAATGCTGACAGCTGCAAGCATGTGGGCTGAGACCCCCTGAGCTAGGTCAGCTATCAGAAAACTACTTGGGAAAAACAGATTGTGAAACAACAATGAAATAATAATTTCTTAAAGCAGGAAATACATGAGCGGGGAGAATGGAGCAGTGGCGCTGTTTAATAAACAAAGGAAAGGAATAGTTTCACTTAGATTTCTGCTTTGGACCGATGACTTTCAGGTTTCAAAGTGTGTCAGAATCTTCTAGACATCTTGTTAAAACACCAGTTCTGATTCAGTAAGTCTAGGGTGGGACCCAAAATGTTGCGCTTTGAGCAAGTTCCCAGGTGATGCTGCTGCTGCTGCTGCTGCTGCTGCTGCTGCTGGTCTGAGGATCCCATTTTGGGAACCACCACCTTAGATGATCCTGGAAAGTGATCGTTAGCAAACTGATTGTGGTTTACCTTTTCAAAAATCGTGTTATGTGGATATGAGTTGATTTAATCCTCACGGAAAGCATATGAAGCAATTCTAGGTTGAGCCCCTCTGAGACTCAGAGAAGCCATCTAACCTGCTTGGCAGACCTGAGACTCGAATGTGTTGTTCCGGTGCCCTTTCAGCTGTCTCGAGCTGATTTCCATTTCCCATCCCTGAAGGGAGGAGGGAGCCAAGTTGGGAAACAGGATTGAGATGCAGCAGAGTTTCTGGCTCCTCCTGACTCAGTGTTCTGTCATGAGAGGATTTCTTTATCTGGTGTGAAAGGCTGTGTTTTCTCAGAACATGAGACATCCTGGCACTGACAGGTCACAGCAAGGTGCACTCCCTTGATAGTGGGAGTGACTTCTGGAGGATGCTGGCTAGAGTTACTGTGAGGCTGCTCTCTGTCTGCAGATGAGGTGATGATAAGGCTATGGCATAAACTCAGCCATCTCCCTAATGTCCCTCCCATTCCTTCGGGCCTAAACAAGGTGCTGCACCCCAACAGTGCAAGTGAGGTCCTTGATGCCGGGGCCTGTTCCCCTGGCCACCATCTCCCAACACACACACCCTGCTTCAGCTCTTTATTTTGGCCCCCAACACAGGAGCTGGCTCAGCTTCAGGCCCAGATCTCAGAAACCTCCGTGGTGCTGTCCATGGACAACAACCGCAAGCTGGACCTGGACAGCATCATCTCTGAGGTCAAGGCCCAGTATGAGGACATCGCCAACCGCAGCCGGGCCGAGGCCGAGTCCTGGTACCAGATCAAGGTGAGGGGTCAAGGCCAAGTCCATGAAATAATCTTAGAGAACTGGGATTTCAAAGGCGAATTAGGTCAACAGCCTTGTCCTCTCAGGTGTCCCAGTCTGATGGGGTCAAAGGGATAGCCGTTCAGCCTGGGGCTGTCCCTCCATCAGGAGCACCCCTTGGGCAGCACTGTCAGGACCTGAGGGAACAGCCAGATGAAGGCAGGAGGCAGTCAGTCCTCTTCCAGGGAGGAGGATAGACACACCTCCAATGCCCTGTGGAGGACAGCAAGGGACAGCTGGATGGTACCACCCATCAGCGCCAGCAGGAGCAAGACAGGCAAGATGGGAACAAGAGCAAGGCCTAGTCTCCTGGATCCAGAGAAGAGAGGTTCAGCTGGCAGTGGCTGAGGGACTGGGAGCAAAGGCTGGACATGGGCTACACAATAAGATCTTCCAGGTTAGAGCTGGGTGGGGGTCACAAATGTGAAAAAAGCTTTAAAATCAGAGAGTGACAAGCACCCCTGTATGCTGCTGAGCTTCTGAGGATAAGACCTCTGATGTGGAGGGTCTTCCAGGCACAGACAGGAAGGGTCCAGCTGTGGGCTGGAGCCCGCGGACATGGAGAGTGAAGGACAGAGCCAAGAGACCATGCAGATGGAATTAGATGGAAAGTAGCAGTGGGGGCAAAGGGAGGCACCGCCAAGCAGTGTGCTGGAAGCTGTTGGGCCCTGAGAAGCCACGGCCATGCTTTCTCTGGCCTGACGGCCCCTGCCTCTTGACTCCCCTGCCCCCAGTACGAGGAGCTGCAGCGGTCTGCTGGCCGCCACGGGGACGACCTCCGCACCACCAAGATGGAGATCTCCGAGCTGAACCGTGTGATGCAGAGGCTGCGCTCTGAGATTGATAACCTGAAGAAACAGGTAAAGCTGAGCTCCCAGAGGACAGTCTATTCATGTACCTGCCCGCCGGCAGACCTGGGCCTGGTCCCAATTCAGCCCATGCACAGAGAAGCCTCCCCAGATATGTGACTGCCCAGGAATGTAACTGTGCAGTCTTCCACCACTCCGGGGATGTTGGGCCCCCCTCTAGGGAAGAGTCTGTCCTCTGGGGGCATACAAGACAAAACTATCCAGAGAAGTGTGGCATTGGAAAGGACCCCCCCGCCAAATCATTTTATCCATTATAGCTAAGTCTCAGATTATCCAAGGAGGACAGAGATGGCTCTCATTTTTATTTTTTATTTTAATTTTTTAATGTTTATTTATTTTTGAAAGAGAGAGATAAAGCATGAGTGGGGGAGGGCAAGAGAGAGAGGGAGACACAGAATCCAAAGCAGGTCCCAGGCTCTGAGCTGTCAGTACAGAGTCCAACACCGGGCTCGAACTCACAAACCACAAGATCATGATCTGAGCCAAAGTCGGACACTCAACCGACTGAGCCACCCAGATGCCCCAATTATTTTTAAAGATGATGAGGCTCCCACCTCCTTTCCATGAAATCCATTTCAGGAAATCCTCCCATATTTTTAACCTAAAACGCACATCTTACTGCACTGTCTGTGGGCGAGCTCACAAACCCCTGTGTGCTCCTGGCAGTGTACCACGCTCCAGAATGCAATCGCTGATGCCGAGCAGCGTGGGGAGCTGGCCCTCAAGGACGCCAAGCACAAGCTGGCCGAGCTGGAGGACGCCCTTCAAAAGGCCAAGCAGGACATGGCCCGGCAGCTGCGGGAGTACCAGGAGCTCATGAACGTCAAGCTGGCCCTGGACATCGAGATCGCCACCTACCGCAAGCTGCTGGAGGGCGAGGAGTGCAGGTGAGAGGCTCAAACAGATGCCACTAGGGCAACAAACACCACAGACACCAAGAGCCCTACAGTGTCGGCCCCAGACAGAAAGTGCAAGGGCAGAAACGAGGTTAAAATGCAGCTGCTCCCCAGAGGCACCCTGCAGTCTCAGCCATTCCCATAGTTCCTTTTGGACCCACGGCAGAGGGTCAAGGAGACAGGTGTCGGGGAGAGGTGGCCCACGACTACCTAGAAGGCCATAAGCAGAGCCGTTCCAGCCCACACGCATGACAAATGACGCCACACAGTCGTTGAACCTCAGGGGCTCTGTGTTTGCCCAGAGATACCTACAATCTGACTGTCCCTTTCTAGTGAACACATGTCCTTCCCCATTTCTCTATGTACTTTCCCTTGGTCTGTCTTCTAGATTTCCCTCATGGATTCATATTAGCTAGATGAACAAAAGGCTTGCTAAGCACAGTGCCTGGCACACAGAAAGCACTCCGTGCTGACAGCTATAAATGCAAAGAGCCCAGGGCTCATCAGCTTCTCAGCAAATTAAAATGTCTCTCTCTCTTCCCCCCTGCAACAGACTCACTGGGGAAGGTGTCGGACCTGTGAACATCTGTGAGTAAATGTCTTGGGATAATAGAAAAGTGGGAGTCAAAACAGAAAGCAATAGCATCAGTACCAGGGATTTGGTGATAGATGTGGGCAGGGATGCCTTTAAGACCCTCTCAAGGGCTCTGTGAAGACCCCTTTCTTCTTTGGCCTTTCCTTTCTGGGGGGTCAAGAGAGACCTGTGGTGATACCTCACCCCCCAGGGCCTGTCCCAGTGTGGTCACATGTCCACAGGAAGGACTCTACTGTGGTCTCAGAGGACCTGAGCTACAGGACAAGACAGACAACTCGCAGAGTGGTGGCTTAGCTAGTTCTGGCAGGAAATCAAACGCACCCAGCTAACAAGAGGCTACCAAGCTGGTTAAATGGAAGGAGGCATATCTAGAATTGAAGCAAATTCACCAAACAAGTAGAGCAGTGACTGACCCGGCTCAGCCTCGGCTCGCAGAGGGGAGAGCAGGAAGAATCATCTCACGGAATAGTCCAGCAGGATGAGAGGACATTCAGGGAGCACTGAGTCCTGGGCACGAGAATTAGAGTCTCCTTGGGCCCCGTGTGGCTCAGACCACCAAGGGAGGCCAGAAAGCCAGGCTGGGGAGAGCTCAAACCCAGCTGATAACAGGGATGGGTTTGCTTCACCTGGAGAAATGGACACACAGAGGGGAGGTCAAAGAGGCATCTTCAGATGTTTGACAGGCGGTGGAGAGCCACATCCCAAGGTAGTGAGCTCCCCATCACTGAACATATTTGAGCAGGTACTACAAACCATTGACTTTCAGTGATGTGGCATAGGTGATTCCAACTGGGGGAGGTGCATCTGGATGGCCTTTGGGCCTGTTCCAGTGGGGAGCTTAGGATCCCGCCTAGGAGAGGAGAACTCATGCTCCATCCAATAGGAGAGGCCCGTGGAGAGGAGGAAGGAGCACAGAGCAGGTGTGACCCTGGGCATGCTGCCTGATGTCTCTGCACCTCCGTTTTTCCTCTGTGGCACGGAGGCGATGGGAGTAATAGTGTCCTCTCGGGCACGTTGAGATCAACGTGCTCACAGCTGTGAAGGTGCTCTGAAAACTGCGCAGTCCCTCAATTGGAATGCTCAGTGTGGAGCAGCGTGTGACGGGGACAGCGAGTCCGTGCCCACCCTCTCTGACCCCTGCCCCGGGTCCGAGGAGTCTCTTGTTCCCTAAGAAAGCACCGCAGGAGGGAGCCCACCTGGGCTGAGAGCCAGGGAGGGGGGTCTTGGGGACTCGGAGGAGAGTGCCAGCATGCCCTGTGCCTTCTCTCCACAGCTGTGGTCTCCTCCACCGGAGGCACAGGCTACAGTGCAGGTGGCGGTGGCCTCTGTGTGGCCGGAGGCGGCTACAGCAGCAGCCTGGGCTACGGCGGGGGAGGCGGCTTTAGCTCCACCAGTGGCCGCAGCATGAGTGGCAGCAGCTCCAGCATGCGTATCATCTCCAAGACGTCATCCACCAAGAAGAGTTACAGGAGCTAAAGGGCCCCGCCAGCCTCAGCTGCCCCCTCAAGGTCCCCAATACCCAACCCTAAGGCCTGCCGCTTTGCTGATGCTCCATGCACACAATCAACAGCCAGAGGCGAGGGGAGTGGTCTGTGAGTTCTAAGGTCACCTTGCCCATCCCTCTGTCTCAAGGAGGTACCCCCCTTGCTCCTCATCCCAGAGCCCTCCAAAGTCCCCAGGCATCCAATCCAACTAACGCTGACTCAACTGCTCTGTGCCAAGACCCAGGCTAGGACTTTGCCCGTCGGTGGCTTCCAGAGCAAGGATGAAGAAGTAGGGTCTTCCTCTCCCCATCTGAGCCGAGTCCACTGCACCCATACTCCTTTATGGGGGAGGGGTGAGCTTAGGATTGACCTTGGTACCCCCAAAGAAGTTGAGTGTAATCTCGGCCAGAGTTCACACGTGTGTGCTCTCTCACCGCACACAGAACTGTCTCCTGCATGCCCCCCTCACACCAGAGAATGTTGCCAACCTGGCCGGCATATTGTGTCCTCACCTCCTGCCTTCTTGTCCCCACCCAGCCACCAGCCACTTCCCCTGACAACTCCCACCATCAGAATATTGGAATAAGAAATCAACACCACACAAAACATTACCAACTCAATTATTCATGCTAGAATAGAATAATTTTATCAAGAACCCAAAAGTTCTCCATGGCCTAGGACTATGTTCCATGATCGTTCCTAGCCAAACGCCTTCAAATCAGCCTCATTGAAGCCAATATTAGAATTACTGCCCCACACAGAACCGCCCTGCTGCTGAGTGGGAGGGAGGCAGGCTCACGCCAGGCTGTGGGAAGGCAGTGAGGCAGAAGGTGCACCAGGTAAGGGAGTCCAGTTGGCCTGTGTTAGAACTGCCCTGGGAGAATCCCCCTGCAGAATAATCCTCCGGGCTCAGGAGTCTTTCTCCATCCTCTGTGGTAGCCATGTCCCTTTTCTGGAAAGTTCTCTTTCCTGCTTACTTTTCTCTTTCCTCCTTCTCATCCACCCTCCCTCCTTATTCTCCTCCTTCCCCACCATATGTGACTCCTCTCCCGATCCCTCCTCTCCGCCCCTTTCTTTTCTCCCTCTCCCACTCATCCGTTTGGCAATAGATCTCCTGCTCCCTCTCTCCTGACCTTTCTTTCTCTATCTCCCTGTCTCTGAAATATCTACAGTGTGGATTTTCCTGTCCCCAGCCTTGGCTACAACCACAACTCTTAAGGCAATCCACCAAACCCCCTGCCCCACAGGGAAGACCTAAGAGGGCAGACACGGGAGAGGGGCAGTCCTCCCCCTGTGTCTTTCCTCACTCTCAGAGGATGCTTGCTCAGGCTGTGAAGGAAGCAGAGGTAGGGGAACAGTGGAAGAGGGGAGCCACGTAGGCACAGAGATCTTTCCCTACTTGAGGAACTGTGAGCCTTCCCAATACCTGCCACGTATTCAAGACCAAAATGCATTCCAAAAGCAGGCAGGGACTGGCTGCCAGCTGTAGACATGAAGACAGGAGAGAAAAAAGTCACTGCGCTCTGATCGTCTCAAACCCTTCTGAACTGCCTGCTCCCCATGCCTGCCTATTTCCTAAAATTGCTTCAATAAAGTGTCACCGAGCTCTCTAGGTCTTGGTGGAGTCTGCGTCCTATCTCACATTCTGGGCAACATTGGACCTGGTGTCATCCTGGAGCACTTGCCTTCCACCCACAACAAATCCAGGGAAGCATCCTACTCTCTGTTCCCAAGCTCTGGTCCTGGGCTCCAGGGAACCCAACGCATCATGGCAACATACTCTGGTCTACCTAGGGGTGGAGGGGGAAGGCTCTCCAGTCTGGCTTCTTGGTGTCTCCAGCACTGTCTCCTGGGCCCACCTCTGGGACTCTTACCCGAGGGTGGAATGGGAATCCCCTTTTTCTGACATCATGCAACAAGACCCACCCCACCCCACCTCTGCCTCTCACCATTGCCCACAGCCCCTTGTTATACCCCTGACATCCCCAAGCCCTGCTTGCCCTCCCCAGCACCCTAGGACCCAAAGTTAAGACTATGAAAAAAGGAACTGTGTGAAATGTCACAGTTAAACCAAAACTGTGGGGTCCCAATCTCTTAATTTACAGGTGGAACCAAGAAGTCATATTGGCAGGAGCCTGCATTCTTTTTTTAAATGTTTATTTATTGTGAGAGAGAGAGCACATGTGGGGAAGAGACACAGAGAGAAGGAGAGAGAAAATCCCAAGCAGACTCCATGCTGTCAACACAGAGCCCCCATGAGGGGCTTGAACTCACAAACTGAGATCATGACCTGAACCGAAATCAAGAGTGGGACACTTAATTGACTGAGCCACCCAGGTGCCCCAGGAGACCCCCATTCTTAACCAGGCTTCTCTCCACCAGAGCAGCAGAGCATGGTGATGTCAGAAAGAATAGGATCGAATCCCAGCCTACCACAGATAAGCTGTGTGGTTTGGGGTACTTTAATTAAGTCCTTTAATCACTCGGCTCCTTACTTTCCTCATCAGTAAGGCAGAAACTGCTTCACGACGTCATCATACAATTAAATGAGATAATGGATGTAAGGCTTATGGTGGTCCCAGCAGACAGTAAGCACCCCAATAAGTTGCTATTATTATTGTTGGCTTGATTTTGACCTGGAGAACAGCCAGTGAGGGAGGGAAAGACAGCTGGCCCCAGCGGAGGTCTCACTGATGGAACTGACAGAAAGGGAGGAAGGAAGAGAATCGGGGGGCATTTCAAACATCTCCAAAGAGCTGTGACCTGGGTGCTGGGGAGAAAGCCTGTATCCCGCATCCACTTGAACAATTCCTGAGGGCAACAAATGTCCCCAGAAATGTCCTCAGGCCAGAGCAGACTCTGATCTACCTCAGGGAGGCCAGGGACGGTGTGAGGAGAAAAGGCAAAAGAGTAGTGACACAATAGTATTGATCTGATGGTTGACCACAATGCGTCCTTGAGGGCCCAGAGATTCTTGGGGAGAGCATCCCTTCCTCTCCCCTCCTCAAGCACAAAGCATCTCCTCTGGAGTCCCCTGTAGGCCTTTTTTTTTTTTTTAACTAAATGGGCCCAAAGACAAGAGTCAATGTCAGGAGCCCTCGTGGCACTGAGTCGGCACCAGTACCCGCCTGGCCTGAGCCTGTTTGTGGAAGCTTCCCCCACCCCAAATCCTCCCTCCCAGAAAGCCTCTAGGATCACCTAGGAGCCCATGATGAGCCTTGCACATCAGCAGAGAAGCAGAAAAGCAGCCTTGGGGAAATAGAGCATCCCCAAGCATAGTTAATTTGGCCTCTAGTCCTGGGGCAACCGGAGGGTATAATTCATCCCCCACATATACCATGAAGTGACGTAAAGTCCCAACTCTCCCTTGCCTTGAGGCTGAGACACCCAATATGCCCACTGTCTGGCTGGCTGGCCCCTTTCATCACCCCCATAAACGAGGAAAGGGGACACCAGCACTGCCCACTGGCTCCCTCCCTTTGCTCTCTGCTACCCTAATTATCCACCTTGGTACTTAGCTGCTGCCAACAGCCCAAGCTTATAAACCTGTTAATGGTGGTTTGGGCTTTGACCCTGCCCAGCCCTCCATCTCCCACCAAATAAAAGGGCAGAAGCTGGGCTGACTTGGTAACTCACACCACCCGCTCTCTGGGCCAGCCACCTCTCTGCCTCTGTCCCGCCATGTCGTGCCGCTCCTTCCAGCAGGGTTCCAGGTGTGGCAGCCGGAGCTTCAGCTCGTGCTCAGCTGTCCTTCCCCGGATGGTCACCCACTACGCAGTGAGCCAGGGGCCGTGCCGGCCCGGGGGTGGGGGGGGCCTCCGTGCCCTGGGCTGTCTGGGCTCCCGGAGTCTGTGCAACGTGGGCTTCGGGAGGCCCCGGGTTGCCTCCAGGTGTGGCCTGCCTGGCTTCGGCTACCGCACGGGGGCCGCCTGTGGGCCCTCAGCCTGCATCGCCCCCGTCACCATCAACGAGAGCCTGCTGGTCCCGCTCGAGCTGGAGATCGACCCGGCCGTGCAGAGGGTGAAGAGGGATGAGAAGGAGCAGATCAAGTGCCTGAATAGCCGCTTTGCATCCTTCATCAACAAGGTAATAGGCAGGCCCCACACTCTGGGGCTGTGGGATGCAGAGAGCACCTTGTGTCAGGTCCAGGCAGGCAGGGACAGACCAGTGATGGAGAAGCCACAGTTGATTGATTGGCTCTCCTGAACTGTATGACCGCTAATCGTTGAAAGCTGCTTACATCAGGCTCAGCGCTAGACATCTCTGCCTGCTCGCTCATTCTTTTTTCACGATGTCATTTCTCTCTCTGAATATTATCTGGTAACATCACCAAGGCTGCCTGAGGTCAGACTACAAGAGGAACTTCCAAACAATGACAGATACTGAAAAGAAAAACCAAGGAGGTAGATGAGGCTTTAACAATAGAGCCACCTTCTGGGGCACGTGGGTGGCCCAGTCGGTTAACCATCTGACTTCGCCTTAGGCCATGATCTCCCAGTTCATGGGTTCAAGCCCCATCCTGGGCTCTGTGCTGACAGCTCCGAGCCTGGAGCCTGCTTTGGATTCTGTGTCTCACTCTCTTTCTGTCCCTCCCCTGCTCACACTCTGTGTGTGTCTCTCTCTCTCTCACACTCTCTCTTAAAAATAAATAAACATAAAATTTACGAAAAATACAAGAGAGCTGTCCTCTGAGTGCCTGAGCTGGCGCGAGACCCTTGGGCCTGGATTTACCACCAGCAAAGGCCCAGGGTGAGGAGAAGATGGAGAAGTCAGAGCTGGGAACACAGGGAGCTAGCTGTCACCAAAGCCTTGTCTCTTTCGTCTTCAAAGCCACAGCTCTAGAAGACTACAGGGAATAATGGTGTGCTGCCTTTGAAAGGCACTGAACTGACCAAGTGGAAGTTCATGCAGCTGCCTCCGTACCTGTCCGCATACCCCAGGGAAGCTCTCGGGATGACGATACATGCCAGGGGCTGAGCCAGCGTTTCTGCTGACCCCAACGTGTAGGGCAAAGAATCCTGGGTCAGCAGTCGGGAGGCCAGGGCCCTGGTGTCGGCCCTACTCCCGCCTGACCCCCTGAGGCCCCGTGCAAACCTCTCACTTCCCAGCCTCAGGGCCCTTGCTGCCTAGCAGGGAAGGGGGCCGTGATGGTGGAGAATCAAAGGTGGCAATACACATAAAAGTGCTCCAAAAAGAAACTTATTTCAGTAAATGGGAACTGTTACACTTACAGTTTTATCTTTAAAGCTCCTTAGGTTCTGGGCTTTGAGCTTCAGCAACATCACTCTACCTTCTGTAGGTCCGGTGACCAGAAGTAGGGCAACATTTCTTCCTCTGCAGGTTTCTTTTGAGGATTGGATGCCGTCTTCCCTCTGCCAATGGCTAATGGGGTGGCAGTGATCAGCTCACCCAGCTCCTACTGATCTTGGTTTCCAAGCCACCGAAAGGGAGAAGCTGAGCCAGCAGATCTCCCCATTGCTGTGACAGGGACACTTTTTGGATGCAGCCACGCAGGGTGCAGCAGAGTCGAGGAAAAGAGCTTAGAGCCCTAGAACGAAGCCTTTAATCTGACCTCCCTGAGTGCCCCTGGGCTGTGACCAAAAAAAGCCTGAACTCCGAAGCATAATGTCACCAGCTGACATTAGTAGGAAGATTTCTGAAGTGCTTCCCATATACAATACCAAGCAGGAAGCTTAGGACCAGGATGTCTCTGCCAAGGTTACCAGGCTAGTGGGAGATAGGCAGGCAGGGCTGGAAGGGGGACCTGTCCCAGGCCTCTTGGGACAGTAGCCCTCCCATGACAATATGCAACCCCTGGGTGGAAGGTGGGGGGGGTCCCATAAGCTCCCCGAGGCAGGGGAGAGATGGAGATATGCTGTGGTGCCAGTCTACGCAGAGAGCCTCATCTGAAAATGTTAGCACACTGGCAGCAGTGTGTTGGGAGTAAGAGCACACGCTGATCCCACCGCCCGCCCACCCCACCACCACCGCTTACTCTCTCCCAGCCGTGGTCCCCAGGCTCCCTGCTCTCCAGTGATAGCCTGTTCTTGGCTACAGGTGCGATTCCTGGAGCAGAAGAACAAGCTGCTGGAGACCAAGTGGAACTTCATGCAGCAACAGAGGTGCTGCCAGAGCAATATAGAGCCCATCTTCGAGAACTACATCAGCACCCTGCGGAGGCAGCTGGACTTTGTGGCGGGGGACCGGGCCAGGCTAGAGTCAGAGCTCGGCAGCCTGCAGGACGCGCTGGAAAGCTACAAGAAAAAGTGAGTATGGCCCACTTTCACCCTGCCAGGGGACCTGGAGCAAGCTACATAAACCACCTGGGCCTCAGTTTCCCCATCCACAAGATGAGAAGCCTAAAGCTTAGTTGATTAGGTGGAGGAACAGTGCAGTGGATAAGACAGGCAGGGCATTCAGACACGGCAGAAGCTCTGAAATGGTGTTTGCCTTCACCACCCTTCCCGCCACCTTCCCTCAGTTAGGCCCTCCTCACGTCTATGTGATACAAGCTCTTTCTCCTGCCTTCTTCCCGCGTTTCAGGGCTCTGTTCTACCACTCGTCCTGCCTTATCTTCCATCAGTCCCCATTCAGATCCGGAACTACTTCTTATTCCCCGAACAGGCCCCCAAACCCTCTTCCCTCCAAACTTTTCCTCCCGCTGTCCCTTCCCCCTGATAGGCCCCTCTCGGCATCTCTTCGGACCACATCCAAGCTAACGCAGCCCACAGTTCCTCTCACTCCCCGATGCTCAGCTCCCGGACTTCCTGCCCACAGCTGGAAGCCACCACCCATCGGGGCTCCACGTCCCCAGTTCTTGTGGTCGAGGTTATGCACACCTGCTACACTCGCCCTCCCTGAGGGCAGCTCCTGGCCTGACTCACAGGAGAAGGCAGCTGAGAAGCAGATGTTAATTAAGGGTTTGCAGGCTACTAGGTCCAATGCCCGCAAGAGGCTTGAGGCCCAGATAAACTGCCTCACGGGTCCTAGGTGGGTCTATCCAGGTCTAGGGTCCCATGGGACCACATGTTGGGGGGAGGGGGGTTGAGAGAGACACATTTCCATAGACAAGAGGCGGTGAAAATATGCTCAGAGCAATGGTTCTTAAGGGATGTGGATCAGTGGAACGGAGCCACATGGGGGACACTTGTGCTACAAGTGTCAGTCATATGCTTACTTGGTGCCAGATGCTGTGCTGAGCTGGCTCCTTCCCTCACGATACCCCAGTCCGGCACAGACCCCCATGCACCCCCACCCACAGCAACAACAGGGTACAAGGCAGAAAGAGAGAGGAATACCCAGAGAGTGAGAGAGCAGGCAGGGCCCAGGGAAGCTTCCCAGAGAAGGTGCCATTTGCTTGGGGCCTTGATGAAGTTTCATTCCAGTTGGGTCTTCCAAAATGGGAGTCCAAAGTAGACCCTAGGGAAGGGGAAGGGACAGGAACAGGTGATAGGAGGGCCAGAGTGTGCCAAGTGACACAGGACAACTCAAGCAGACTGTGACAGGTGGGACATGGCAAGGCCAGCCCTCTCAGCAGGAGCAGTGCCTTTCTCGGTGGGTAAGACACAAGATGGTCAGGAGACATGGTTTGCATCACAGGATGAAGACTTTGGATTGGGAAGGTGGGGAAGCATAGGAGGAGTTAAATGGTGTTAACTCACAGCAGCTCTATGAGGCCGCACAAGTGTTCCTCTCTTGCTGTACATGATGAATGAGAGGCACCAAGAGGCCAAGTCCCTTACCCCAAATCACATGACTAGCACCTGACTGAGCTGGGGCTCACACCCAGGCAGCAGACTCCAGCTTCCGGTGGCCGTGCTAAGGCCAAGCTCTGCCACCAAAAGGAAGGATGGGCGTCAGGAAGCAACGTGAAGCTTTTAATGGATCAGTGTCGCTCATCAGACTGAGTCATTCCAGCCAGACTGAACCTAACCCTGATTCCACTGCCCAGGGGGGCACTGAGTGGGCGAGGAGCTCCCTGGGAGCCTAGAGGAAAAGGTCAGGCTGTCTCTCCAGCTCTGGTAAGTGGGTCATTGCTACCTCTGCAAATGAGCTGCAGGTAGAGGCCAGGCTCCGAACTCTCCTGGAGGGGAGGGGCCCCGGGTCGGCTGCAATTTCAGTGACTGTAGCCAACCCTCAGAACAACTGAGAGAGGACAGCAGAACCAACAGCAGACAGCCCAGTCTGCACCACCTTCCCAGAGGAAACAACTCTGGGACGAAGTGGGCTTCCTTAGCAGCAAGATAGAATGCAGGTAGCCTTAAGAAGGACTTCCCAGAAGATGACTGATCATGGGAACAGGCTACTGGGGAGCAGGGAAGGAAGTAAACATGCAAAGTGGCTAAAAAGAGGCTATGATGACAACCATCTGTTCTGAGTGGCTGGAAGAGCCAGAGGTGTCCAGTGACGGGGACTGGACCTGGCGGTTCCTTAGGGGATTAAGCCAGTGAGAGGCAGATCTGTCCCAAAGTCCCCCTCCCTCAGGCTGGATGCCCAGGCGGCTTCCGAACGGCCCCAAGACAGACTAAAACATTTCTTCCTGCTCACCCGCCAGGTACGAAGAGGAACTCTCCTTGCGGCCTTGTGCTGAGAACGAGTTTGTCGCCTTGAAGAAGGTGAGGGAGGGCGGCACAGGGAGAGAGAAGGCCCCCGGAGCTGGCCCAGCCGGCCTTGCCACACTCGGCCCCTGACCGTGTCCAAACATGCCTGCAGCCCACCCACCCACCCCTAACAGGGTCTCTCATCCCTCAGCCCCTGGGGGCCATCCCCATTGACCCTGGGAAAGAGGAAGGCCAGCCCCCACCCACTTCTTGCAGAAGGGCAGAGATTGACCTGGCCTCCACCTCCCAACTCATGGGGGCCCAACCTGGCTAAGGGTTGTGTCTACATCTGCCCAAGAAGCTGGAGATATGGCGAATGCCAAATCAAAAGCAAAACAAGAACTCTGCTTCTAACCACAAAAGATAAAAACAATAGTGATGGTTTTTCAGACAGATGCCTAGGTACTTTATGGCCCATGCCCTGCACGGTGGGCTTTGAGAAGCTGCATTCAGGGCTCCTTCAAAATGCACTCCCTCAAATCCTTCACCCTCAGGGGGCCGGGCCCAGGCATGGGGTCCTGGGACTGGGACCCCTCCCCCTATCCTTGGCTCTGTCACCTTTTCACTTCCACGTGGGCCTACACATGGATCCCACACTGCCACCAGCTTGCCTGGGAGGTGGCCCAGTTGGTGGACGGGGTGGCCTTCGCATGTTCCCCTGGCCCCAGGTTATGGCTGTCACTGCTCTGGCTGCAGGACGTGGACACAGCCTTCCTGATAAAGGCTGATCTGGAGACCAACGTGGAGGCTCTGCTCCAGGAGATCGACTTCCTGAAAGGCCTGTATGAGGAGGTACCCACAGCCCCGCTGCCCGCAGGTGCTCAGTCGGGGCCAGTTCCGTGGGCAGGACAGAGTAGGGGAGCTCCAGCAGGGACGGCCCCGGGCTAGCTGACTCCAAAGTAAGATGGGGAGGAATCAAGCAGACAGCTTATACCCCCAGAAGACACAGAGCCCAGACCTTGGCTCTTAGGTCTACGTAACTAGAAGGGGAACAAGGAACAGGTCGGTGATAGAAGGCTCAGGACAGCCTTTCAAAGGGCTGTGCAAATTTGCTATGGGAGGATCAGAGTTGCTTCCACCTCTCCCCCGCCCCCACCTTTATCCTCAAAACGCTCACACATTCCCATCTGGGGCCCCCACCCCCAGGAGATCTACCTGCTGCAGTCTCAGATCTCAGAGACCTCCGTCACTGTGAAGATGGACAACAGCCGGGAGCTGGATGTGAATGGCATCGTGGCTGAGATCAAGGCCCAGTATGACGACATCGCCAGCCGCAGCAAAGCCGAAGCCGAGGCCTGGTACCAGAGCCGGGTGAGGCCCGGGCAGGGCGAGGCCGGGGGGTGGGGCTGGGGGACCCCAGACCCCCTCTCCCCCAGGAAGTGAGTGAGGAGATAATGAAGGCAGAGGGAACCCCATAAACCCAGTTCCTGTTGTTCCTGCCAGGCCCCAGGCCAGGGCCCTGCAGAGCGTGTGGAAGGGGACCCCACAGACAGCCCAGGCCTGTCATCAGGGTGTCAGCGCACCCCAGGTTTACCCACCCACGGACCTACTGCAATGTTCCTCTAAGCAGCATTCAAGAAACGCTAATTGGCAATGACTGCAAAGAGGGGCTGTGGGCACTAATGGCAGGGCAGGAGCCGTCATTAAGGCAGCCCCAGACTTAGGGAATTAGGGGCTGGCTGGGAGGGAAGGGGATGCCCCCAAGGGCAACTTGACTTCACAAATATTTTCATGTCTTTCTCACCTGCCCTGTCTGAGAAAGGCACCACACACTCATTCACTCATTTATTCATCTAGTAACTTTATTGCCACGCACTGCTCTAGATGCTGGATTCCAGCAGAGAACAGAATAGACAGCAATCCCTGCCTTCATGTCACATTCGTCCCAGAGGCAGGGGCGGGGTGGCGGGTGCAGACAAGAAATGAGGTGAGTAAGTACAGTGGATGTACGTTAGATGGTGACGTGTGCCATGGCGTTACTGAGGCACGTGGCACCAGGATGATGCTAAGAGTCACACCATCCCTGTCCTCAAAGAGGTTACAGAAATAGACCATCCACAGGTGACACGACGGCTCTATGTTGCCATCAGGAACACAAGCTCCTTCTAGCTTTTTATGCTGCCACCCTTAACATGGCTTTAATCCTCACTGTTGCCTCATGTCCCAAGAAGGCTGCCGTAGTGCTAACTTCACATGTTCGTTCCAAGGAGGAAAAAGCACACAGGGCAAAAGAAGCATGCTGAATGAGTCATCTCCCACTTTAAACAGCTTTCCTGAAAGTATTACCCATAGAATTCATTATGAAAGGGCCAAGAAATACTCTCTTAACTGGGCTCACTGCCACCCCAAACAAAAGGAGAGTTCTGCTTGAAGAAGAGGAGAGTGGATATTTTTTAGACAGCTGCGGGCTTTGTCACAACAGCCAAACAACAAAAGAGCCAAAAGAGAGTGATATGTGCTTATCACTTGTTTTGCCTTCTCTATGCAAAATGCTCCCATCCATTATGTGCAGAAAATCTAAAGTTGGCTGCTTTTTTAATCTATAAGTGTAGTCGATAAGACATTATTCAGAAATTGAATTCAGAGTTGCATAGGTTTAAAAAAAAAATGTTAAGCCAAAGTAGGAAGTAATATTGCATTTTGTCTTCAATTGTTTTGAAGGAGAATAGACAAAGGTACTCACCCTGGTGGTCCGTCCTCACTCCCAGATGTGTTAGGCATCCCAGGCTGAGCACAGAAACCCCTTCTCAGGTCCAGAGGGAAATCTAATAGGGAAGGAGCCCTCAGCAGACCCCCGGGGCGGGGGAAGATGAGCCACAGAACAGCTAAAGAGAGAAAAGGAGAGCTTGGAGAAGCATTTAATAAGGCTGAAGGTTCAGGGCTGGGGAAGGAAATAAGGAGAAGCCCAGAAAAGGGCCAGAAATGGAAAAAGGAATGGGGGAGAGAGCAAGCATAAGAATCCAGAGAGCCCTGAGCTAGGAAACCACTGGAGAGACTCAGGACAGTGAGAAGGGGGGCTGTGAGGCGCTACAGGGTGGGTGTTGTGGCGTTCTGACCTCCCCGGTCCCGGCAGTATGAGGAGCTGCGGCTGACAGCGGGGACCCACTGTGACAATCTCCGCAACCGTAAGAACGAGATCCTGGAAATGAACAAGCTGATCCAGCGGCTTCAGCAAGAAACTGAGACCGTGAAAGCCCAGGTGAGGCCAGAAAGATCTTGTTTCCAGACCCCCGTTAGAGGCTGCCCTGCTGGCTGGTCGGGGGGGCGGGGGGGTGGGTCCACTTTCCCTGGGAGCCATGGAAAGAAGCCATGAACTTCTGGTGGCCATGAAGCCATGAACCACCCTCGCTTAAGAAGGAACAAGCCCTTTCCACGAAAGCTGACGGACAGCAGGAACAGCCTCGGGAAACAGCGAGTTCCCAGCATAGGCTAGGCAGCCTTTGGTCACAGATGAAATAGCAAGGGTGCTTCACTAGATGGGGGCTTAGAAAAGATGCTCGCCATGGCCCCTCCCTACCCAAAGTCTCCAGTCCTAGGATCCTACAATTCATGACTCCCAGGAGTCCATACACGTGGCCCCACTCCATTCTCCTAGGCTGGTGAAGACCAGCCAGACACTCCAAATCTATTAGCCTCTAAGAATTCGCTCGGATCTCCTTGAGGTGTTATAGATGGAACTGGCCCCAGTTCTCTGGAGTTCAGCTGTCACAATCCTAAGACAAAAAGCACAGCAGCTGTGAATCTGGCACATCACCATGACTGAGAAGGAAACCTCCCTCCTCCTCCCGTGTGTCCCTTCTACTGTCACATTACTCCCACATGCATGAAGTTGCTCTCACAGCCAATTCAGCCACCCCAGCTAGTGCCCAACAGTTCCATTCAACTCTGACACTACCTACCTGGAGAGAGGGTCAGATCCCACGGGGTTAGGGCTCAGTCCCACACAACTGCCCTTGTTTCAGATGCTGATTGTGGGTCTAGATTGTCCCCTGTGCTTCTGATCCATCAGCTGTAACTCGGAGGTTCCCATGACCCCCTCTTCAGGTTCCATTCATTTGCTAGAGTGGCTCACAGAACTCAAGAAAACAGCTTGCTTATGTTTAGCAGTTGGTGTAAAAGGATATGATAAAGAATACAGATGAACATCCAGAGGGAAGAGACGCACAGGGCAAGGGAGGGAGGTGGGAAGGATCCAGAGCTTCTGTGCCCCTCTCTGGGCACGTGATGCTCCCTATACCTCCTCATGTACACCAACCTGGAAGCTGCGTGAACCCCATACTTCGGGGACTTTTATGGAAGCCTCCTCTCGTAAGCATGATCCATTGTTAACTGCATTTCCAGCCCCTCTCCCTTCTCCAGTGAAGGCAGGGGGAGTGGGGCTGGAAATTCTAAGCTTCTAATCATGGCTTGGTCTTTCTGGTGACCAACCCCCTATCCAGGAGCCATCCAGGACCCACCCAGAGTCACCTCATTAGAACAAAAGACATTGCTCTCATCCAGGAATTCCAAGGGACTCGGGAATTCTGTGTCAGAACCAAGGGTCAAAGACCAAGTATTAGAACAAAGGATGTTCCTAATGCTCTTATCACATGGGAAATTGCGAGGATTTAGGAGTTTTGCACGAGGAACTGGGGCAGAGACCAATATACATATGTTTTATTATCTCACAATGGCCATGTTCTCCCTGTCCTTCCAAAAGTCAGCCTCAGGCTCCAGGGGCCCCCAGTAACGCCTTTCTGTGCCCGCTCCCCCAGCGCTGCAAGCTGGAGGCCGCGGTGACCCAGGCAGAGCAGCAGGGCGAGGCGGCCCTCAGTGACGCCAAGTGCAAGCTGGCAGGGCTGGAAGAAGCCTTGCAGAAGGCCAAGCAGGACATGGCCTGCCTGCTCAAGGAGTACCAGGAGGTGATGAACTCCAAGCTGGGCCTGGACATCGAGATCGCCACCTACAGGCGGCTGCTGGAGGGCGAGGAGCACAGGTTAGTCAAGGCGAAGCACCGTGTTCCCCTGCCCTCTGGTCGCTGGGGCTACGATTGCGCGTCCTGCTAGTCAGGGAACATCCGAGACAGTGCATAATCCACAGGCCCTTCTCCTTAACATAGTCCACGGTGGGGGCAGGAGAGGGGTGCCCCACATTCATTGACTTTGTTCTCTGTGATGCAGTGACCTTGTGCCTTCTTCTTTCCACTCCAGGCTGTGTGAAGGCATTGGGCCGGTGAATATCTGTGAGTAGACCAGCACTCCTGTGGGGCTCTGGGGTTATGGGGGCTAATCAACCCAACAAGGACAGACCACTGTCCTGCCCAGACTTCAGAGTGCCTCCCCCACCCCCAAGGAAGGGCTCTGTCTGCCAGGAGCTCCTGGGCGGACAGAGAAGCTCTACTTCAGGACTGTCCAAGTCTTCGGGAGTCAGAAGTAGGAGCTGATATGCAGCAGGGCCTCGGTGCTTTGGGGCCCAGACGCTGCCAGGAACCATCATGACAAGGAGACGCCTCTATGGAGGAAATAGTTCTGAAGCAGGCTCAGACAAGTAGAAACTGACAGCATGAAGTGGAGGCCAAGGCTTTGGGAAACAAGGAGAGGCAGAAGGGGGGCAGAAGGGGAAGAGGCAGAAGGCTAAGCACTTTTTATGGCTAGAGTGGGAAGTCGGTGGCTGGCACGGGGGTGTCCTTATTGGTGAGTGGCAGCAGGTGGGGGGCATGGCCTGGTCTAGGGCAACGCCCTTCCGGCCGCCCAGTGCAGGACCCTGAGCATCCTTCTCTGTTCCCACAGCCGTGAGCAGCTCCAAAGGCGCGGTCCTCTACGAGCCGTGTGTGGTCAACACACCCGTGCTGAGGACCGAATACTGCCCGGGGGGCACCAGTGTCCTCAAGAGCAGCGGGGGCTGCAGCGTCGTGGGCACCGGTGAACTCTACATCCCCTGCGAGCCCCAGGGGCTACTGGGCTGTGTGAGCGGGAGGAGCTCTGGCATGAAGCTGGGGGCTGGGTGCGGCTCCTCCTGCCACAAGTGTTAGCATTGCCCCAGAAGCTGCAAGCCCAGTGACAGGGCGCTAGCCCCCAGCCTGGATGTTGTCCACCGATCAGCTGAAGACAAGGATATTCCTAAACCCCTTCCTGTATTGACCACACGTTTCCCTCCTGTTTTCACACTGGAAGCCGCCCCTTGGGTATCTTTAAGAGTCACCTTTCACTTGGCTATGTGCAGAACCTGAGCTAGGCCTTGGGGGTGGACACATTAAAGTTCTGCTTTGTGGACTATCCCCTGGAAGATTCCCTACAAAGCCAGTCTCCCACCCCCTACCCCTGGAACTTCCCCACCTCCCTTACCTCTGGCTCTCACGCACTTAAGAAAAGAGAACTTCTTTTAACCCCCAGCGAACACATGCACTGTCGCAATTATCAAAAAGAGGCACCCCCAAATCTCCCATTCTGAATTCCAAAGCCAAGTGCCAGCATTTCAGGATCACTCCAGACCTGTCAACGGTCCTCTCTGGTACACAGAATCAAGAGGGGGTTCTTTAGGGCAGTAGATTTACCTGCCCGTGTGTGCTAAACTCACACTATGAAAATACATTTTTTTCCTGAACCACATCGGCAGCTGATGGGCAGGGAAATGTCTAGAACAAGGGCAAGGGAACAAGGAATACTTACTAGACGGAGAGAGTCAAGACCTCTTGACTTGACAAGAGTCCAGGACAAGCCCTTCCCCCACCTTCTGTATATAGCCCTCCCCCCCACCACCCCATCTACCTCCAGTCCTGCTCCTTCTCCCCTTAGGTCCTCTTGCTTTGGGTCTGTTATAAATGTGTTTTCCTGGCTACGGTGATGTGGGGCTGCCCAGAAACTTGGAGGCTTTGGCTCAGGGGCTGTCACAAGGGGTTGTGCTGACCCCCTCTCCCCAGAGGCCCCTAGGGCTGCATCAGGCAGTAGCATCACCCATCTAGGGAGACACCACCTCTGCCATGAGCCTCTGGGTTTGTCTGTTCCCAATAAATGGACTGTTCACAGGTGGCAGGAATCAGGATTATTCCCCTTGCCCTGTGGGGTACGAGAAGGCTGAAGGGGAACCAATGAGCAGCCTTTGGGGTCTGGGTGCTGGGAGGCTTGGGAGTGGGAACCAAGGCTATTATACAAACGGAAAAGCTACCTATGAATAATTTGCGAGTAGCCTGTGGAATAAAGGTGGATCCACACAAATCACATTTAAAACCGGCATATCCCACCCCTATAGACTGTGAGTCACTTGCCTTGTTGAAAACCATGGCCTTGTGCACATAGGCTTCCTCACCACATGGTCGCCTGCACACCTCCTAGAGAAAGCCTGTGGGCCCCTATCATAGCTACACTCAGTGGCCTCCAAGCCTTGGGCTCTGTGCCCCGCCCCATCCTGGACCAGTCTCTGTGCAGATCAAGTGATGGCCTGGGGACAGCAGTGCGGATGGGCAGCAGCCCACCCAGTGGGGAGGACCCCCTAGTCTCCTCTCCCTCCTAGGGAGCCCTAAGACCCGGAGCTGAGGCTTGGTGTTAGCATTTCCACCCTCTGTGGGGCCCCCAAACCCTTCCTGCTGACTCACTCATGCCCTGTAACAATCCCCCCACCACAATCCCCTCTCCCGAGTGTTAGGGTGCAGCTGCCCTTTCCCCACAGCCCCATGCAGAGCATCTATTCTGTGCCAACCCCTGCATTAGAAGCTGGTGATACAGAGGTGACTAAGACACTCTCTTAACCCTGGAGGGACTCTTGACCTCATTGAGGAGTCATAGATAATGAGAGGCAACGAGCATGGAAACAAGAAAAGACAACTAATGATCATGCCCAGAAAGGGGGTCAAGAGAGACGTTCACAGAGAAGATTGTAAGGATAGAGCCTGGGTGAAAGCGTAGGGCAGCATATTCAAGAGAACCCGTTCATTCACTTTTTCATTCCTTCAATACACACTTAGGAATCACCTGCTATGGGTCAGGCCACCCAGGGGTGCTGGTGACACGGTGATGAGCAAGACAGCTCCAGTCAGGGTTGACTTACTCAGCAGACAGGGTAGATACAGTTCCTAGAGCCCACAGCAGGGCCTGTAAAATGGTGCAGGCACTTTGGGAAACAGTCTGGTGGTTTCTCCAAATGGCAAATACAGACCTGCCATTCGACCCAGCAATTCCTCTCCAAGGTATATACCAAGGAGCGATGAAAACACGCGTGCACACAAAAACTTATATGTGAACACTCATAGAAGCGTTATTCACAACAACCAGAAGGTGGAAACAACCCAAATGTCCACCAATGGACAAACAGATCATCAAAATGTAGCGTATCCACACAATGGAGTATTATTTGGTCATGAAAAGGCATGAAGTACTGATCCGTGCTACCACACGGATGATCCTTGAAAACATCATAGTAAGGAAAAGAAGCCAGACACAAAGACCACGTGTTCTATTACTCCATTCCTATGAAAGCCCAGAATAGGGAAATCTGTAAAGACAGAAAGCCAACTAGTGGTTGCTTAGGGCTGGAGGGAGGAGAAGATGGGGGGCGGGGGGTGATAACTAAATGCTTCCTTTTGAGGTGGTGAAAATGTTCCAAATTTGGCAATGGTGACAGTTTCGTGAGTCTGAGCGTATACCACCACACTGTGTATTTTTAAGTGAGTGGATTCCATGATATGTGAATTATATCTCCATTGAGCTCTTTGGTTTTTTTAATGAGGCCCTGGCCCCAGTCCGTGCCTCCCAGGGCATACAGCCTAGCAGGGCATAGAGACCTGGAACGGGAGATTACACATGTGAGAACTGCTGTGGAGGGGGTCATAACTGAGGGTCCCACCCAGCCCCAGGTTTTGGGATGGTCCCAAGGAGGAAGGCAGGCAAACTGGACCCTGAAGGGAAGTAAGACTCAGGGGAAGAAAGCCCGGTGGCAGTTCCAGGCCAAGGGCCCGGCAACTGTGAGCCAGAGCGCACCGTGCGTGAGCCGGTAAGAGTCAGGAGAGTGGGACATCCGCACAGGGGGCAGGCAGGCGGGCACGCAAGAGCAAGGCCTCCCAGCATCCGTTCCCACTTGCAGCCCCGTCGCTCTGGGCCTGGCCCTAGAGCCCTGCTAAGAAGCAACTTGCTGATGAATATACAAAGCTCTGAAAACTACAGGGGTGCTTTGGCCTGGAGTCAGCAAAAACAGAGATTCCAATAGACCACCCACCTCCAGCTCACAGATGGCTCCCTGAGGCCCAGGAAACACCCCACCGGAATAAAGGAGGGGACGGGTTCGCCACCCTCACTGTGAGGTGGGCTCCACATGCCTACGGTCCCTTTGGGACTTCCCTTTCAGAGGGCAGAGGCCCAGGGAGAGAGGAGGCTATCTGAACAGTCCACGAGGCAAAACTGGCCCCAGTGGTGGGAGACCCAAGCTGTGTCCTGGAAGGGAACCCAGAGGCATGGGCCATCCCCCTCCAGACTGCCCACCATGCAGTCCCCCTCAGTGTTGTGCAGCACCACCCCCATTCTTCCTCCCTCCTCCCACTAGGAGCTGACTCAAGGCAGATGGGACAAAAGTGCCTCCTGGTGGTGGCCCGATGGTTCACATTCCATTCACCTAGGCACCTGCACCCAGGGCCAGCCCTGTGCAGAGAGGGTGCTGGGATACAGACAGAGAGGATCTGCAAGACCATCGTCTGCCTGATGTCTGAGTTTCACTGCATCCCTCTGGGCCTCGGGAATCCAAATCCTGGCCTCTTCCAGAGCACCTCTCTGAAGACAGGACGGGAACAGCCCAAAGGGGCCTGGGGACAGTGGAAATACCCAGAATGAAGCTCCTTGTTTCTGTGTCTGTCTCCCCAGAATGTCTCCCATTTCTTTGTCCCTCTCCTCACCAGGACCTCTCTTCTCCCCACGAGACCATTCCCAGCCCCACCTCCTCCTCCCTCAGGTCCCCTCTGCCCTGCCCGACGGCCCTTGTCTGGCCAGGATCCCTTCCTCACCCCAGTCCTCTCAGTGGCCCCAGTGCACCCGCCACTGCTGCTCTCCACCAGGGCTTGGACTGGGGGAAAATGACCTCCGAAGCAGCCCTGCGAACAGACCAGGGAACAGGATCGCTGTGTCTGCTGGAAGGCACCCAGCTGGGCCCCAGCCATCCCAGGAGCTAAACGCAGTGCCAGGCACACAGCAGTGCCCAGCAAGGCTGTAGAAGCGCCTTGACCAGTGCACCTTCCAGGAGCAGCATTTTCACCCTGGTCAGGTGACAGCTGCCTGGGCAATGTAAGGAACTGGGATTACACCTGAGAAAAATCCTCCTGCCTGGAAGAGTGGGGATCCCCAAATAAGAGGGGTGCTCTGTCTCTCCGGGGGAGGTGTTTAAATTCCATCCAAGTGTCATTAGTCGGAGAGGGTAGAGGAGTGGAAGGCCTAGGCAGGGGTGGGCTCAGCCTCTCCCCACCACTCCCCTCTTTCTGCTGGGGGACTCCCAAGCTTCCCTTCCCACGGGGGGGCTGCAGGTCCCAGCATGAACACCTCCCAGGGAGTGTCTTTTTCCAGCACAAACTTGTCTCGGGGCAAAACGGAAACATTTGGAAGAAGGCGGCTTTAAGCAAAGCCTCTCAGCCTCTGGGATTTCCCTGTCCTTCCCTCCCACACGCACACACAGCCACAGCATGCCCAGGGTTCCCAGACCCAGGACAGGGCCTCTCCCCACGCTTCAGGGGCTCTGCCTCCCCCCACGGCACAGAGGGCAGATCGCTGGCACCCATCCCACAGCCATCCTGGGAGGAGCCATGGCTGGGCTCAGGCCCCAGATCTGGGGATTGCACCCGGACTGACTGACAGCAGCAGGAAGGAACTGTCAGGGCAGCAAAAGCTCCCGCCAGCCCAGAGTTTCCAGGGCACCTGCTGCCTACGTGCCACCCCCCTACCCTGAAGAACCTGCTGAGGGTTGTGTTCTGCATCATCTGGTGGAATGACACCTCAGAACTATAAACTGCTGATGGTGATAGCTCATTCCAGAACCGGAGTTATGCCTGACTGGTCCCACCTGCCCCGCCTGGTCAGGCCCGCAGGAAGCAGAAGCCAAGGACAGCCCCAGAATGGCTGGGCTGGCGGGTGATGAAAGTGAAGTGTGACTGTGGTGCAGGAAGAGGCGGTTGCTGGATAGGAGCAGGGGTGGCCGTCTAGCAGGGAGGGGAGGCTTGTGCAAAAGAGACAGGAGGAGCAGAGAGAGGGAGGGAGGGAGGAGAGCGAGGGGGAGAGATGGACGGCAGTGACCACACCAGCTGCCACAGCGTTGCCCCAGACATTTTCACATGTATCTCCACAATACTGTGAAGGAAAAGGAGGTGTCAGTACATTTTACGGATGAGAAAACTGAGGCTTAGAGAGGTTAAAGGACTTCCCCCAGGTCACCGGTATACCCCAGAGGGGGCATGTTTGCTGCCCAACACTGTTCGAAATGGCCAGTGAGCAGTGATAGTAACAAGCAGACTGACACTCAGTCAGTTGTATTATAGTTTTGAAGTTCTCTACAGACAAGAACCCGCAGCAGAGCCCTGTTCCCCATCTGCCCTCGGTGCACCACCATCCAAGGTCACTCTGCTGGCAGGTGGCAAAACTGGGAATGAACCCAGGTCCATCTGACTCCAAGGACTGTGTCAAGTCCCTGTCGTTGGCCTGGCACACTCACCGGTGTTCTCAACGCCTCTTTCCCACTTTCACATCCCCAGGGGTCCTCCATTCTCCTTCCCAACCACCTAGATCCCCTTACTCACAGCCCCAGAGGCCAGACCTGGAGGACAAACTGGGTTGGGTCCCCAATAAGCACTTGAGATTCTACCCCGCCATCATCCTCAGGGCCATGCCTGTCCACTTTGGAGCCCGGAGTCTCCTCTTCATGAAATATCCCCAAAATCAAATGCTCAAATTCCTCTTCTTCCTACTTCCTGCTCCTTTCTCCCCCTTGTCTTGCTTTGAATCTTTGAGGTGTATTCATGCATTCTACAAAACTAGGCATTCTCATCATGTGCCCCACTCTACTAGGCCCTGGGGACACAGAGTGCACAAAATGCACAAGTGCCTGCATCCTGCAACTTGCATTCCAGCCAGGGAAGGCAGAAGACCAGCAAGCAGACCCATACAGGAGAGGCCCCCTGATGGCAACAATGAGAGGAGGGATCGGGAAAGCTTGGGGAGGGGACTTTAGGGGATGACCTATGAACAAGGACCTTGAAGAGCTGAGGGACTGGGCCACGAAGCTATGTGAGGAAAAGAAGTTCCCAGTGGAGAAACAGCAAGTGGGAAAGTGTCTGAGGCAGGACTTTTCCTGTCTGTTTCATGGACAACCAGAAGGTCAGGGTGGCTGGAGCCTGGTAAGCACCCAGATGGATAGAGGGAAATGAGGTCAGTGAAAGGGGACCATAGACTTCTGCATGCCATTTACTCTGTGGGATGGGAAACCAGGAGGGCATAGAAATGACATGATCTAACAGGTTTTTAAAGGATCACTCTGTGCTGTTAAGAAAGACTGAGGGGGAAAGGGAGACTAGCTGGAGGGCACACCAATGGGCCCTGTGAGAAGTGATGGGCTTGGGCAACATGGTAGCAGTGGGGTGGTGAGAGGGAGTAGGAAGCCTGGAATAGGATTAGCCAATGAATTGAATGTGAGCTATGAAAACAAAGCAGAGGAAGCAGGATGACGCTCAGATTTTTGGCCTGAGCTACTAAAGGGATAGTGAGCTTGGCAAGTAGAATATATTTAGTGGGAATGGCATTGGGAAAACAGCGTTGGATACATTAGATTGAGACACCTATTTGATATCCAAATAAAGATGTGGATTATTAAAATGTAAGTGTGAAGGACAGAAGGGATGTTCACCATAGCGATATGTCTTGGTAGTCATCAGTGGATAGACAGTTTTAAAGACATGAGACTTGGGGTGCTTAGGTGGCTCAGTGGGTTAAGTGTCCGACTTCAGCTCAGGTCATGATCTTGCGGTCCATGAGTTTGAGCCCTGCGTTGGGCTCTGTGCTGACAGCTCAGAACCTGGAGCCTGCTTTCGTTTCTGTGTCTTCTCTCTCTCTCTCTCTCTCTCTCTCTCTCTCTCTCTCAAAAGTAAATAAACATTTAAAGTTTTTTTAAGGCATGAGACTGTATGATGTCACCAAGGGAATGCATGTAGATAAAAATGTGAACAGGTACGAAGCTTGGGCCCAAGGATGCTGCAGTGTGTAGAGGTTGGGGATACGATAAGAAACTGGCAACTGAAAAGAAGCTGTCAGTAATATGGCAAGACAATCAGGATAGCATGGTGTCTGGAAACCAAAAGAAGAAACGATTTCCAGGAAAGGGGAATGATCAATGACGGCAAATATAGCTGAGAAGGTAAGTGAGGGCTGAGGACAGACCACTGAAGTTAGCAACATGGAGATCACCAGTAATCTTCACAAAAAGAATTCTCTCGTTATTACTTTCCTGCTTCTCTCTTTACTCATGCACCTGATAGCTGGGTCTATGGAATGGAGTAGTAAACTAGGAACAGAGGGAAACTTCCTCAATTTGATTTTTAAAAAATCTACAAAAAACCTACAACTAACATCATACTTCATGGTGAGAAACTTGAAGCTTTCCCACTAAAATTAAAAATAAGGCAAAGATGCCCCCTTTTACCCCTGCTTTTCAACATCATACTGGAAGTCCTAGCTAATGGACAAAAGGAAATAAATGCTGTAGAGATTGGAAAGGGAGAAAATAGTGAAGCCTCAAGCTGGATAGCTCAGGGCAAAAGCACACACCTCCCTCCAAGTAGAGCCCCAAGCATCCTAAAGGATCCCAAGCATCCAGTCAAGCACAACAACCACCAGGCACAGGGCAAGTAGAATGAACCATGTGTCACACTACAATAGAAATGGCAAACACTTGTTTTTGGATCCTGAAAGAGCTGCAATATTGATAACAATGATAATATCCAGTTGCTTATAACTTTCATTTTCTGTCCAGATGCTTATTCTTTGTCTCCCATCCAAGTACCAACCAGACCTGACCCTGCTTAGCTTCTGAGACCTGATGAGATCAGGTGTATTCAGAGTGGTATGGCCATAGGCCAGACACTTAGAGCTTTGGATCTCTCCAGCCTAACCAAAGATTCATCAATAATGCAAGAAACCTGCACACAAGACTATAGATCAGCCCTAATGTGTATTTGGGGGGTTCAAAATCATGTGGTTAACTTTCCACACAGGTACATGGCCAAACCATTGGCATGCTTTGGCCTCATATTATACCATGGAAGTATTGACTAGTGGAAGTCCTTAAGCTAAATCTTCCCCCACCATTGAGACTGTCTATCTGTGTTCCCTCAGCATCATGCACATTGCCTGGGACAGAGTAGGCAACTGATAATTTTTGAATGAACTAAAACTTAGTGAATTAATCTCTTCTGAGTATCTCAAATCAGACATGCGTCTGTACTAACCCAAATGAGCTTTCCTGAAGGTTCAACTCTTACATAGGCAGCCAGACTGGAGCATGGAGAACAGATAAGGCAGTACAAAAGGTTTTTGGCCTACTTAATCCATCTATAGAGATGCAATAAACTGTATTCTTGCCATACCATTTGTTACTCGGAACTGTGCAGACCCTGTCTTTTCTGTACACCCCCATCTATTCAGGAGTTTATATCTGTATGGATGCATCCTTTTGAACCTCTTGCTGGAGTTGTTACCAACCTAACTTTCTGGTGGTTAGCCACAGTAACAGTGAAAAAGTCTATTGGATTTATGACCAAGGCAAATTAATGTCCCCATAATGGCAATTGTGGTGGACTTGTGGGAAAAAATAAGACCATAATGTTTGTGTTTATGTGTTTTTAATGTTTATAGGTGTGATGTTGTAGCCCTGATCTTGAGGAGAATAGGTGTGTCTGAGATTAGCTCATTATTAATAAACTTACAGGCATGAAGAGTTTCTGCTAACTACCCAAGCTCATAAATGTGTCCAAATGGATTTTTTTTGTTTTTATGGGGCCAATCCTCAGATCCCCAGACACATAAAAGGGGAAAGAGGGATCCACTAGCCTCAGAGGGACTCCCAGCTCAAGCTTGCCCCATTCTGCAATCCCTGCTCTGTCCTCACCCAGGAAGTCATCATGTCTTGCCGCTCCTACAGAGTCAGCTCTGGTCGCCGCATGGGCAACTTCAGCTCTTGCTCAGCAGTGACCCCCCAGAACCTGAACCGCTTCCGGGCCAGCTCTGTCTCCTGCAGGAGTGGGCCCGGCTTCCGGGGTCTTGGGAGCTTTGGTAGTCGGAGTGTCATCACTTTTGGATCGTGCTCACCCCGGATGGCAGCAGTATGCCCTCGTCCCATCCGCTGTGGAGTTGGCTTTGGTGCTGGCAGTGGGATGGCCTTTGGCTTTGGTGATGGGAGTGGTGCTGGTCTGGGGTTTGGGGCCAGCGGTTGTGTTGGTCTGGGATTTGGAGCCCACAGTGGCCTTGGTTATGGCTTTGGCGGCCCTGGCTTTGGCTACAGAGTTGGAGGAGTTGGAGTCCCAGCAGCCCCATCTATCACAGCAGTGACTGTTAACCAGAGCCTGTTGACCCCCCTCAACCTGGAGATTGATCCCAATGCCCAGAGGGTGAAGAAGGATGAGAAGGAGCAAATCAAGACCCTCAACAACAAATTTGCCTCCTTCATTGACAAGGTACTTATAACAGCTCAGTCTCTGGGTCTGGGATGGTGAGAGCTAAAATGCATTGGGGTGTCCTCTCCCTTAAGAAGAAACAGCCCAGGCCTGGGGAATCAACCTTGACCCAGAACCTTCAGGCACCGCAGTATGATTTCTGGGTCACTCGGCTGCAAAACAAGGACAAACTTGAGGAAATGCTGCAAGGTGGAATAGACTAAGACAGAGGTTGTGTCTTCTTGAGGAGAGAGGAGCATCCAGCCAAATCTGAGGGAATCTGGACAAACTAAGTCCTACCATCTAGTCACTTAGAAATATCTCCCAAATAAGCTAGAAATTAAGACTTTGGCCAGATGTTGGCTACATGTTTAAAAGGTTTTATCCTTTGAGATCTTGGTGCCCTTTTTGAGATTGTCATAGCTTCTGAGGCTGTGTGACCACATCTGTTCAGGCTCAGGAAAGTGGAGTATGGAGTAATTTTTGCACAAAACAAATAACGTATACTCCCCATGTGGGATACCCAGGTTCAGCTGAGTTGCCTAGATTGAGAGAAATAGTAGGGAACTACCAGAGGAAGTCATGATGGTCAGACTCATGAGAGAAACAATGATGTGGAGCTGACATCCCACAAACCATGTCTCCATGGAGCAGGAATGCTCTGTGTCTGAGAATAGAAACTCACCTCTGTGAGCTTCAGGTTCCTCATCTCTGAAACAAAGTGTTGGAGCAAATGATCTCCAAGTTCTCCTCCAGCTGATGGAGCTCTTCAATTCTCAGCTGATGGAGTATCCGGGATGGTGGGTATGACTTATGACCTGAGAATTCCTACCTCCTAATGCTTTATCCCACTTCAATATACTTTATTTTGCTCCTCATTCCCTGTGAGAGATGGCCAATATCAGTTTTTAGATACAGGTAAATCCCTGCTCCCCTTTCTTGGAGGGTAGAGGCAAAATGGTACTGTGGTGCTTTGGTTCGAAAGTTTCTGTTTAGCTGAGCCTGGCTGAGCATGAGGAGGGGGTCACAGACCTACTCTTCCAGCTTTTACTGAGCCAGAAGATGAATGAAAAGCCAACAGGCAAGAGGACAATGTCAACATGGGGCTGAGAGTCATCTATGGCCACCTGAAGAGCCGGTCAACGTGTAGGCGACTCTATCAAGCTCTTCAGGTGCCATTTCTTTGACCCTGTGGATTTAGGTGCGGTTCCTGGAACAGCAGAATAAGCTCCTAGAGACCAAGTGGAATTTCCTCCAAGAGCAGAAATGTGCCAGGAGCAACCTGGAGCCCCTCTTTGAGAACTATATCACCAACCTGCGGAGGCAGCTGGACATAGTGAACAGTGACCGGGCCCGGTTCGAGGCTGAGAGAAACCACATGCAGGATGTCCTAGAGGGTTTCAAGAAGAAGTAAGTGGCATCTGGACTGCATAGACCAAGGATAGGCAGGGTTTGGTCCCCAAAGCAGCTGCCAAGTTCAGATAATAGCAGCTGGACAGATCAGAGTTGAATGCTGGTTTCAATACTCAGCCTAGAGATAGGAGTGGGGAAAATGATATGTAAGACAGGAGGGGGACGCCCTCTGTGGTTCCTGAGTAAAAACTAGTCTTGGTATTGGGCATGATTTGTCCCTAGTCTTGCCTGTGGGGATGGGTCCGTTGACTCCAGAAAAATAGTACTCAGGTGCAACAATGAGTTGGGTCCTACATCCTCTATGTTCAAGTGCAATGACTCCAAGTCTTTTCTAGCAGAGGAGCATAGCAATGGTCCACATTTTCAGACCCCAAATCTAATTTGAGAAAGTAAAAAGAATTTGGAAAAACTGAGGGTCACAGGCTCATAAAAGGTCTTAAAGATGAGACAAAGATGAGATGTGAACATGTAGGTGCCAACAAGGACCTGTGCTCCTGGATGCAGCAGAGATGTTTTAAGAGGCTCACTAGGAAGAGGAGAGTAACTGGCTCTCAGCTCAGAATGAGAATGAGAATTCACCCTCTCCATCCTTATCATCCAGGTACGAAGAGGAGGTAGGATTCCGGGCCAACGCTGAGAATGAGTTTGTGGCTCTGAAGAAGGTAAGGGAGAGCCATAGGTCCAAGCAAACTTCTCCTCCAGACAGCAGAATGTTCCAAAGACACCTTCTGCCCTGTAAACTGCCCAGGCAGCCCTGTGGAGTCTGGGACCACTCGCACAGAGTGGGACCTCTAAGGTCATAACAGGTTCCCTTTGGAGTTCCGATTTGGCCTCAGATTATTTAGGACTGGGTCTTCACGAGAGCAGAGGTCTGAAGAGATGACCTTTTAAGAGTCTTAGATTATCCAGATTCTCCTTGCCTCTAAATAAGCATCAGAAAATGTCTACAGCCCCCAGGGGAGTTTTCATGTTGTAGTAGGGAGAAGAACAGTGGTCACTAAGCTGCATTCCAAGGACTCCACCATCCATCGCAAAGCTGGCCTGGCCCAGTGGGGAATGGCCTGATTTTTCCACCCATCTCCAGACCCTGCCAAGCTTAAACGGTGTACAAGTAATGGCCATTTTATCCTTCTTTCTTTTATGTAGGATGTGGATACATCTTTCTTAAATAAGTCTGATCTAGAGGCCAACGCAGATACCCTAACTCAGGAAATTGACTTTCTCAAAGCCTTATACATGGCGGTAAGCATTCGTCCCCTTCTGAGCTAAACAAGGAGATCAGTGCTTGGCCTGAACTCCCAGGAGGAGGTGGGGGGGGGGGTTCATCTGGACTGGCATAATTTCTAACATTTGGTATTACACATCTTCCTCCCATTCAAATCTATATCCTCTATATGTTGATGTGTCTACAAATGGATAAGGGAAGGTAAGCAGGCAGGCTTCTTGGCTGCCTGACTCAGCTCTATGATAAATTCCTTGGATCTATGATCCAACTCCTTATTGGCCAATCCAAAGACTGGGGTCTAGGAGTTTCACTTCCTCTCTACTGGTCAAAAGACTCCAGAAAACTGATTTGCTAGGAGGTGTAAGAAAAATTGTGGTTGACCTACTTAGCTGGATGAATTAGTTACGTTTTGCTTTGTAAGTGGTCTGTTTGGTCAGGTACAGAGCCAGCCAGTGCTAATGTCTGGCTCCGAGTGGAAAGGCTGAAGAAAGCTCCCTCTGGAGCCCTTATAGTCCAAGCCACTGGTTCTATTAACGACTTGGGATATAGGAATTCCTAGACCACCATGTTCTAGAATATTATCAACTCTCAATGATCCACGAGCAGCACAGCCACTTTGTGGATATGCCAGGGAGAAGTTTCGGCCCTAGCACGGCTCTCACTCCCCTCCACTGAGCTCCTAGGCACCGTGTATTCACCTAAGCAAATGAAGTGTGAAAGGGAGTCTTCAAGTATATAATGAGCGTTTAAATTCAAACTGAAATGGTTTGCAGTTCATGTCCTTTCCTTTGCCCTCGGTTTGGATGGTCCACTCCGTTGCTTTGATCTGAAAAAAAGGAGCAATGCTCTCTGCTCCTAAAGCCACTCCTGGGGCCCCTGTGGCAGAGTCCCGGCCACTGATGGGATGCTGAGCCCATCTGTCTCACTGATCCCCCAACACAGGAAATCCAATTGCTGCAGTCACACATCTCGGAGACATCAGTCATCGTGAAGATGGACAACAGCCGGGACCTGAACTTTGATGGAATCATCGACGAAATCAAGGAGCAGTATGAAGAGGTTGCCAGGCGCAGTCGGGCTGATGCTGAGGCGTGGTACCAGAACAAGGTGGGTGGCGGAATGGGGTGGGGGGCACTGAGGAAGAGGTGTGGGCAGCCTCAGAGTAAGACTCATGTACAATGGAGTGGATGCAGCGGAGGTCTCGAGCCCCCATCTCAGCTGGGGCTGTAGTCTTGACTCAGACTTTGGATCCTCGTAACATCCCTCGCTTGCCCCCAGTACGAGGAGATGCGGGTGACAGCCAGCCAGCACTGTGACAACCTGCGCAACACACGGGATGAGATCAATGAGCTGACCCGCCTGATCCAGAGACTGAAGGCAGAGATTGAGCACTCCAAGGCTCAGGTGGGCAAAGGAGAGGGGAGGAGAAGGAGGGGCAGTGTTTCTAGCCCCACCTGGGGATCTGCTAGTCCCCGCCAAAGCCCACCTGCACCCTGCCCTTCCTGCAGCGGGCCAAGCTGGAGGCCGCGGTGGCCGAGGCAGAGCAGCAGGGCGAGGCGGCCCTCAATGACGCCAAGTGCAAGCTGGCGGATCTGGAGGGTGCCCTGCAGCAGGCCAAGCAGGACATGGCCCGGCAGCTGCGAGAGTATCAAGAACTGATGAACGTCAAGCTGGGCCTGGACATCGAGATTGCCACCTACAGGCGCCTGCTGGAGGGCGAGGAGATCCGGTGAGAGTTCTCCGCGGGAGTGAGGTCAGACTTAGGCATCTAGAAAGACTCAGTGGGGGAGGGGACCAGGTGAAGAACCGCTAACTTGAAGTTAACAGTCTCTTCTCTGCAAACATTAGTCCCTTTGCCCTCACCAAGGAGTTAGAAGACGGTTCTAGATTTTCGCCCCCCAAATGAGAGTTTGTAGACAGGCTGCACCGGAATCACGGGGAGTTCTGCTTCACTGATTATCTGTTTAAAAACAATAATAATAACACATTTCCTCAAATATTTTGATTCAGTAGTTTTGGGGCAGAGTCTAGGAACGTGTATGTTTTTTCAAAGCTCCCGGGATGCTTGTACAGCTAGGGGTAAGAACCACCGGTCCACTCTGCCAAGAAAGCCCTTTGGAGAGCAAGCGGGTTTTCAGGGAATAGCACTGGTTGTGAGCTGACTTATTCCTTTCCATCCCCAGGATCTGCGAAGGTGTTGGACCAGTAAACATATGTAAGAACCTTAAGTCTTTTCCTCTTCACATTTCTCTCCTGGGGCTCTGCAAATTTCCTTTCAACCCAGGCCCACGTTGGGATCAGGAGCCCATGGCTGGGCTGACCATGACAGTCAGGGAAGCAAGGACCAGCAAGCCCCTGGACTGGGGACATCGCCTTAGCTGAGGTCCAAGATCTCCCCAGAGCCTTCCTTCCCCAGGGTTAAGCAATCACAAAGGTTTGTAGGGCTTAACAGATGGGAGAGGGTTCTGGAAGAGAGTCAGCCTTTTTTCTTTGAGTGGTCTTGCCCTTCAGGGACAAAGGCCAGAGACAGAATGAAAAGATCTGTGCCAACGAGTTGCCCCATGCCCATGGCTGGGGATGGGACAAAAATGAGCGGATGTCTCCCTGCTGCTGCTGCTGCTGCTGCTGCTGCTGTCAAAGTATTGTTTGTGGCCGAGCGTACAGGGGGTTATGCTGGGCACTGCAAGGTGGGGGCACAAAGACCAGGAAAGACCAGCCCCTGCTCTCTAAAATTACAATCTTCTTTGGAAGACAAGCCCTCTCCACTGTCCACCTAACCCTCAAAGCCCTGAGGAGATGAATAGGCATTAGTACCCCTTTTTTATTCACTTAGAGAAAATATGTGGTTTGCCAGAAGCCACAAAGCTAGATTTCTGATCCAAAGGTTTAAATCTACACAGGTGCATGGTGGAGCTGAATGCCATCCTGGGTGGGTCAGGTAGTCACAGCTACTTGTCCTCGGATGTCCCTGCCCTCAGAGAGGGGGAGGCAGCAAGGAGTGGCTTTCTGCAAGAGGTCAAGCTTGAGTGAAGGTCACAGATGGTAGGAAGGATTCTGGTAAAAGGAGAGGAAAGGAGGGGCGCCTGGGTGGCTCAGTCGACTCAGCATCTGACTCTTGATTTCGGCTCAGGTCATGATCTCATGGTTCATGGGATCGAGCCCCGTGTCAGGCTCTATGTTGACAGAACAAAGGCTGCTTGGGATTCTCTCTCCGCCCCTCCATCTCTCTCTTTCTCTCTCTCTCTCTCTCTCAAAAATAAATAAACATTAAAAAAAAAAAAGGAGAGGAAAGGACCGGGAGCCCTCTCCACAGACGGGGCTGAGCTAAGGAAGCTTTAGTTGGATTGGCATCCTGGGGTACAGAGGCAGGCCCAGGGGATACCAGAAGGCTACAGAACAGAGCCATCAGTGGGTGGGAAGAGAACTGACTAGCAACTCTTGTTGGAGGGACCACCAAGGGGACCCTTGTTGGTGGGGACCACCAAGGGGCATGATATAATCGGGAGAGAGAAGCCCCAAGCTTTATAGGAGCTACTGCTCCGGTATCTGGATAATCCAGCTCATGCCCAACCTGACTTCAGCCATATATAAATGACAGCCAATTTATGGCTATATGCAACCTGGGGGATTGGCTGAATTCTTCCATTTTAATCTGAATGTGCAACTTCAGTTGAGTCACGGCCTTTGAGTCACCCAGACAAGAGAAGGGAAAAATGGGTGTCATCTGTGTGGATGATAGGGACCACTTGCCCAGGCCACTTCCCCTGATGTCGCCAGTCCTGTCCCCTCCTCCGCCCCCCTCAGTGGGGAGACCACTGGAGGACTGGGCCCCAGGAGTGGGCAGCCCACCTCGCTGACAGTTTCCCCTCTCTCCTACAGCCGTGAGCAGCTCCCGGGGTGCCGTGGTGTGTGGGCCTGAACCCCTGGTCGCCAGCTCCACCCTCTCCCGCGGTGGGGTCACTTTCTCGGGCAGCAGCAGCATCCGGTCCAGCAATGCCTGTGGCTCCAGCCTGGGTGGGACCCGGATCATCACGGCTGGGGGGGACCTGCTGAATGTGGGCTCCCGGGGTGGCTCCGTGCTCACGGGCGAGGCCTGCGTCCCCAGCGTCCCCTGCCCGCTGCCCACCGAAGGGGGCTTCAGCAGCTGCAGCGGGGGCCGTGGCAGCCGCAGCTCCAGCATCCGCTTCGTGTCCACCACCACCTCCCGCCGGACCAAGTACTGAGAGGCCAGTGCCAGCCAGCCACTGCCCAGGGAAGAGCCATCTCAATGTCACCTGCTTCTGTCCCCAGAGGCATCTGGACTCTGGGCCAGAGGGGATTCCAGCTACCCCTCCTGCCAGGAGGCCGACACTGCCCTCCCCAGGGATTGATCCGCCCAGCCCCTGTCCTCTGGGGGGATTTTCTCACTACCTAGACGCTCTGTCCGCAGTCCCAGTACACTGGCTTCTCCCTGACTCCCCATTCCTGTCCTTTGAATCACTCTCCACCATTGAACAGCCTGAAGAAATGCACATTCAATACAGTCATACAAATCAGTGCGCCAGGGAGAAAAGGAACCGTCCAAAGCCAAAAAGAATGTGTTTGGGTAGCATTGCCACCTTGGACTAATTTGGAGAATGGAGAGTTGGCTGTCCACACTGCAGGCATCTTTAGCCCACTGTCCTTTGCTTCCTTCTTCTTCCTTTCCCTGGCAGGAGAAGGTTCTTTCCTTCTCTTCCTCCCCCAGAAGGACTCTCAGTCCTTCATGGCCCGAGGATCTCTAAGTCCCCTGAGATGGTTCTTCTCCAAGTGGCAGATGTCCTAGCTGCTTCTCTCCCAGGGTCATTGGTTTAATTCCAGCATGTGAGTGCACGAGGTGGGTGGGGTGCAGATGGGGAGGTGGGCTCTGCTGTGCTGCATGTGCCCCGTCCCTGTGGGTGGTGTGAAGGAGGCCCAGCCCTGTCCGCTGTAGCGGGGTTTATGTCTACAAGCTGCAGGGAGGGCCTGGGTGGGGGCACAGGGTGCCTGTTTATACTTTTCTTTGCGTTGCTGGGTTTTCAATAAACTTGCCAAGCTAACATCACCAGGACTCTGGCCTCTCCTTCCAGATCACACTGCTGATGGGGGGAGACTGCCTCCTAGACTCCACCAGCCCAGCCCCCTGGGGACTTGCTGAGGGCAGAGGCTGCTGTCATGGGCACAGAAGAGGCACAGAGGAAAGAGGGCTCGGGACCCTCCCTGGAAGACCTCACAGCTCAGGGAGGGAGAGGAAAAATGCAGCAAAGGCCCTGAGAACAAGTGCCCAGCAGCCCACTTCTCTCCCGGAGAGAAGTGCCCTGTACCTCACGACCAACACGAACCCTTCTACCTGTTCCCCAGCCTCCCCAGCCCCGCTTCTTCTGGAATCATTACAGGACCCTCATCCTTCTGTCCTCACTCTTGTCTCCAACCGGCTCACTCACCATGGCACTGTTAGAAAGCCCTTACTCACATAGAAAACTGATCATGGCTCTCCCCTACTTATAGCCCTCAGTGGCTCCCCATTGTCTTCTAGTGAAAGCCCAAACTCTTTAACATGGCGGAACATGAGCGTTCTGCACATATACTTCCTCCCTCGCCATCCGTTCCATGCACCCCACGCTGGCTCTCCTCCTTTATTCATTCATCCAGCAGACTTTTGATAAACGCTTAATACACGTCAGACACAACGCTGAGAAAACAGCAGTGAACAAGACTTCGTCCCTGCCCTCAAAGAGCTTATAGTCCAGGCTGTGACCGGTAAAGAAGCACTTATGACTTGATATGCTAAGCGCTGGGTTAAGAGTGGAATCCATGCTGCGATGCACGGAGGAGAGGCCCGACTTAGACCAGGAGCATTATTAAAAGCTTCCTGGAAGATGTCATGTCAGAGCAGAGATGTGAAGGATGATGAATTAGCCGTACTGACAAGGAGGAAGTACTCCAATCAGAGGAAACAAGGTGTGCAAAACCCAGGAGGTCGGAGAAAGCACGCCCAGTTTGGGGATCTCACTGGGGCTGAATATAGCATAGCCTGCAAGGGACAGCACAGGTGGGGGCAGGAGGCAGCCCAGGTGCGCTCTCACCTTGAGAGTCCTCCTTCTCAGAGAGCAGGAAGCACACCCTTCATCTTTATAGATACTGCCTTGCCCACTCCTCAGCCAGCAACCTGAGAGCTTGCATGTTGCTCTGCTCACAGCTGAAGGCCTATCTGGCCCTGGACTCACCAGCCACCCACCCTCCTGCTTGCAGGAGCTCCATACCACCTCCACACCGGTAGGCATTTCCAGAGACACCGGAGACACATTGCAGGAGTAGGACTTTCCTTCCATTGAGCTCTCTCAACAGCTTCTCTACTGCCAGATTCCTGCACCCAGACAGCTGCTATAATGTCAGCCTCCCACAATGCACAGCAGCAGCACCCAGCAGCCAGGAGCTTCCCCAGCACCCTTCGTGGGAAGTTTCATAGCCAGTGCCCCCTGAAGAACACCTCTTCCTAAAAAGCTTTCCCCAGCACCCTAGAGGGTAGATTTCTCCTAAGTTCTGGGTGGGAGATTTCCAGCAAGTTCCATTGATGTGGCATCTCAGTGACTTCCCTGGAATACAGTGAGCAGTGGTTGTGCCCTCTCCAATGAGACCAGGAGCTCAATAATGGTTTTTCCTTGGGGCCCTAGAGGTAGTGACTGTCCCTTACATCTGTCATTCTATACTCTCTAGAGTTCTCTGGACTTCTTACTAGCCACTCTCTCATGACTCCAGTCCTAATATTATCTATATTAAGCTTCCCCTGTTCAAGTTGCTGTGCAGTATTATCCCCCGATTGGACCCTGACTAACACATGCCACTTGGACAGCATGGTTTCCAATCTCTAAGACCAGACAGCAAGCCAACATGGGGACTCCTCAGGCTCCAGTCATTAGTTTCGTCTCTTCTCTTTCTATCCTACCCCATAGGTGATCTCACCCAGTCAGTGTTATGGCTTTAAATGTCATCCATAGGTCAATGACTCCTGAGTTTATATCTCCAGTCCACACCTCCCATTAACTACAGGCTGGTATATAACAGATTGCTTATTGACATCTCCATTTGTGTATCTAATGGGCATCTCAAACTAAACACATCCAAAAACAAGCTCTTCTCCTTCCTTCTTCCCCCTCCATACTGTTCCTTCCATATTAACAGCATCTCCTTTCAGTTGCTTAAGCCAAAAAAACACTTAACAATCATTTTTAAACCGTTTTTCTATCTTGTATCCCCATATTAAATCCATCAGCAAATCCTGTCCGCTTAATCTTCAAATAATATCCAGAATCCAACTGCTTCTCACCACCTCCATGACTACCACTGAGGTCCAAATCACCACCATTCTTGCCTGGACTGCTGCAGAAACTTCCTGTCTGGACCCTCTGTTTCTCTTCTCATCTCCCCTCAGTATGTTCTCAAAATGCAGCCAAGGTGATCCTGTTAAAACTAAGTTGACTTTCAGTTGCATCCATGATGAAGTAAGCCTATTATAGCCTGTCTCTCCCACTGATAACAACTAAAATCTCTGGATAAAATCCAACACACTAGAGGACTCTGAAAAGTAAATAAAAGCAGGTAGATCATGGAAGGAAGACAAAAGTGAAGAAGCAACCATGTTTTTCTTTCCCCTCTGCCCACATGGCAGGCCCCCGTGGTAAGGCTGTGAGCCATCAGCACAATCAACTATAACTTTAATAGAAATCCCATCTTTCCAGCCAGAGGAAGCAGGAAATGGGGCCACTGTGGACAGGAAAATATGAAGGGGTAATCTTCAGGTTTTCCTCTTTTCTCTCATAGGTTTGGCCTGAGAGCAGATTCCAGTCATGAAGCCATGCAGCAGCCATGATATGGCAGCAGAGACTCCAAGATAAAGCTGATATTTCTGGAAGGAGGAGCCAGGAAAACAGACCTCACAGAGGAAGGATTGAGAGAGGAAAGCTGGAGAAGGGGATTCCTCTGTGTGTAAATCCACAACTCGTATAAGTCTTGGGCTCTCCCTTGAGCAACACATGCATGAAAAGACCCAAATAGCAAGCCAAAGCCTTGAGAACTGAAGTAAGATTGAAATCATTGCACATGTTTCAGACACACCCCTAAGTGGAACGGACACAGGACAGACACAAGTCAGCAAGCAAAGAAAGGCTTGGAAAACTGGACTAAGTTTGGAACTGCTTCCCGCAGATGGAGAACCTTCAGTCTGAACCTAAGTAGGCAGATGCCCTACTAAAACAAACAAAACAAAACATAAACTTCTTCAGAGGATTTTAGCAGGACCAAGAGTCTATACATCATAATATTTAAAATGTCCCAGATTCAATCTAAAATTTTTTTGATATCAAGGAAGCAGGAAAATGTGACCAAGTTTTAAGGGGTAAAGAAAATCAACAGATGCCAATCCCAAGGTGATACAGATGTTGGAATGATCACACAAAGATTTTAAATTGCTATTATAATGGTGTTTCATTAGATAAAACTAAACACATTTGAAGTGAATTAAAAGGTAGGAAATCTCAGCACAAAATAGAAACTATAAAAACAGAACGAAATGGAAATGTTAGAACAAAAAAAAACACTACATATAAAATTTAAAAACTACTAATGGGCTCTACAACAAAAAGGAGAGGACAAAAGAAAGTCAATAACTTGAAGACAGATCAATAGAAATTATCCAATATGAAAAATAAAGAGAAACAAATATTGAAAAAATATTTTTAAGTTAGAGAAAAGGGGCTATTCAGCAAGAAGACATAACAATTCTAAATGCAGATGCACCTAATAACAGAGCTTCAAAACACATAAACCACAAACTGATAGAACTGAAAATCAACATGGGCAAATCCACAATCATACTTGATTTAAACACTTTTTTCTCAGTAATCAACAGAACAAGTAGACAGAAAGTCAATGGGAATACAGAAGACTTGAGCCACACTATCAATGAACCTGACTTAATTGACATTTATAGAACATTCCACCCCAAAACTTAAAAAAAATACATATTCCTCTCAAGTGACAACAGGGAACATCTACCAAAATAGCCCATTTCTGGGCCACAAAACAAATATTAACAAATTTTAAAAAGCCAACCCCATACAAAGCATGTTCTCTAACCATATGGTATTAAATTATAAATCAGTATCAGAAACATCTGGAGTATACCTCCAAATAGTTGAAAATCAAGCAGCACACTTCTAAATAACACAGAGACCAAAAAGGAAGTCACAAGGACAATGAGAAAATATTTCCATTGAATGACAATGGACACAGCATATCAAAATTTTAAGATCCGGCTAACCCAGTGCTTCGAGGGAAATTTACCACATTGGATACTTAAGTTAGAAGTAGGGTCTCAAATCAATTATTTAAGCTTCTCTCTTAAGAAAGTAGGAAAAGGATAGCAACATAAACATACAGAAAGCAGAAGAAAGGAGATAAGAAAGATAAAAGCAGAAAACAGACATTGAAAAGCAGAATGACAACGTCAGGCAACTGAAAAGCTGGTTCTTTCTGAAGACTGGTAAGATGGGGAAACCCCCAGCCAAACTGAGCAAGGGGCAGGAGAAAGCAGACAAAAATTAGCAATATCGGGAGTGAAAAGAGGGACATCTCTACAGACACTGCAGATATTAAAAGGATAATAAAGGAGTATTACAAACAGCTCTATGCCCATAAATCTGGGAACTTGGAGGAAATGGATTAATTTCTTGAAAAACACAAGTTCCCAACTCATTCAAGAAGAAATCAATAACCCAAATACAGGGCTGGCTTTATGGGCACGTGTGGTATTGTGATTTATAATAAAAAATAGATATTTGGATTTGCCCCTTCCTGGCATAGGGATCCTAAAACCCTTGGAATTTCCCAAGTGAGGAGAGTGATAAAGTTGTCTTTTGTTATGTTTGTAACGTGACTTTTAGGCTGTACCTAAGGAGAGAGGCTAGTTGCCAGGAGACCAAACCAGTGATTACAGGGTTGAAACTTCCCAGAGTCGGGATAGGGGCTGGAGGTTTAATGGATCAATCAGGACGAGGTACTGAAGCCTCCATAAAAACCCAAAAGGACTGGGTTCAGAGAGCTTCCAGGTTGGTGAACGCATGGAGATGTGGGGAGAGTGGCGAAGCCCTGTGCCCTAGCATCTCTTCCATCTGGCTGTTCCTGGGTTGCATCCTTTTATAATAAAACAATAATCTAGTAAGGAAAATGCTTCTCTGACTTCTGTGAGCTGCTCTCGCAAATAGAAGGGATCCAAAGAGGGGGTTGTGGGAAGCTTGAATCTATAGTTTAGCAAGGTTGCAGAATGCAAGGCCCAGATACAAAAACCAACTGCCTTTCTATGTCCAGGCAAAGAGCAGTTGGAAATTAAACATTCTTTATGTATCGTTTGCAATAGCACCCCCAAAGTGAAATGTTTTGGTATACATAAGCCTTTACGAAGTATGGGAAGGATCCATCTGTGTGCTGAAAATCACAAAACAACAATGAAAGATATCAAAGATGACAAATAAATGGACAGAGACGCTCTTCATGAACTGGAAGACTCAATATTGTTAAGAGGTCAATTGTCCCCCAAAATTCTCCCCCAAGGATCACACAGGGGTCAAACCCGTGGACTCTGGTGTGGGCAGAGCCACTATCAGGTGCTCCAGGTACCAGCTGCGTGGCCAGTGGTCCTAAATAATAGGCAGGAATTTTTCATGCTTTAACTCACTTCATTCTCTCAATAACATTATGTGGTAGGTACTTGTATTATTCTCTCTTAAGATCCTTCATGATTATTTGACAGATGACAGAAGCAAGTCCCGGAGAGGCTGAGTGAGTGGTGGACACAAAGGCGCTCTGACTCCAGAGCCCATGCCGGTCACCACATAGTTGTTGTGTCAATCTCAATAAGCCTCTTGCCTCGTCTGTAAAGTGGGAAAACATTCCTTCCTTCAAAGAGTCGTTGTGGAGGTGACACACAGTGACAAAACTGAGGGGCTCAGCACCCAGCCTGGCGCACAGTGGGTGCACAGCAAATGGCTACTGTTTTCATGATGGCGGTGGCGGTGGTTCTGGTTTTATGACTAATGGAGAGTAGCTGTGTTCAGCAGTTCTGCCAATCCGGTACCAAACATGGGCGGATGCTGAAGTGTCAGCAGACTCTTTTTAGCATCTTCTCGCCGGCCTCTCCCATTCTGCATCCTGGGCTCAGACTCGCGGGGCCAGTGGTGGGGGTTTGCTGCCCTCTGCTGGCCACCAACCTTCCAGGAGGCGCTGCATGGGATTTTCCAACTACATTCCCCTAATGCTCTTGTGGGCAGTTTAGAATCTTTTAAAACAATTTTGTCCTCCAAAATCGTGCTTGCGACACAAATATTACAACAACGCATAGCATTTTTAACAAAGAAACCCACCCTCTCTCTCACCAGCCCAGCATAGCCCTGTTTACACCACTCTGTGTCTCTGTAAGTCTTTGTTCCCTACAGGCGTTCAAGAAACCACCACCTCACACAGGAAAAAGCCTCGGTGGGCTCTGAACCCTGAGGGCTTCAAACTGGGTGTGCTCCTTGGGGCTGAAAGGCCAGTTCTTCCCACAAGGCTTCATTTTCTGCCAACATTAAATATCTAACATATCCAAGGTATCTATTCGCTTACACAGTCAATAAATATTTACTATATTTACTATCAAATATATAAATATATTTACTATTAAATATTTACTATTTACTATATTCCCAGTGCTGTTCTAAGTGCTTGGGGGCCACCAAGAACAAAACAGACAAAGTCTCTGCTCCTGTGCACTTTTGTTTTCTTGTTTGGGAGAGTAAGAAGAAAGACTGGCAATAATCAAACAGAATAAATAAGTCAATTACTGAGTGTTAGAAGGTGTTAAGTGCCATACAGAAGAAAAAGATCAGAACAAGATAGGCCTGACAAAGAATGTCCTGGGGATGGGAGGCCACAGTTGCCATTTTATAAAGAACCATCAGGGAGCCTCTTTGAAGGCAAGAAAAGACCCACAGGTAACAATGGAGCAAGCCTGAGACTGAGGGAAGAACATTCTGGGCAGAAGGAACAGCCAGTGCAAAGGCCCTGAGTTAATAGTGTTGCAGGGGTGTCCGGGGAGCAGCGGAAGGCCAGTGTGGTGGCCGAGAGTGAGATGACGTGAAAAGGGGGACAACAGGGTCAGGTGGTACAGGACCCTGTTGGGCATCCTGAGGACTATGTCTTACTCTGAACAAAATGGGGAATCACCAAAGCATTTGAACAGAGGAGTGACAGGCTCCAATTTCCTATTTTAAGGGGATCACTCTAGGTGTTGAAAATGGAGCAGAGGGGAGCAGGGCAAGCAGAGAAACCACATGCCAATCTTACCTGTTTTATAAATAAATATATATGTGTATACAGTTACAGAGTTACATACTTATAGCTTTATATAGCTGTTTTCCTGTTGTGATTTAGGGAAATGGTTCTAGTGCCAAAAAAAAAAAAAAAAGTCAAGAAGGGGGCACCTGGGTGGCTCAGTCGGTTTAAGCATCTGACTCTTGGTTTCGGCTCAGGTCACAATCTCATGGTTCGTGAATTCCAGCCCTATGTCAGGCCCTGCGCTGGCAGCTCCGGATCTGCTTAGGATTCTCTCTCTCTCCCTCTCTCTCCCTGCTCTTCCCCCTTGCACTGTCTCTGTCTCTCTTGCACTGTCTCTGTCTCTCTCCAAATAAATAAATAAACTTTAAAAAAATGAGTAAAAGAAAAATTTTCCAAACCATTACTAAGGTCCGATTCTGAAATTAGAGGCCCTGTATTAATTGATGAGCTGACCCAGAGTGGCCACAGGCAACAGCAAAGCCACCAGGGAAAGCCACCTGCAGGAAGGCACATGGATAGGGTTTAGGAAGAAACTACGGGGATTCTTGCAGTTCCTGTAGGGAAGCCTGTGAGAGGGAAGGTGGGCAGGCCTGGGAACGGCTGTACTGACTGCATGGGCCCTGCAGGGCCCTGTCCTGGATGCACTGGGGACAGCACAGTGGGTCATCCAGCTCCTCCCGGCTGCTCAGACCTCACTCCTCTCACCTAGGGTACTGAGTCATGCCCAAGTTTTATAAAAGCCAAAGAAAGTGTCACGCGGCTAGAAAACCCTTAAAGATCGGTGTCCCAGCACCAAGACATGGTGTTGATTCAAAAACTAAAAAGTGTGGAGACCAGCAGAGATGATGGACGATGCCCAACTTGAACGGGCTGTGCGGGCAGTGGGCAAGTAGCCTGGGTCTCCAGGGTGGGGTAAAGCATCTCTCTCACTCAATTAGGTCTCGAAGACTTCCTGGAAGAAGTGACCTCTTAGGAGCATTTCACATTGCAAGAGAGATGTGGGTTATTAAGTGCACATTCCTGACACTGGGTGTGGCCTTCAAAAGATATGGGAGCAGGAGGGGACAGGACCAAAGAGGGGGATGAATGACAGCACCCAAGACAAATGGGTGTGGAAGGAGATAATTGGAGTTACCTGGGAAGCCCTGGAAACGGCATTTTACAAGCTGTCTGCTGAGACAGGAGGAGAAATCACAGCCTCCCTCTGACTAGTTCACAAAGGCTTCCTGGAAGAGGTGGCCAGCCATTTAGGAACATTCCAGGGAAAGGTGTGACCAGAGAGGAGGCTTGGGAACCTATAGGGCTCAGTGGCAGTAAAAGAGAAGGAGGCCGGTGAAGGGAGGTCGACCCTCACCCCAGAGTTGGTCCCATAAGCAGAGGTGGTCATGGGTAATGAGTAGAACCAGGCATGGGTCTATGGCTTCTCTGTCCCTTTCTTGGTAGAACCAGACAGCAAAGACCCAGGTCCCATGGGTCTACGTAACCCCCCACCCCGCCCCAACCGGGGCAGCTGTGCCAGACTGGCCTGGTGGCTCCAGTCCAAACCACCATGCAGACAGACTTCTCCAGCAGCCCCGGCCAGCCCTGGGCTCGGCTGCCAGCTACAGCAATGCAAACTTTGCCCAGTTCCCATGCACACATCCCTATGCCAGGCTGGAGCCTGGCCTCACTCCTGAAACACTCAAGCCCTTGTTCCCCACATCTCCTGAGTCCCCCAGCATCCCCTTCCCCATCCTCAGTGCCCAGACCCAATTCGAGGTGGAGGTTTGGGAGGGGTGTGTGTGTGTGTGTGTGTGTGTGTGTGTGTGTGTCTGTGTGTTGGAGGCATGGGGAGCAGCTGACTCAGGAGCCTCCCTCTGGGACAAAGCCTTCACTCCCTCCTGCCCCCCTGCCCCCATGGAGAGGCAGAAATGGATCTAGGTCCATCCTTTTCAACAAGCTGAAGGAGAGTAGAGGCTTACTAGAGTTGAGAAGAGTTTTGTGGGCTTTCCAAGCTGGCTGAGCAGAAAGTCCACCCACCTTCCACCTCCCACACCTGCCCATCCTCCCTCCCCCTGGCCCCCCACCATGTTCAAAGGGCCCAAATCCTTTTTGGCCTACACACCAGGTCCAGGTCTACACAACAGGCAGTCAGGAGCTTACTGTCCAAGGTGCCAGAATACATCCCTGGACCCAGGACAGCAGCACCCCCACTAAGGCGGGGGGGGGGTGGAATCAGCCCCTGAACTCCTCTCTCCGCCCCCAGACTCCACCTCCAATTTTTATACTAGTGAAATCAGGTTAAAGGAAACATTAAAAGCAGCCTTGAAAGGGTAAAGAAGTCATAAATGTGCAGAGGAGGTGAAGACCATGGGTGGGGCAGGAAGTACACCCACTCTCTGCTGGGTGCAGGGGTGTGGTAGGGGCATTCCCGATGGGAAGCAAATCTGAAGATCTTTTGGGGCCAGCCGGTAAGGCTGCCTGCTCCTCCCCACCAGCTGCCCAAAGTCTCTCTGCCCTCCTGAAAGAACACATGGGGGGTGTGGAGATAAAGGGCAATCAGCCTGGTCCTGGGTAAAGACTTGGGGGGGGGGGCATCTGTGGAGATGAGAGCAGGCCCAGGACAGACCTTCAGGCACCTGAGGGAGGATGCAGGCAGTGGCAATGATTGGCTCTGGGAGGCTCCCTGGAGGGGTTGTCACCCCTCCAAGGAAATTCCTCTGCCCTTCTTCCCTTCTTCTAGAAGCTCCTAACACCTCGGGTGCCTAGCTGGCCTCCCTGGGGGCAAAGACCACATCCTCCAGCTTTGTGCTCAATGAACCTTAAAAGAATAGCAATCATTATCCTAATAAGTGGCTCCAGGATAAACAGGAAAGCAGGGACGTTAGGAGGAGCTAGGTTCCCACAGCCCCTAGGAGCCAGAAATCACAATGTCCTCTGAACAGAAAAAAGCCTCTTTCCCGCCCCCATCTCTAAAGGTTTCTCTAGGGATGACAGTGACAAGATGTGCCCCTCCTCTGGCTGGTAGTCTTGGCCGGAAGAGAGACTCAGAGAACCCATTTCTTCTTAAAGAGCCAAGAGAAGGTGCCCAGAGCAAGTTCGCAGAAGCCAGGTTATCCCAGGATTGGCTTCTTCCCTCCTTGCCGTCCCTTGGGAGAAAGTGGCTAAGAGGGAAGGTTCCCCATTATCCGCAAGTGGCCATTATTGTGGCCACTGAGAGTTGAGTGGTTTGCAAATTGCTGGGTGAGAAGCAAAGGCTCTGAAACAGAGCCTCTGGGCCAGAATCCAGAAGGTTCTAAGAGACCATGTGCTCTAGCCCTCTGTCCTGCAGGGAGCATGGTCAAAACGGTCCCACAGATCTGAACCACGTTCCAGCCAATCACGCCTGGGTGGGTTCGACTTGCCCAATCCATCACAGTGATTTACTTGAGAACGTGTCCTGCGTGGAGCCCAGAAGGACAGAGGTAATGCATTCGTGGGATCTCGCCCCAACTGGGGCCCTAGACCTCCCCGCCTTGAGACAGCGGCCACGGCCTCGACCCCAACGCCAGCCACCTCAGACAGTTATGGAGTTCAAATCCGTCTCCAAGTGTGGGTTGGGGCCATCTGAGACTGAGAGAAAATTAATTACTTAATGTACATAAACGAGCTTTGAAGATGAAAAGTGCAAACACAGTGTCCCTAATAACATCTTCAATACTTTTACGGAGGCCCCGAGTCGCCGCTGAGCTCACCTTTAAGATGAGTCTTTGGGGAGTTGCTGGCAAACTCCCCAAGCCAATAAACAACATAAAATGGCTTTTCACTCCTTTTATGCAGCCAACCCCAGCTCTCCCCACCAATAAAAGGACCAGGGAGGATCAGAGAGGCCAGAGGATCCTAAGCAGCGCACCGAAGACTTGGCTCATTCCCGCGGCACTCAGCCTCTGCTCAGACCCACACGATGTCCTGCCGCTCCTACCGGATCAACTCAGGATGTGGGGTCACCAGGACCTTCAGCTCCTGCTCGGCTGTGGCCCCCAAAACTGGCAACCGCTGCTGCATCAGCGCGGCACCCTACCGAGGGGTGTCCTGCTACCGGGGGCTGACGGGCTTCGGCAGCCGCAGCCTCTCCAACCTGGGCTCCTGTGGGCCCCGCATGGCCGTGGGCGGCTTCCGCGCCGGCTCCTGCGGCCGCAGCTTCGGCTACCGCTCCGGCGGCGTGTGTGGGCCCAGCCCGCCCTGCATCACCACCGTGTCGGTCAACGAGAGCCTCCTCACGCCCCTCAACCTGGAGATCGACCCCAATGCGCAGTGTGTGAAGCACGAGGAGAAGGAGCAGATCAAGTGTCTCAACAACCGGTTCGCTGCCTTCATCGACAAGGTCAGTGAGGCCTGGGATGATGATCCAGAGAAGGCCCTGGCCTGCCCTCCCCTCGGGAAGGTCCCCGTGTGTTGGGGAGACAGCATGGAGCCAGGTTTGAGACAGAGGGAGAGAATTGCAGGCCAACATAGGCAAAGGATCGGTTTCTGTCTCTTAATTCCAACAAAGTGCAACCGAGGGCCCGGTGTGGTCCAGAAACGGAGTCTGTGATCTAAAGTGTGTGTGTGCTTCTGGAGACAAGACAACACAGGAATATCAGAGGTGCCCCCCCCCAAAACTGGATTGGGCACTGGCTGCTGCGAGAGTGGGAGAAAAGGGGGAGAGTTAAAGAGTAAAAGGCATATGGCTCCCCACCAGGCAGCTCGGGGGAAGTGGGGGCGGGGGCACGGCTCACAGCCACGCCACCTCCCTATCTTTGCTCTGCCTCTCGGCAGCGTGAGACCTCGGGCTTGTGACTTGTCTGTATAACAGAACCAGCCTCACATGCTTGTTGTGAGCATTGATGGGTTCGTGCTTGAAAAACGCTGGCATGTAGTAGGTGCTCAATGAACGTTCGCTGTTAGCATTATTCTCCCAGGACGATAGTGGACGAGGGAGTGTGACACTTAACCAGCCAAGGTTGGCACAGCCGCCTTCATGGATGGAAGGCTGGGAATGTGGAAGAGGGGCACCCAGTCTGGTGGGAGGAATGCCACAGATGCCATGAGGCTGCCTCCCAAGAAAGCCACCCATGCCCCTCCCTTTGTGCTGGCCCCTCTGTCCATGCGGCCTCACTTTGGCAGAATAGATGGGACCCAGCTCTGGGGTTGGAGTCAGGGGATCTTAGTGAGTTTAGTTCATCCTCAGAATGACCCAGTGGGGTAGGTATTATTATCTCCATTTTGCTTAATGTTTGTTTATTTTGAGAGAGAGAGCATGCTCAGGCAGGGGAGGGACATAGAGAGAGGGAAAGAGAGAGAATCCCAAGCAGGCTCCGCACTGTCAGCACACAGCCCAACGTGGGGCTCGAGCCCACAAACCATGAGATCATGACCTGAGTTGAAACCAAGAGTTGGACGCTTAAGCAACTGAGCCACGCAGACGCCCCTTCATTTTTTTTTTTTTAAATATCAAATTGAAGCTGAGACAGTTTAGAGGAGCTGCTTAGGCATACTATGGTGGGGCAGGCAAAGGAGACTCCAGAGACAGCAGACCCCAACTCTCACTTACTTTTGTGGGGCAATGAGCTAGGCATCCCAGTGTCCCCCATCTGTACTAGAAGGGTTATAATTTCTGCCCCCCCCCCCGAAGGGTTGTGAGAATGGAATATAATTGATAGACGGGTAGGTAGAGACCGACAGACATACACAGTTGACTCTTGAACAGCACGGGTCGGAACTGAACAGACCCACTTATAAGAGGATTTTTTCTGATAAATACAGTGCAGTGCTGTAAATGTATTTTCTCTTCCTTGTGATTTTCTTAGTAAGGTGTTTTCTCTAGCTTACTTTGTCGGAAGAATACAATATTTAATACAGAAACAAAATACATGTTACTCGACTATTTACGTTATCAGTAAGGCTTCCCGTCAAACAGGAGGCTAACAGTAGTTAAGTTTTAGGGGAGTCAAAAGTTATATGCAAATTTTCAACTGTGTGGGGGCGGGGAGGGGAGGTGTCAGTGCCCCTAACCCCTGCATTGTTCCAGGTCAACTGTAGATATAGACAGATGTGTGTGTGTGTGTGTGTGTGTGTGTGTGTGTGTGTGTGTATCTTAGCATGGGCCCTAGCACCACACACTAAACTTTCAATAAGTGTTGCATAAATTAATAAATGAGGAACTGTTAATTATAGTCATGGTTAAATTAGTTGAGCATTTACCATGTGTCAAAAATGTTCTAAGCACTTTGCATGTATTAACTTGTTCAGTCTTTCCAACTCTAAGGGAGGCACTATTAGCATCTCTGGTTTAGAAATGAGAAAACAAAGCCCCAAAAGGTTAGAGGATCTGCCCACTTAAAGTGGCAGACCTGGACTTGAACCAGACCTCTGGCCTCAAGCCCCAGGGCGCTTTCCCCCATACCCACAGTGCCTCCTGGAGGCCGGGAGCGGGTCCCCTTGAGTCACAGAGACTCAACCCCATGCTTGGCCCTTGGCTGGCCCTGGCTATTCAGTGCGGACCAAGGGCAGAAAGATCGCCAGGGCACCAGGCACCTCCTGGGTTCCCCCTGAATCCCATCCTCACACCCTGGGCGGCAGGTGCGCTTCCTGGAGCAGCAGAACAAGCTTCTGGAGACCAAGTGGCAGTTCTACCAGAACCAGCGCTGCTGTGAGAGCAACATGGAGCCCCTGTTCAATGGCTACATCGAGACGCTGAGGCGGGAGGCCGAGTGCGTGGAGGCCGACAGCGGGAGGCTGGCCTCGGAGCTCAACCACGTGCAGGAGGTGCTGGAGGGCTACAAGAAGAAGTGAGTGCAGCCGGGCTGGGGGAACACAGGGAGAGTAGGAAGGCTCCATCCTCAACCTTGTTGAAGCAGCTTAAGAATCCTGCCTGTCTAGCAGCAGGGCCTGCCTGGAACCTGAGGAAGGGACTGCCTGGGTTTCTTCCGATTCTTTGGCCCCACTCTACACCTTGGAGGCCCTGTGGAGCTTAGAGCTGCTTTCACGGGGAGTGAGGAGAGGAAACCCAATGGAGTTCTACAGTTTTCTGTGCTCCTACCCACCCCAGCTGGCGTTATGATGTTCGCTCTGTGTTCTCACTGCCCAAGGCACTGGCTCTCTTTGGCTCTAGGATTCACAGAGGGAACAGAGTATGCATTCCCTGATCTCATCCCAGACACAGCAGGACTGGGATGGATTGAGCCAGGCTGGGACAAGGGCTAGCCCAAGTGAAATAATGCACAAACTAGACCATGGAAAGGAAAAGATAACGTTGACAGGGACAATCCCTTTTGAGCCCTGGAAGAGCTTGCCTGGAAGCTGGGATAGTATCCAAGCCCCAACCCCTCAGCTGTGACCCCTCTCTACCCTCCCAAACCCAGGTATGAAGAGGAGGTGGCTCTGAGAGCCACGGCAGAGAACGAGTTCGTGGTTCTGAAGAAGGTGAGGGGGCTGATCATGGAGCAGGGAGGGAGGGGGACCCATCTGGCCAGCCTCCGTCGGGGCACGGTCACCACACTGACCGCAGAGGCCTCCCACACACACACGCCCTCCCTTCCCCTCCACCACCAGGACGTGGACTGCGCCTACCTGCGGAAATCAGACCTGGAGGCCAATGTGGAAGCGTTGGTGGAGGAGTCTAGCTTCCTGAAGCGCCTCTACGATGAGGTAAGGGGGCCCCTACCGACCAGCCAGGGCAGGTAGAGGGGAGGTGGGGGACCTGAGAAAGAGGGGAGATAGTGCACCGTGTGCACGTGTTTTCCCGATGTGGGTGATGTACGCACGAGAGAACATGCACACACATCCGAGAGAGCCATGTTGCACGGCTGTGACAGACACGGGTATGTATGTACCCAGGGAGAGCCTAGCACGCATGTTTCAGGGCGGAGGAGAGTGTGTGCGTGCTTGGGCTTCTCCACGTCTGTGGAGTTGTTGTTGCAGTGTGTGCCCGTGTGCTGGTCTGGGGGCGTGTCAGTCTGTACATGGATATGAAAGTACATATGTGAGGGTGGCGGTGGTCAGGGTGGGTCTCCGGTTAGAGAAGGGGTCTTAATGAATGGACAGATCACTGGTCTCGGCATTCAAACCCCAGCTACCCAGCTGGGTGACTTTGAGTCAGGTCTTTTCCACATGCTGGGCTTCAGTTTTCCCATTTGTTAAGTCAGGGGCTGTCCCCAGCTCCTCTTTGGGGCCCCTCCCAGCTTTCTTGTTTTATGACGTACCTGTGTGTGAATGAAGGGGGGAAAGGGAAGCACGTGCAGCAGGAGTCATGTAACATGCATGACCAGTGCCCCCTCCAGAGAGTGGACACTGCCCCTAAGGGTGGAACCCATGGCCCAGACCAAGCACCAGACCCAAACGCATTGACTGTTGGCCCCCAGGAGCTCCAAGTTCTCCATGCCCACATCTCAGACACCTCGGTCATCGTCAAGATGGACAACAGCCGGGACCTGAACATGGACTGCGTTGTGGCCGAGATCAAGGCTCAGTACGATGACATCGCCAGCCGCAGCCGGGCTGAGGCCGAGTCCTGGTACCGCAGCAAGGTGAGGGGCAGAGGACACCTGCCTTCTGGACGTGACAGTGGGCAGGTTGCCAGATATATGTTAAAGAAGGCCTCTGCTGTCTGGGGATTTTGATTTGTAGGGATGGTAAGAGGACAGACATCTCTCAGTTTGGATGGCAGAGCAGGGCTGCCATGTATAGTTGCACAGGCTGAGCACTGTACAACCTACCAACCATCTGTGGTGTCTGAATGGGTGGGAACCTCCATCCTGAGCCTCAGGAGCACCTCTGCTTCCCCCCAGTGCGAGGAGATGAAGGCCACGGTGATCCGGCACGGGGAGACCCTGCGCCGCACCAAGGAGGAGATGAACGAGCTGAACCGCATGATCCAGAGGCTGACCGCTGAGATCGAGAATGCCAAGTGTCAGGTATGGTACGAGAGGGTTGGGGGTGGTGGGGTGAGGGGGTGTAGATCACAGTCAGCACAGGCAGACTGCAGCACCAGGCACCTTGCCCCCAGGAGGGCAAAAGCCTGGCCCAAATGAGGCCTCACAGCGTGCCTGTGAGGAAGCAGAGACCCAAGCAAATCACACAGCACTTGAAGCAGGAGAAGCCATATCACTGATGTCACCCCCCTCCCCTTGGCCACTCAGCAACCACCACCAGGGAGAGAAGGTGAAAGCTCCCATCTCCTTCCTCACGTCCAAGGTCTCATTAAATACCTGGTTGTATGTAGTTAACCTAACTTCTCTCTGGACCCTGCTCTCCTTGCCCCCGCTCCCTCAGTCCAGGTGAGCCGAGCTGTGCCTTCTCTGTCTCATCCTTGCCCTCACATCTCCTTCCTCATAGCGGGCCAAGCTGGAGGCCGCCGTGGCCGAGGCAGAACAGCAGGGCGAGGCGGCCCTGAGCGACGCCCGCTGCAAGCTGGCCGAGCTGGAGGCCGCCCTGCAGAAGGCCAAGCAGGACATGGCCTGCCTGCTCAAGGAGTACCAGGAGGTGATGAACTCCAAGCTGGGCCTGGACATCGAGATCGCCACCTACAGGCGGCTGCTGGAGGGCGAGGAGCACAGGTAGGGCTAAGGAGGATCTGGCCCATAGGAGGCCCTGGTCCCCTGGGAGGGGGCTTCCCTCAGCCCAAGTGTGAGCTACATCTCTACCCACTGCTAGGACAGCTCAAGCTTTGAGAATAGTCATAATTTATCAGACACTTACTATGCGTCGGCCTATGCTAAGTGCCCCTTGTAATCTTCACAACCCAATGAGGTAGGTGTCACTTTTCACATCCAAAGACGAGGAAATAAGGCTCAGTGTGCAGTGACTTCCTCGTGGCCACAGGTAATAAGTGCAAGAGGCAGGACGTGTGGCCAAGTCACGTGCCTCTCAAACCCAATTTTTCCAGAAGCTTCCTACACGGAGCTTGGGCACCATAAGGACAATGCACTCCGTATGTACTAGCTCTTCACTGGCACAAAGCCCTTCCACACACACTGCTGCATTTGATTGGACTCTCCTTCCTGTGAGCCTGACCAGCACTAAGGGTGAGGGGTCGCTCAGACTGGCGGCAGCCGGCAGAGTTCATCATGGCGCCCACCTCTGCTGGAAATCAGAAGGCCTTGTCTCTGTGCTCAGAGAACGGTTAGAGAGAGAAGGTGATTGCGAAACGTAGACTATGGGGAGCCCTCCGTGCCTCTCGGGCGGCAGGATCCGGACATAAGAGGGCCTTCTCTGTCCCTGCCTCAAGGACTCCAGCTCCGTGTCCAGTACTCACCGAGTTTTCTTTCCCTACAGGCTGTGTGAAGGTGTGGGCTCCGTGAATGTCTGTAAGTATCTGCTTGAACATCCTCCAAAAAAATGGCTTTGTGAACGGGCAAAGCTGAACCTGGAATGCTTTCCCGACAGGGAGGGGGTTGTCTCTTCCGCGGGCTCCTCACTAGGGAGCTCCTCCGGAGTTAGGGATGGATGCATTGAGCGCCCTCAACTGGTGGCGATGTGAACTGCAGGCCATGGAAATAGGGCCAGGCAGCTTTGCGCCTCCCTGTCCCAGCCCCCTAGAAGGACTGAGATGCTGAGAGGAGCCGGACCTCAGTCATTAACCAGTAAACTTCTTTCCGGAGGAGGAAGCTCCTGCTATGCGGAAGTCCCTTGGTTGGTGAGGTCAGGGCAGGCCACTCACCCTCTGTGTCCCCTCTGTCCCCACAGGCGTCAGCAGCTCCCGTGGCGGAGTCTCCTGCGGGGGCCTCACATGCAGCACCACCCCGGGGCGCCAGATTGCCTCTGGCCCCGTGGCCACCGGAGGCAGCATCACGGTGATGGCGCCCGACTCCTGTGCCCCCTGCCAGCCCCGCTCCGCCAGCTTCAGCTGCGGGAGCAGCCGGTCTGTCCGCTTTGCGTAGAGTCCCCGGCTGCCTGCGTTCCCGTCCCCAGAGCTCGGGATGGTGTGTGAATGGAAATCGTGTGCTTGCTTCCGGAATCTTCCACATGTTCCTACAGAGGGAAAGACCCTCGGCCGCACTCTGCCACCTGCTCGTTTTAGGGAGTTGTTTCCTGGTTCTCCTCCGGCCTTCAGTTAGAGAGTCATTCCCAGCCCTTCCCATACCTCCAATCTGATTCCAAAATACCCGGGGCCAAACCACCCGTACTATTCTCCGACCTCTATGGGACACTACCAATCACCCAGGGTGGCTGGACTTCATGGGAGCTTGACCTTCCCCTGAGACAAGGAGTGAGCCTAACATCCAGCCAAGTGTCCCACAACCTGAGAATCTGAGACCAAGTTCTCCCTCCCAGCAACTACCCCCTCCTGGCAGGGAGGTCTGCGGGAAGCACTTGCCCCAAGGGTTATTTCCCTTTGAGTTTTGCTTGTCTCTCTGACTGCCTTCTTCGGGTTAACCTGTCCCAGCCAAACTCCTCAGGTGACCTCCCAGTTGAGGGGCCCATTACAGAGGGGAAATCTTTTTGACTTGGGACAGGTCTTGCTATTCATTGCACCTGTATACATTTCAAAGAAAACTCCAAGGTTGTTCCAGATCTCCCCCTGCCGGTGCAGGAGGGGGTCTGTCCAATGCAGAGCCGGTGGGATGGAGAAGGTGAGGCCACTTCCTGAGTCTCCCTCTTGTTATGACTGTCTGTGGGTGCCTTGCCTTCTGGGTTGTCTCAGCCTGTGTTTCAATAAATGCTGCTTCCATGCAAGGATATGTAGTCTTGCGAATGACAGTGACTCCGCCCCACCCCCACCCGTGAGACAGCCCGGTCTCCAGGGGGCCAATCCTTTCCAGCCCCAGAGCAACGTTTCCCTAGCCCTCCAGTGATTTTGCCTCTTCTCCTCCCCTTCCACAGCCTGATTCCAGCTCATTCCTCCTCAGTCCAGTCAGGCCTGGACCACAGCTCCAGCTCCCCCCTTGGCCTTTTGCTGTCTGCCCCCACCCACCAGGCCCCAGCAGCCAGAATCCCACCCCAAATTCATTGTTCTCACCTCCCACCACCTGGTTCAAACCACTTCCCAGCATGCATTTGTGATCCTTATGCTAAGCGCAGGCTCCCTCTTTCTCCTCTTTCCACACCTGCTCCTCAGCCCTGGGCAAGCTGGCCCTTCCCAGTGCTAATCTTCCCAGATGCCAGCTCCATCCCACAGAGACAAGCCTACCCTCTAAGCCACCCCTGACCATCCTACCTGGACACAGAGGCCATCCCACGCCTCTCCTCCCTTTGCCCAGTGCTCTCTGCTCTCGCCCTTTCTACCCTCCATCCCCCACACACCACCCTCCTACCCCTGCCCCACACCGTCCCCCACTCCGAGGATGTCTGGTTCTGACTTTGTGGCTCAGGGCCAGGGAGGTCACTGCGTGTATCTGGAGACTGGATCAAGCTGTGAAAGTTCCTTGAGGGCAGGAAGGATCTCCTCCTAGCTCTGACCCCCAGCTAAGTCCCAGGATGGGGCTCCAGGATATGTCAGGCCAGGGATGGTTGGATGAACTCAGGCAGCTGGTAGAGCAGAAGCCACGTGGACTCACTTGCATGTCGCCATTAGGAAAACAGATTGGCTATCACCATACCCACCTGCCAGTCCCTCTGCTCCTCCACCCCCCAGTCTTTCCCTGGGAGGAGAAGTTGAGGCTCTGTGCGCTCTGACGAATGCTCACTTCAACCAAAGGGTTGCAGATCCACTGAGCAGGCGGCTGGTCCCTTCTGAGTGCTCAGGCTGCTGCCATTTGAAGTTTGCCCGCTGACACTGGGCAGGGCTCCTCCAAGTTTCCCACTGGCCTCCCTCCTTTCACTCCCTGGGCCTCAAGGGCATGCTCATAACCACAACAGGGCAACGTTCAATGTACGGCACATCATTCATCCACAGGAAAGGTTAAAACTCAGGAGCCGAAAATCAAAACCTGAGTGTGAACTCTGCCATGTCTCAGTGAGACATCGGGCAGGAAGTGGCCCCCATGCTTTTTGCATCAGTCCCGGGGGACTGTGCGATGAGCCCTCGCTGGTTCTGTTAGCTCCTGTGGTTCTGGGTTACCCGAGTGAGTCTGTGCTTGGGGAAAACACTTTGATGTTACTATAGGTCTGGGACAAGCATAACCAAGGTGCCAAATCTGATTAGCCCCAAAATAGGATATTATGCACTGAAAAAGTCAAACAACCACAAACTGGGAGATATTAACAAGTTTTTTAATAAGTTTCTGTGCTTTGTGTGCAAAGACCAGTCAACTGACTCATCCAGCCAGAGCTGCCGGTGCTTATAAGAATGAAACCTCCCCTCCCCACTCCAGCCTTCCTTTGCAGCCAACAGCAAAAATGCCAAGCAAACTCTAGTTCAAAGGATTCTGTGGCTCCCATAGCCCTATCCTGATAAAAGAACAAAGCAAAGGATATAATCCCAGGGCAACTAAGGATTAAAGTTTTATTAGAAAAAAAATTAAGAAACTCTTTTAAATGTTTATTTTATTTTTGAGAGAGAGAGAGAGGGGGAAGGTGGGAGGGGCAGAGAGAGAAGGAGACAGGATCAGAAGCAGACTCCGCGCTGTCAGTGAAGAGCCCGATGCGGGACTTGAACCCATGAACCCTGAGATCATGACCTGAGCCAAAGACAGATGCTTAACTGACTGAGCCACCCAGGCAACCCCCAAAAAATTTTTTTTAAGGAGAAGTCAAGTGGTCTGAAATCAAGAGATCAGGTAAATTCCAGAGGGAGTGGCCCAAACAATAAAGTTGGCCCATGTAGGTGATTCCAGAGTTCTTTCCTGGGCTCCTTTCCCCTCGAAACTCCAAAATCAGACATTCTGTTTGTATTCTACACTTATTCAAACAGTCAATGCCCCCACACACACAAAATACAAGAATCTCCAAAGGAAGATGGAAGTATGGATTATAGTCCTTTCCAAAAAAGTCAGGTCAGTTTGGGCTTTGGCGTTTCTCCTTTGCTCTCTGAGGCCACACGCTCTCCTCTGCCCAGTCTCAAACACCCTCCCCTTGCACCTGCTTCACAACACTCACTCCCAGGTCGGCTCCTTCCACCAGCCCAGTATCTCCAACTTCCCTGCTTTTGGTCTTTGGGATCCCAGGAAATACAGATGAGTGCTATCATTCACCTGAACAGACACACAGTGAGATATGTAAATTCACCACGTGATCAAGGAAATGGCTAAGTGTATCAGTCTTTGTAGTGGACACTGGAAATGGCTATCGGGGAATTACTCCCTGTCCGCATCTGCATGCCACTGCCACGCTCTGGGAATGTGGACTCTGAGAAGACACTGTATTGAGTGTTTTGTTCGTTGTAAACTAGAGCAGCGAGGACATCTAACGAGGTTCTGCTCTCTTGGGGTCGGGAGACTTGCATTGGGGAGAGGCTGAGTTCACAAGTGCCTCACACCACTTTGCTGCCCTCCTCCAACCCTCACCACACCCCCTTTGGGCCCCCTGGATATCCCTGCCTACTTCCACTTTGTTCAAAAACCAAAGGGTCCCCCAACAGGCCCGCTCTTCCTCTCTTGGTGCTGTTGGATGGGGGCGTTGAGAGGTGGGAGGTGAGAAGCCAGGGGATGGAGCGGGATAGAGGCAGCACTCAGAAGAATGAGCTTTCGCATTAAAAAAATGGAGAAAACAGGGGCATCTGGGTGGCTCTGTTGTTTAAGGATCCGACTTTGGCTCAGATCATGATCTCGCGGTTCATGGGTTCAAGCCCCACCTTGAGCTCTGTGCTGGCAGCTCGGAGCCTTGGAGCCTGCTTCGGATTCTGTGTCTCCGGCTCTCTCTGCCCCTCCCCCACTCACACTCTGTCTCTCTCTCAAAAATAAAAAAACATTAAAAAAAATTTTTTTTAATGGAGAAAACACCAGGGACACGAAAATGTGTACACAGGCCTCCACCACCACCACCAGAAAGGAAAGGCAGACCTCCGCTCCCACCCCCTGTTCTGCCACTTGGGACTCCTTTTCCTCCTCAGAGCAGATCTAGTGGCCCTTTGAACCTGATTTTACTTCCACTCAAACTTGGTGGGCCCCAGGCCGTGGTGTGCCAGGGGGCAGCCCCTGCGGGCTCCAAGGCCAGGAGACAGAGCTAGGGGAGCATATATATATGTACTAAGAAAGATCTTGGTCCTCTCCGGGGCCCACATGTGTCCCAGAGGACAGACTCTGAAGGCATTAGAAGGACTGCGTTGCCCAGAGAACTGCTCCAAGGTTTTTCTATGTCTTAAGATCAAGTGTATATTCTTATGGCAAAATATCTTCTGCCCGGTCAGGCTGTATTTAAATCTTTTTTTTTAATCCCAAATAAAATAAAGTGGAAGAAGTAGAATTTTTCCTAGAAATCAAATGAAAGAAACTTGTCCATCAGAAACCCCTCTCTCCACATCATCAGGGGGGACATCCCTTGCATCAGAAGGGACTCCAAACAGACTTCCCCAGGTGGGACTTGTTGGGGACTGTCAGTTCAGGAAGAGGCCAGAGACAGAGTTCCCCAATCAATTGCCCCATTCAGGCCGTCAGGGAAAATGTCCTCTAACCAGAGGTCTGGATTTTATTTCTGGGTCCCCACATAATTAGCCTGTTATTAACTGCCCCATAATAAGATCTGTCCAAGATTCTTGGAGAGCAGACTATGAGAGTTCTTCCTACAGACGGTTCCAGGGGGTTCCTTTAAGTCATTTTCGTGTCTTATTTCTGAAGGGTCTGACTAGCAAGTAGGATCAGTTAGAATGCCTCTTCCAGGAGTGTTGCGATAAGCCAAGACGCTTAGTCTAAAGGAACAACTGGGGGTAAGACAGTGGAGTATTGCAATATGAATATGAACTTTGACATTCCCTGAACCTCAGTTTGAATGCTGGACTAGCTGTGTGACCTTAGTAAAGTTGCCTCACTTCTTTGGGCCTTAACCTCCTTATCTATCAAATGATATACATGACCCATGAATGAAATACATACGCTGTGTGCCACTTAGCAGGTGCCTGTGGATAAAGGCTCCTGTCTCCTCCCCTCTTCTAGCTTTCCCTCCACCCCACCCAGGCCTGGGTGACTCAGATTGGCTCCGACCTTTTGGCAAAGTCAAAGGAGAAATGCAAAGAGATGACTCTGATCCTGTGAGAATCAGAGAGGAAGTCAGCTCCTCGGTCAGAATTATCTGACCCTCTTCTTCTGTCTGCGCACACAAACCAATGGTTCTCAACTTTAGTTCCTACAGAAATCACCTGGGAGCTTGTTTAAATTCATATTCCTGGGCTCATCCCTAGAACTTCGGATTCAAGAGTTCTGGATGGAGCCCAGGATCTGCTTATTTAAGAAGTCCCCTCCACCCCTCACCCCCATCCCGGCGACCCTGATGTATGTGGTGGTCTGTGGACCACATTTGCAGAAGCGTTGAAAAGGTCAAGGCTTTGAAGGGGGCTGGGAAAACCACAAAGGAGGCAGACATTAATTTGTTTGCTGGGAGAAAACTTGTTGCCATCGATATTTAATCACGCACACCCAAAGAAAGAAGGAGCCATAACAGGAATCACCCAAATACAAAAAAGAGAAAAAAAAATCCAAACTGCCAACCATAAACACCTCAGCTGTTAGCTTCAGTCAATCTTTCCATCCTGGCATACAAATAGCTGGGGGTCTCTCTGGGAACACACAATCTCTCAGAGTGTGAGGGGCCTCCCGGACCCCTAGTCCACTTCCCCTTTGCTCCCTCAGTGCTGAGGTGACATGCCCCGCCCCTCATCCGGGGGCAAAGCACAGGTGCACCTACCCATCGCCATTCTCCTACCTGGCTCCCTGCCCAGAGGGCCTGGCACACGGCCAGTACTTAGTAAGCAGACTTAGTAAAATGTTTGCTAACCTGAAATTAGCTGGGGAAGAAAGCGGCTGAGCATCTTATATCAAAAAGCCTTTACATGCCTTTCCTGGACCACAGGGAAGGGGGAATTAACAGAGGTGGCAGTAATGTTACACCCAGGGTTTGCACACAAAGAGTAAATCATAACTGCAATAGGAAGAAAACTGGAGAGACAGTCTGGGTTCCAGCCAGGGGAAATTACTAAACAGGCATGGGGGTCTGGGAGAGAAATGATTTTCCCCTCCTGCTCCCCACCCGTGCCCCTATCAGAGGGGGGCACCCGCCGGAGTCCCCTGCCCACTATGCAAACCGCACGGATCTCACACCGGAGCAGGCCCCCACTACAGAGGGGGAGCAGAGGGCACCACTGCTGGAAGCCACAACCCCTGGGCCACGAGGGACAGTGGCACTGAGGTCACCGCAGATCACGCCACCCTGGGAACGGCTCACACCTGCGGGAGGAGACACTGGGTCAGAATTCTCCTCCATCCCCGACACGACATGACCCAAAACCTTTTGCCACCAATGATTGACTTTCATGTTTCTGAGGGATCAGCATCATGAATCTTTAGACCTACCGGCAAATCCAAAGCCATTGCCATCTGCTTCTTGAAGGAGTGTGGTTCGCAAATTGGACACCTAACTCTGCTTGAACCAGACTAATGTTGAGATGTGTTTATACAATCTTTGAGCAAAAACTGATGGGTCATAGTGAAGAAATCATCTAGAACCATGGTTGCTGGAAAAATGAGAACAGATAGATACCTAGCCTAGGGACTGTGTACACAGTGGATTATTCAAGGTAAAGAGTTGCCTGAAGTGGGCCCAAACGATCAGAATAAACATCAAAAATGTTTCTTCCTATTAAAATATTGTGCCACTTGAAGAGTATCCTGTGTGTAACTGAAAGACTTGAGCTATTTTTGCAGAACCAGTCAGCGGGGCAGAATTTCCCCCAGTCATTCACTTATGCTTCACGGATATTCCAGATGGCTCCACGTAGGGACCAAATATTTTGGACCATCCATTTGTCCAGATCCCAGAGACCTCAGCTCACATCTCCCCTGCCTGGTGCCCCACAGACAGAGATTCAGTCACCGATTAGATGCAACCCAATATTAACACCCAAAAGAACGATGCCCACACATGCACACAACTTACAGATATTGACGGAGCCCACGCCTTCACACAAGCTGCAGGAGAGAAAGAGAGAGTGAACATTTAGAATGGGGTTCCTCTGTTCTTGCGGCAGGTCTGTTCTGGTCCATCCTGAGCGAAGAGAGCAGGGCTGAGGGGAGGGGACGTGTTGCCCACCTACCACAGAGAGCATCAGTGTCGCCACTGCTCCCAGGGACCCCAAAAGGACAGGGGAATGTTAGGTTGCAGGACCCAAAGGCCACTTTATATGCCTTGTTTGCTTCTCGGCCATGGAAATGTGGTGTACTGGAAGGTACACGTGGGGTGCAGTGGGGTTATCCACCTTGTCCCCTGGCTGGAAGTTCCAGCATGGCCAAAGAGGTGATGGGAATAGCCACTGCCTAACTGGGACACCTTCAGGTGGGAAAGAGCTTGCCTAGCATGCTAATTGAGCCATTTTTTTTTATCCCACGAGCTTAAATGCTACCCCGGATATCTATCTGACTTGATACATGCAGAGGGGGCAGGAGGGAATGGTGGTCAAGAGCCTGGCGTCCTGGGCGCAAATCTGGCTGAGCCAGATCACTAGCTGGGTGACCTTGGACAAATCACCTAGCCTTTCTGTACCTCAGTTTCCTCATTTATGAAATGGGATGATAATACCCACCTTCCAGCACTGTTGCAAGCTCTACATTGCAAAGTGCCTACAGGTAGAGCCTGGCACACAGTAAATCCACTGTGTTTGCTACTAACATTATGAACATCTCATTGATGATGAGACATTTATATCACTGCCATGGGTCCCTCCTCCCTCACGCCCACCTGCACTTTCTCTTCTACATCACCTTCTTTTTTTATCCCCCAGCTTCAAACCATCTCTTCCAGTAAATCTCCAATCTGATTCCTTCTGCCCGACTGAGCACTTCAACATACTACAGCTTTTCAGTAAGGATCTATGCTTTGGGCTCACTCTCCCACCACGTGAATCTGACCCTGCCACAGCCTTGGAACTGTGCCCTTCCAGAAGATTCTAGCCAATGCCCATCATGGCGCCTGTTGCTCCACAATGCTGGCAGCAGCTGTCACCAAGTTGAGTGATTACGGCTGCTTTGTTTTCTCATTTTCTGTGTTTTCTGCAGTGAGGGTTACTTGGGTAATCCAATTACACTTGTTAAATGCCAAGAAGAAAAGATCTGTCGAAAGGTCAGTGGCCACAATATGCAAAGCTCCATACACCCAACCATCTTGTAAAATCTCATGTGTTGGAGACAGTGCCTCATGCGTTATAGAATTGAGTTCTTAATACATCAGTGATGATGATGATGATGATGATGATGAAAGTAAGTTTCACAGCACAAATGCTGAGTGCCTTACTGAATGTTGATGAGTGGGCCAGAGGCTTAAGTGTAAAAGGAGGAGATCAATCTGGTGGCTTCACCCAGAGTCCTGAGGAAATGGACAGAAGAGTTTACCTGCTTTGGTCAAGCGTGGCACAAATCCAGCAGCATGGCCAGCTGCCTAGGGGGCGACACACGTCAGATTTCTAATGCTAACCTGGTCAGTAAGGAGCCTTTCCGTGGTACAGCCCTGCCTGGCTACCCTGGATAGAGAGATTCTTGTTCTGACCGTAACCTGCCCCTACTGGTGATTTCCATTCACACTAACTCATTTAATCCTTGCAACAGCGTAAAGTGCTGGGTTTTATGATTATCTGTTGTACAGATCGGGACGCTGAGGCCCAGAGGTTCAGAGCTAGTAAGTGGTAGAGCTGGGATGTGAATCCAGGTGGTCTAGATGGCTCACAACCTGTGATCTTAACCTTTCTATGCAACTGTCCTCCCCCCCAGTCTAGCTTGCTCCCCCATGATGGGACCCAGCTAGGAGGCAGTAACGATGTGGCTACCTCCAGGCTAAATGCTCGTCACTACCCCAGGTGTAAATCCACACTGCTCCTTCCCTTGCTGACTTCACTTGCCCCAGTTCTTGGCTCAAACTGTCAGCAGAGCCCGATTTATGCTGCCCCTGCCTTTCCCTACTAAGCAAGGACCCTGTGCTGGTCATTTCTATCTGCTGCTCCTGAACATGAGACTATAGGGTTCCTTGTCTGTACACGCCAAGTCAAATGGCCTTTAGCAAATCCTCTGAATGATTCCAGCTTTTACAATCCACTGTGATGTGATTGCAGAAACCCCTTTCCAGTCAACAGGGTAAAGTAGTTGCCTTGGAATGAGCTTAGTTGCATCAGGAGGGGCAGTGTGGGAGGGAAAAAATCACCGGAGATGGTAATTTTAGCATAGCCACTACCTAGCTGTCACCTTGAACAAGTTCCTTCCCCTCTTTAGGCCTCGGTTTCCCCATCTGAAAATGGGAAAATGGTTAGACTTCTTGATTTCTAGAGTCTTTCTGGAGTCTTTCCCAGTTTGAACACTCTCTGCCTGGAGGATGATAGTCTGTTGAGGCAGTCCTCCAGCCCTGAGTGGGGATGTGAAGAGACCCTAAGTCCTGTCCTCACCGGCTCTCCTCGCCCTCCAGCAGCTTTCTGTAAGTGGCGATCTCCACGTCCAGGCCCAGTTTGGAGTTCATCACCTCCTGGTACTCCTTGAGCAGACAGGCCATGTCCTGCTTGGCCTTCTGAAGGGCGGCCTCCAGCCCCGCCAGCTTGCATTTGGCATCACCGAGGGCTGCCTCGCCCTGCTGCTCTGCCTCAGCCACGGCGCCCTCCAGCTTGCACCGCTGTCAGGGAGGGAAGAAGGGGAGAAGCTTGAGAAGGGGACCTAGTGGGTCCCCAATGGCCTCCATCAACCTATTTCACCTCTATTCCAAATGGTCCACTTGCAAATTAACTAGGCAGGAAAATAATGGCCCTTTGGAGCTTTCTTCCTCCATGTATGTGCCTCTTAATTTTATTGTAAAACTCAAGTCCCCAGTGAGCCATTAGAGGGAGGAAATGCTAGTGCTGGAACAGGACTGATAATAATTAGTGATAGTATCTTACACTTGTTTACCATTGTTGGTTTACAAGGCACTTTCACAGATGTTGCCTATCTGCTTCCAGTTACTCTGAGCGTGTCAGAACAGGCACAGTTATTTCCCATTAAACAGATGGAGAAATTGAGACTCAGAGAGGTTGTGGGAAATGGAATGAGAGACAAGCCATGTTCAATTACAGAGATGCACAGACAGTGCTAGCGTGCACTGTGAACAGAGTGGCGTGGGACCAGGTCAGGTCTGTGCACCTCAAATCCATCTGGAGAGGTGGGGGGAGAGCCAGCAGAACACAACCTGCACTAGACCGCATTGCCTAATGTATGTTTAAAGGAAAGAAACCTTGGAGGGATATGAAGGGAAATAGGAGCAGAATTCAGAGAAGGTAGACAGACCAACCCTCCCCCACAATGCTCTGTGCAAACAGTGCTTGTCGGTCCTTCAGATGCAGGTGGTTAAAATATAAGCCTCTCCAAAGACAGCAGCAGCAACTCAAGGCAGGAGGAAAGCAGAAAGCAGATCAGAAGCAGCAGGAGAACAGATCAGAAGCAGCAGGAGAACAGGTCAGAAACAGCAGGTACACCGAGCAAGGTCTCAGCACCCCCTGACCTGCTGCTTGGCATTCTCCACCTCTGCCGTCAGCCTCTGGATCATGCGGTTCAGCTCATTGAGCTCATCCTTGGTTCTGCGGAGGTTCTCGCCCTGCTGGCTCACCGTGGCCTTCATCTCCTCGCACTGTGGGTTGGGAGACAAACATTCAGGACCAGCCAATGGTTGTGACATTGCTGGAGGGGTGCTGGGTCGTCACTATGAAGAGCCAGCCTGCTGTTCTACAGTGGTCCCATCTCCTACCCCTGCTCTGCTTGGGCCTGTGATGGAGCCCCTCTGAATGCATGGGTGCATTTCCCAGAGAAGCTTCAGGTTCTGGCTATCTTCCCTGCCCAAAGGGCAGCTCGGCCCTCCAGTTCACCTTGGTTTGGTACCAGGACTCGGCCTCAGCCCGGCTGCGGCTGGCGATGTCGTCATACTGAGCCTTGATCTCGGCCACCACTGAGTCCATGTTGAGCTCCCGGCTGTTGTCCATTTTGACGACCACTGAGGTGTCAGAGATTTGTGACTGAAGGAGGTAGATTTCCTGTAGGAGACAGCAACCAGTGCCCTCAGCTCCAAATCCCCCTCTGATTCCCATTGCTGTAGGTAAAAAACCATCCCCACCTGAAGCTTTAGGAAATAAAATTGGAGAATTCCAGAAGTGCAGCTCTAGCTATCTCCATAAATCTAATCAACCAGACAATGGACAGATTTAGAGTGCTGGGTTTTCTAATGAACTTTTCATACTACCTGAATTAATAAGATATTATTACATCTATATACCCACACCTATATTGTCATATCTCCACTTCATGCTGTGCTGTGTAGATAGGCAATGAATCACAGTCCTTCAAATCATCTGTGTGGGGTTTTTTTTGGGGGGGGGAGAGAGAGAAAACGAGAGAGAGTGTGCAAATGGGGTAGGGGCAGAGGGAGAGAGAGAATCCCAAGCAGGCTCCACACCCAGTGCAGAGCCTGACGTGGTACTCGATCCCACAACCATGACATCATGACCTGAGCCAAAATCAAGAGGATGCTCAACGGACTGAGCCACCCAGGCACCCCACAAATAATTTTAAAGGAAGGGAATCACCCATTTCCATTTTGAAAGGAGGCCTAAGCAAGAGAAAAATCTCCTCTGATCACAGAAGGAAAGGATGTTTAGGTTCTAAAAGTGTTAGGGATGGACAATACTTTCTAAAGCCAAAGGACCAAGACAACCCACAACGCAAAAAACCCTCTGCCCTCTCCTCCCTCGCTTGCTCTTCTGGAGAAGGGGAGAGACTCACCTCCTCATAGAGGGCCTGTAGGAAGCCCATCTCCTCCCTTAGCGCCTCCACATTTGCCTCCAGGTCAGCCTTGCGCAGGTAGGCACAGTCTATGTCCTGGTGGACACACATGGGAAAGGGTGGAACAAGGGTCACTCAGGGCCCCTGGACCTTTGCCCTCTATATGGGGCCCCGAGGCTATGTTCTGTCCCACTCTTCTCCTATCACAGAAACATCCATGGGGCCACCTCAAATAGGGAGTAGAGAGAAGTCTGACCTCGACAGATTTTTTCTCTTTCCTCCAGAATTAGAGACCTTCCTGAAGAGAGTAGCCTAATATCACAGCCCAAAATGCCAGGCTGCTACTACTAAGTTAGATTGGCCCATGGAGCATGACCACGTGGTGGCCACAGAGCCATGAGTGTGCCCCACCCACAGGCCGTCCTTGGCACCCAGGCTGGGCAGCATCCAAGTAGCTGACTCTCGGGCCCGAGGTCTCACCAAGCTGCTGTCTGGCTGATTAGCCACAGTGGTCACTTAATCAGTCTCCCTCTCATGCGGGCATTGCCAACCAAGTGGCCCCCATTGGTCAGGGGAGTCGAGTGCCTGGCCACCACAACTGGACTGCTGCAAACTTGGCAAGTTGCTAGTCTCAGAGGTCCAGAATCTAAGATTTCACTCTTCCCCATGTGGGGGGACTCACTCACCTTCTTCAGCACCACAAACTCATTCTCAGCCGTGGTCCTGAGGGCCACTTCTTCTTCATACCTGAGGAGAGAGAGCACAGATGGAGAGGCCCTTGGGGATGAAGGCTTTGGGTGGGCCAATCAAGCCCTAGCTTTTCAAGACTCCTTAGTTCTGCCCTTGACTTGCTGTGTGCTTTGGGGAAAGAGGCTTGGCCTCTCTGGACTTCTATTTTGCAGTCACGAAGAACCCACCAAAAGGACACTGGACATGAAGTTCAAGCCTCTGGTTTCTGGTCCAAGCTTGGACTGAAGTTTCTGGAAAACGTCAGGCAAGCCATTTAATCTCTCTGCATCTTGGGCTACATTGCCTGATGTGCAATAAGGCATGCTGGAAATATTTGCGGGATGAGCAAAAGAGAGATGCTCCAGGGGACGGGGGGGTGTCTTTCAACCCGAAAATTGTACAAAACATAAAGCTCCATGAAACCATCTCTGTGATGTTCTCTTCCCTTCCCCCAATACTCAAGGACTTGAAATCCTGGAAGCACCCCATTATGCCCTGACTGCTGGGGGGGGGGGGAGGCATTTCCACAGCCCTCCTGCACTGCCTGGCACATTCTCTTGTGCCTGCCCATGAGGTCATTCCTGCAGCAGCCCTGCCCAGCCCACAGGGATGACCAGAGTCCTCATAGCATGATTTTCATGACTTTTTAATGACAGAGTAATTTGGGCTGCTATAAACTCTGGGCTATGTAATTACTGGCCCTCACACCCCCCCAGACTGGGAGACAGGCCTTGACACCTGCAAACAGAATTGTGTCTGCATTTGCATCCCCCCAAGGAAAGTGTAAACCCATTGCTGGGTCCATCTGGATGGTAACACCCGATCTCCCAAGATCCGAATTCCGGTTACTTCCAATTAGAATGATCAGGACAGATTATATCAGGATCACCTTTCTCTCCATCCCTATCAACAGGGAAAGAGGAGCAAGGTGTCAGTGACCCAGTGAGTTTAAACTAGGCAATGGCCAACCTAAACAAGTCAGGTTACAAGGGAAGATTGACGCGGGCCTTTGAATTGCAGAGCCTTGCAGAACAAGAGCCTGGTGATTTATCCACAGAGTGAATAAACGACTTCTCCAAACTTATTGGCTATCTTGAATGGCATTGGCCGGATCATCTTGGAGATACCTCCCCAGGGACCTTTCCTCTCCCCACATCCTAGTGCTGACTATTCCCAAGTTCGTTCCTCCAGTCTGTTGACCTCTCTCTTCCCATTCCGTTGTTGTTCCTCTCTCTGTGTCTCTAGGCCACTGTGTGTGGGATGTGTGTCCTACCCTCCCAGGCTGGGAGTACCTCTTCTCCCCAGCTCTCTCCCCATTTCCCAGGATGGGGCTACAAGAGCTGGGAGCTGAGACCAGATAGAGCAGGCTGAGAAAACAGAACCATCAGAGAGGTAGCCTGGGCTGGCCCTGACCTTCAGCCATCCCCACCTCTGGTAGAGTGGTGTGGACCCAGCCAAGACCTACCCCACACCCATAACCACCCCCAGCCCGGCCGCACTCACTTCTTCTTGTAGCCCTCCAGCACCTCCTGCACGTGGTTGAGCTCCGAGGCCAGCCTCCCGCTGTCGGCCTCCACGCACTCGGCCTCCCGCCTCAGCGTCTCGATGTAGCCCTCGAACAGGGGCTCCAGGTTGCTCTCGCAGCACTTGCGGTTCTGGTAGAACTGCCACTTGGTCTCCAGAAGCTTGTTCTGCTGCTCCAGGAAGCGCACCTGCCGCCCAGGGTGGAGAAAAGAGACTCAGGGGGAGCCCTGAGCCCTCTCTGCCCTTGGGGATGATCTCTGACCCGCAGCAGGCTGTGACCTTCCCCCAAAGGCCAAATCATTTGGCAAAGTCTGAAAGTGCAGGTCACGGCTGTTCCCCCAGGAATGTTCCCTCGCCCTATCCCCCTCTCCCAGTAGAGCACACAATTTATTTGTGGCATTTATTCTGCACAGAATGAAATAACATCTGATCTTGCAAAAACACTCTAGACCGTGTGTGGTGGGCCAAAAATGGCTCTTCAAAGATGTTCACGTCCTAATCCCTGGAACCTGTGAATCTGTTATGTTATGTGGCAAAAGGGACCCTGCAGGTGGAATGTAGGTTATGGCACTGAAGATCAGGAGATCTGGAATTATCCAGGTGGCCCCAAGGTGTCATAATGGGCCTTTTAAAGTGGGAGAGGAAGGGGGTGCCTGGGTGGCTCAGTCAGTTGAGCATCCGGCTTCCACTCAGGTCATAATCTTGCGGTTTGTGAGTTCGAGCCCCGTGCCAGGCTCTCTGCTGACAGCTCAGAGCCTGGAGCCTGCTTCGGATTCTGTGTCTCCCTCTCTCTCTGCCCTCTCCTGCTTGCGCTCTGTCTCCCTCTCTCAAAAAATAAATAATAAACATTTTTTAAAAGCTTTTAAATAAAGTGGAAGAAGAAGGCAGAAGAGTGGAGAGGTGAACAGAAGGAAGAGGTGGAGGAGAGACTTAAAACCTGAGGCAGCCTTAGCCATGATCACCGGCTTTGGAGGTGGAGGGAGAAGGAGCCTGAGTCAAGGAATGCCAATGGCCTCCAGAAACTGAGAAGGAGCTCCAGCCAGCCAGCCAGCAAGGGAACAGAGACCTCAGTCCTACCATCACACAGAATGCAATTCTGCCAAAAGCGTGCGTGTCCCTGAAAACAGGTCTCCCCTACGGCCTCCAGAGAGAAATGCAGCTATGCCAACACCTTGGTTTTGACCTCATGAGATAAGAAATTTGTATTGTTTTAAGCCACTAAGTTTGTAGGCATTTTTATGCCAGTGATTTTAAAACACACCCACCACGACTCTCCCTCACTCTGATCCTGGGGCAGGAGAGCCCATCCCAGGGACCCTGGATGGGGAATGAGGAGACCTTCCCCTGCCTGACTCTGCCACCAACCAGGCCCCTGTGCCCCACTCTCCCGGAGCCTCATTGTAAACCAAGGCAGTAGAAATGCATCAGCAATGTCCCCTGGCAGTCCCCAGGCTCTTTCTGCCCTGCAGGCACGTTTTACTTGGCCCGCAAACCATATCATAGAAATCTGATTTGTTGCCGAGGTTTAATAACTGAATAATTTCAGGCAAGAATCTGGATCTCGGACCAGAACTGACTGCTCACACAGAGACTGCATACCTGCGTGCTGTCCAAAAGGCTACGTGCAAAGGTCCTTGCATGTTCGGGGACCTTACTGTGCTTTCAAGCAAATTAGGCAAAGGGGCCACTCCAGGCAGACACAGCCTCCTTCCAGGGCATACAGCCCGGTGAGCCGAGCATGGGCTGGATTTCAACCTCATCCTGCCGCCCTTGGTGGGTGTCCTTGCATAATGAAAGACCCACACGATGTGCTGGCGGAAGGCATGAGCCAGCAGCATGTGAAGAGTAGGTGTCCAGGGGCGCCTAGGTGGCTCAGTCAGTTGAGCATCTGACTCCAGCTCAGGTCATGATCACGTGGTTCGTGAGCTCGAGCCCTGCGTCGGGGCGCTGCTGACTGCGCAGGGCCCGCTTCAGATTCTCTGTCCCCTTCTCTCTCTGCCCCTCCCCTGCTGGCACTCTCTCAAAAATAAACAAACGTTAAAAAAGAAAAAGAATAATGGACAGCACCTTCGCTTGCAGAGATGCCTATTTCTGATGGTGGCTCTTATCAGAGAGCAAGGCCTCCATGCACTGTCACTCTTGTGTGTGTCCACTTACAAAGACACTCGGTGTAGATGTGCACAGCACTTAGCCCTAGAAGGGGACCCTTTCCTCTCCTGGACTTCAGGGGCTGTCCTCCCCCAGAGAGGCTCGCAGAGGGGGTGCCACTGAGTTAGAGGACACCAGAGCTATGCGTCCAACCAGAAGGTGGGCTCAGAGACCCCAGCATCTGAAGAGTGCAATTCAACAGCCCCTCCAGGGGCTGCCCCCTTAAGTTTCTCAACTCACTGTTTAATCTGTGTAACGTTGGGTGGGAAAAAGCGCCTGGGGCAGAAATCCCGGGAACTCACAGCCTTCCTACTAGAAGGAGCAGGAAAGGAGCTTCTGGCCCCTCCTCATCCTGGATCCTTTCACCCTGGGGAGGGTGGCACCTCCACACAAACCTAAGCAGACATCCCACACCACCCACCCCCCCTCTCACGGGGTGATGGCTGAGATCCCGAAGATGGGGCCACAGACACACACGCAGCTCTTGCTGGGCAGGGAAGCTGCCTCAATAAACTTCCCGTTCTGTCTGGTGTCACATTCATCGTTGCCTTTGACTCTCCTGGTAGCATTTGAAAACCAAGAGCCGGATTCAGTCATGCTCCCAAGGCCACGTGCTGACGGGTTACAGGCCTGGGACTCAGAGAACATGAAGACGGCTGGTTATTGGGTTCCAAGTCCCTCGCCCCTTCCTGTGCCACAGCCCCAGGGAGCACCCCACAGACCCACCTTGTCAATGAAGGCAGCAAACTTGTTGTTCAGGCACTTGATCTGCTCCTTCTCCTGGTGCTTGACGCACTGCGCGTTCGGGTCAAGCTCCAGGTTGAGGGGCGTGAGGAGGCTCTCATTGACCGACACGCTAGTGATGCAGGGCGGGCTGGGTCCACAAAGGCCCCCTACGCGGTAGCCAAAGCTGCCCCCGCTGCGCAGGGGCCATCCACAGCTCACCGCCATCCGCGGGGACCCCACTGCGCACAGGCTCCGGCTGCCAAAGCCCCCGAGGCGCCTGTAGCCGGGCCCCCCAGGACTGCCCCCGCGATAGGCCATGGCACTGGAGCAGCTGTGGGCCGACGGCTTGGGCAGGACGGCAGAGCAGGAGCTGAAGTTCCTGACCCCATAGCCGGAGCGGATGCGGTGGGGACGGCTGGCCATGCCTCCGCGGTGCAGGGCAGCGCAGGGAAAATGGAGAGGCCCGAAGCACACAGGTCTCATGCTGGAGACCTGTCCGTGCCCCTGCCTTTTTATCGGGCAGACGACGGGCCTCCCAACAACATAAAAGGCAGGAGAAAGTTATTAAAGCTATTTATGAGCGTGGGAATCTCCCGCTAGGCAGACCGAGAAGGAAAGCTGAAACTTGTCTCCTTTAATGAGCATCTCAGGGAGACCCTGCATCACAATAAACCTGTCCCCTGCCTTTGCAACCCCACAGGCCTAGACATATCTATTTGGCCCCTAATTCCCCTCCCACCCTGTGAGTCCACCTGGGATCATTATCCCACAGGGGCAAGTGGAGGCTTGGGCCAGCACATTCCTGAGACTCGAAGGGTCCCATGTCCCATAAGGTCCCACGGGCCCGTCCTTGCAGGCAGATCACGTGTTTTCCCCCCTAAGGCTGCAAGGATGCCTGGCTCATCTTTCCAGGGTGAGCACAAGTAGAGTGAACCCTTCAAGACTTCCCTGCACCTGCTTTTCCTACATTCTGTCTGACAGTAGAGTGACTGGGGTCGGTACAGCCTCCTTGATTCAGAAAGCACGTCTTCTCTACTTTGATAGTCTTCATGGTAACTGACACATAGTAGGTCCCTGGGAAGCACGGCTTGAATTGAATAGACTGGACCCAGGAAGGAATGGCCAGTATCTGGACAGCTTCCTCATCTGGTCCACAAATAGTGATTGAGCCTCCTGTACGCCAGGCCCGGGGGCTGTCCTGGAGGAGGTGCCTCCATTCACAGGCCAGTGCTGAGGCCCCACCAGAGCGAGGCCCTAATTCAGATGCCGAGGGAAATAAAGCTCGGTGGACAGAGCTCGCTCTTGAAGAACCTGGGTCTCATGGGGACCCCAGACAGAGGCAGGAAAGATCCATGGCAAGAGGGGGAAAGACAAGTGATCGTGTAAAAGGAATGCTGAGGATTGAGGAGGGCCACTCATGGCAGGTGGAATGTCACAAGGAGGCGAGACCCGAGGCAGGTCCTAGAAGATGGCGACATGTGGTAGAGAAAATAGAAGCAGAGGTGCCAGGGACAGCCACCACCGCAGGCCTGGTGACGAGACAAATACCCAGTTCCTCAGGTCCTTTGCAAAACTGAGCCGTCAGCCAAGACTGCTCACCCCCAGCCTCCCACCCCGATCATACAGGATGCTTTCCCTGTGACACCCCAGAACAGCAGGATGGAAATGGGACCCAAAGGGGAAAACCCCTGCCTGCAGCCCCGACTATCATGATACCCAAACCCCCAGCAACCCAGTCCTTGGAGTAAAGCTCTCATTACAGAGAATCTCTGTGCACAAGGACCAGAATGAGGAGTCATCTTCCAGAACTCCCTCTTGGGGGAACAGGCTTGGGGAGGGGACATAAGAAAAGAGCCAAACAGAGCCAGAAAGAATGGGAAGGGTCTTTCCGCACTCTCTCTCTCTCTCACACACACACACACACACATACACACACTGAATCGCCAGAGGAAAACTGGGGATCTTCTATTATGGGCTTTGAAGGTACTACATACATGGTCTTTCCATTTTGTCTCCAGCTTAAGGACGCTTGGATTTCTTGCTGATATCACCAACATTATGAGAGTGCCCCCCCTAAAAAAATCCAGAAGGGAGGATCTCAACTTGAATCTTCTGCTATGTTCGCTCCTAAAGGAGAGTTGGCGATTCCTGGCCGGATTCTTCAGCTGGAACACCAGCAGGGTTGGGAGCGTGGGAAGCCCCTGAAAACCGAGAACGTGGCGGTGGATTGAGCCCTGTTCGCAGCCCGCCCAGGCTGCCCTGCCTGGCATCCGTCTCCAGCAACAAGCCTTTCCCTAGCATCTGAATGTGTCTGAATGTGTCTGGCAAGCAGATGTTCTGTGGTTTGGGGGGTAGAGGAGCAGGGTGGCCCCTGAATACCCATCTACCCCCTCGTCCTTGGTCTTAGCATATCCACTGATCCATTCATTCAGCAGTTGCTTATCAAGTGTCTGGCGGTGGTGTGTTGGGCTCGATGCTGGTGACCTCAAGCCGGGCAAAAGCCAGTCCTTTCCCAGTCCAGTGGCCCACAGCCTACCGGTCACAGTGGGAAGTCAGGCATCTATAGTACAGTGTGGTAATAGACATGGGCAAAGATACTGAGCTCCTTTTAAAGGAAACACCCCTGAACCAAGCCTTGAGTTGCCCAAAGCCAAGGGACAGTCTGTGAGAAAGTATGGAAGGACATTCAGCCAGCTGAGTGTGGCAGGAGGGCAGGGCATCCCCTGCAGAGTGATGAGGGGGGCGGCAGGAGGGAGCTCAGGCAGGACCCAGGAGTTGATGCTCACCCTGCCAGCGGCAGAGAATTTCAACTCTCGGTGGCAGGCGGGTTGGGCTGGACAGTGAGGAACGGGTAGGTGGGTGGGAGGAAGGTGACTGCATGTACAATGGGATCAACTAAGAAGGAGGGTGAAGAGCTGCTTGTGGGAACATGATAAGAGGCAGAAAATCCAGCTAGCAAGCTATCATGTGAACAAAATGAGAAATAACACGGCCTGAAACAAGACCGCGCTGGAGGGAGTGCAGAGGACATGGAAAGGACCACAAGGTATCAGAAGAGCGTGGCAGTTTATTGGATGTGGGAGAAGCAAAAAAAAAAAAAAAAAAAAAAAGACGGAATGGCAAAGAGCAAGTGACCTGCCCATCCCTGAGCCGCAGCACCCCTGTCAGCCCTGCAGCAAGACGCCCCGATCACAGCCCTGCCTGAGCGCGTGGAGAAAATCAGATGAGACGGCCGCACAGTGCACTTAGCACAGCGGTCAGTCAGTGGTCACTCGTGCTGTCCTTTCCCCCTTGGGGACCCAAGCCAGTGTGTACTAGAAAATAGCACAGACAGGGGTGTCTGGGTGGCTCAGTCAGTTAAGAGTCCGACTTAGGCTCAGGTTGTGACCTCATGGTTTGTGGGTTCGAGCCCCGCGTCTGGCTCTGTGCTGACAGCCCGGAGCCTGGAGCCTGCTTCAGATTCTGTGTCTCCCTCTCTCTCTGCCCCTTCCCTACTCATGCTCTGTCTCTCTCTCTCTCTCAAAAATGAATAAACATTAAAAAAAAATTTTTTTTAAAAGAAAATAGCACAGACAGTGGGATTGTACCAGCATGAGGACAAACTATCCTGCACGTCACACTAGCTCCCGTGTGCAGGTCACAACGTGGGTGTGAAACGTCACACTCAGTGAAACGCTACCCCAAGGAGCAGGGTCTCTGTTCGGCTGGTGGCTGTGAAAATGAAGCAGGACCTATCAAGGACACAGTGGCAGCCTCACAGCCAGGAGGCAGACTTCCGGTTCCGTCTCCGCCTTGAGCTGGCGGTGGGGCCTGAGGACAGCCCTTCCCCTCTCTCCGGGCCATTTCCCAGTAAAAGGAGGGGCTGAGCCATGATCCCTATAACCCCAAACTGCTGAGTCAGCTTCACATCACGTCCGATGCACTTTACTGCAGCAGGAAAGTCGGTAACAGACTTTAGGAATATTTCCATACACACAGAAGTTTGGGGTCAAACTTCCAGTATTTGAAATTTTACTAAGAGTAACATCTCTTTCCCTCGCAATTCCAGATCAGCAGAAGGTCCTTGCCCGTGGGTCAGATCCCTACTCCTAAGACGCTTCCAAGCTAAGTGCGAGAAGAGGACAGACAGCCCGGTGCAGAGCAAGAGTGTGGGACAGGACGAGAAGGACAGGGACGCAGTTACATCCCGGGCAGGTGGGAGATAGGAGCTGATGTCTGGGACGTGGGTCATCAGGAAAGCATGTGCATCACTAAGGAAGATGGTGGGGGACCTGGGGAGAAGAGCTTTAAGTCTCCTACACCTGATGGGGGAGGGAGACATACACAGGCTCTTCTGATTTCCAGGGTGAAGCGGCCGCTAAGAAGCTACGAGGCACATGTCCAGTAAATTAAGATATTCGAAGCCTTATTCTGTGAGGAATGGAGATCCAGCAGATTTCTCCTGTGGTCCCAGAACGGCAGCCGAGTCCCAACGCTGAGCACAAAAGGGCATTAGTCCCCCACGTTCTAAGAAGCTACACATGGACCCAGCCACCACCCCTCACGGTCACCAGCTTACCCAGTGGAGAGTGGAGACGGAAGGGTCGGGCCTTGTCAGCGCCCAGTAGCATGGAAGGCAAGGTGTGGCCACAGGTCACAAGGCAGCACAGCGTTGGGGGACCTCACTGAAAGCCACCCTTGAGCAACAGGCATGTGGGGCCACCACCCACATGGCGGCCATGGAGCCTCCCGCCCCCACCAGCTGTCACCGAGGCAGAGCCCTGTGTGACAGTACCTCCTGCGACACAACACATGTTTGGAAATCTCGAAAAAGAAGGAGGCCATGAAAAGACTGTGCCCCATGAACCGAGCCATTAGAGCCATAACAGGCTGGCCGGGTGTGGGGGAGGGGCAGGTGGTTTAGGGGTGGGGAGAGAGAGGAGGTTGGAGCAGAGCTTAAAACTGAAATTGTGGGGGCGCCTGGGTGGCTCAGTCGGTTAAGCGTCCGACTTCGGCTCAGGTCACGATCTCGCCGTCCATGAGTTCGAGCCCCACGTCGGGCTCTGGGTTGATGGCTCAGAGCCTGGAACCTGCTTCCAATTCTGTGTCTCCCTCTCTCTCTGCCCCTCCCCCATTCATGCTCTGTCTCTCTCGGTCTCAAAAATAAATAAACGTTAAAAAAAATTAAAAAAAAAAAAACTGAAATTGTGCCATGACTTTAAAATGTCTTAAATTCTGGAATAAGATGAGTCTCATCATAGGAAGCGGTTGCAGACTATGAAATCTAGCCAAGACATCTGTTCCGGGAACCGTAGCTGTGTACTAAACCACCCCGAAACTCAGCAGCTTTAACAACCAACATTTGTTGGGGTGCCTGGGTGGCTCGGTCGGTTAAGCGTCCGACTTTGCCTCAGGTCATGATCTCACAGTTCGTGAGTTCAAGCCTTGCGTCGGGCTCTGTGCCGACAGCTTGGAGCCTGGAGGCTGCTTCAGATTCTGTGTCTCCTTCTCTCTGTCTCTCCCCATTTCACACACACACACACACACACACACACACTCTCTCTCTCAAAATTTAAAAAAGTTTGTTTTACTCACACATCTGCAGCCTGGGCAGTGCTCGGCAGGAACAGCTCACTTTTCTGTCCCAGGGAGCTCCCGCATCCTCAGGTGGCACCTACAAACGCACGGTGTCCAGGGCAGTGGCCAGCCCTGCCCTCTGCTGCTCAGACCACACAAGAGGGAGAGCGACCGGTCACAGCCCCCTCGCTGCTTCTAGGGGACCAGTGCTGGCCAAGACACTCTCAGGGGTGTCAGGGCTCCGGGGACCCGAGACCCAGCCCTGTGAGGAGTGTTGAGGAAGAGGAGGCTGATTTGGAGTGGGGGGAAGAGCGGAGGGCACACATGAGGCAGCCGAACCGGCAGGCCCTGAGTGAGGACAGGGCTGATGTCATGGGGTGCCCAAAGAGGACAATCAGTGGGCTGAAGTGACAGGGGGCTCAGCTTCGGGCCCTACTTAAAAGCCACTCCCAGGGCTTTCCAACCTGCTCCATGGGACAGGGAAGCAGCTACCTGGCTGGGGTGGGCCCCCCCCCGCCCCGGGGGGCGCAGTGGGACATCGCCCCCTGCAGGGTTCCCCGAGTCCAACAGCTCAGAAGCCTTGCCAAGAAGGAGGACTTTCAGGAGACAAACAGGAAGAAAACTTGGCCCAGAAACACTTATAATTAGCCCTTTCCTGTCTTCTCCCTGGAGCCCATCCAGCTGCATCACACCTGCATGACGTGCGGTCCATTTCACAAACCAAAACCCTGAGCTCTGAGGCTCAGAGAAACCCACAGGGCTGTGTGAGTCACCCACCCCACTGCTGCAGAAGCTCCTTAGAAGAGACGTGTCTGGACTGCCGGGACTGCCACACTGTTCCACTAGAGGGCGCCCTACCCTGGCGGCAGAGGCCACCCAAAGCCCCTTTCCTCTGGGAAGCCTTCCCAGGTTAATGAGCACAAAGTGTGGCTTCCCCGGCTCTTCTTCCCTGCCTGGATTTTTCACGCTTCCAGCAGCTTCCCTGCGAGTACTCAGCACCCCATGGTGCACCCTCCCTGGCGGCCCGCAGCCACCCCCCCCCCATGTGTTAACTTCCTAACAGATCTGTATGCCAGGCTTCCCTCCCCCAGTTTATCCTATGCCTTGACAGTCTTAACTCGCTCAAAATCTGCTTCCAAGACACACGTGCCCGGGCACCAAAGGCCGAGCAGAAAGCATCCGACGGTTCCTCAGCCCTGTCCCCAGGCTGGCACAGCAAAGCCCTCCTAGCGCATCTCCTAGGCCCTCCCCCACTTTCTTTATCTTATCTTCAGTTGCGCTTTTGGACCCCTTGGGCAGAGGGGTAAGGCTGTGGCATGCTCCTGCTCTCGGCACGGCGTCCTTGCCGGCCCACAGAAGCCCCTCTCGGCTTTATTCACCTCTTCCCTTCGTTCTGTACCCACCCCACCCCCTCCGTCCCTCTCCACATCACAGGCAATGCGTGTGATGCCCTCACATACATGCTCACGACTGGAAAGGAAGCAGCAGCGCATTCGGAGTGTGTCTGATCTACCGGAGCAGAATGGTTTTGACATGTTCTAACTCAACCCTGTGCGGCCTGTAAGTACGTCCGTTTCTAACTGCCTTAATCTGCCTTTACCCGCTGTCCCCTGTCACTGTCCAGTCTATCATCCAGCTTGGCCCAGCTTCCTTCTGCTGCACACAAGGCCACTGCTCCTCTTGTCTTATTATTTCTATAGTTTATCAGTTGATTTTGTTTGGTTTTCTTTTTTTTTTTAATTTTTTTAATGTTTATTTATTTTTGAGAGACAGAGAGACAGAGACAGAACGCAAGCAGGGGAGGGGCAGAGAGAGAGGGAGACACAGAATCCGAAGCAGGCTCTAGGCTCCGAGCTGTCAGCACAGAGCCCGACGCGGGGCTCGAACCCACAAACCGTGAGATCATGACCTGAGCGGAAGTCAGACGCTTAACCCACTGAGCCACCCAGGCGCCCCTTGTTTTCCCTGTAGCTGTGCAAACAATGCCAGTTCTCCTCTCATGCTGACACATATTTACTTTCTTGGCCAGGAACTCCCGTACGTTAAGCACGGCCTTGAGAGTAGGCATTCTTGCCCTGCCCCCAGTCTTACGGGAGTGTGCCTGAAGTTCATCCTTCAGTGTGACACCCTCCAAGCTCTCCCCGTATTCATCCGCTGCCCTGAGCTTTCCCATAGCCTCCTTGGTTGCGCCAGCTCACGGAGAGCTCCTCCCTGGGCCGCTGAGACAAGACACACTCTGTCAATCGACCGTCCTTCGTGCACTGACCCGAAAAACTACTCTAAGTACTGTCCACATAACTTGTGCCTGCTTACAAACCTACCCGACCAAGCAGTCAGCTCCTTAGGACAGGGATGTATATTAAACTCCTCTTTCTACCCTCAGGTACTTAGTACGTGTTTGATAAACACCTGTGGAACACATAAGGGTGCCACGCTTCGTCAGCTCCAGCTCACGGGCCGGTGTGTTGTGAGTTCAAGGCCAGAAGGCAAAACTGGAGGCAGCGAGGTCGGAGAACCAAGGCACAGGAGATCCCCCACGCCGGGTAGGAGGCGGGTGCACGCTCAGCCCCAGTGTCCCGTGTGCCGTCACACGCACCACTTCGTCGCATCTTCACAAGGCCCGGGAGGTCCATATTCCTAAAGAAATTGGCGGCTACGTGCATGAAGATATACCTTACACGTGTTCATCAAAGTGTTGTTTATCGAAACTCCATTAAGGGGAGGGGCGCCTGGGTGGCTCAGTCGGTGGAGCGCCCAACTTCAGCTCAGGTCATGATCTCACAGTCTGTGGGTTCGAGCCCCACATCAGGCTCACTGCTGCCAGCACAGAGACTGCTTCGGATCCTCTGTCCCCCTCGCTCTCTGCCCCTCCCCTGCTCATGTTCCCCCACTCTCTCTCTCTCAAAAATAAATAAAACATTTTTTAAAAAAATCCATTAAGAAGACCTGCTGATATGAAGGTAACAAGAAATGCCAACAGAACCAGTGGGCCAGACAGGCAGGTGACAGCCAGAAAACCCCAGTTATAAATAAGGACAAGGGGTTCTTACAATCCCAGGGAGGGAGGGAGGCCGGAATCAAAGGTCCAGAAGGACAGGGGAAGCAGTCACTCTGGGCAGCAGGGACCAGTCAGCCCCCAGGCCGACCCAGGCCAGCTGTGTGGGGAGCAGGTTCAGGGCACAGGCCTGGGTGACCCAACCAGCCTGGGGCTCGACCAGAGCCTTTATAGCCCACGGTTAGGGCCTGGAGCCCAGGTGGACGGAAGCAACCTGCTGGGCTGCTGTCCCTTTGTCGGCTTCCTGTCTAAGTCTGTTTTCAAGGGCTCACCCAGTTCGCAATTCTCTTTGTTCTCAGCCATTTACAAATAGGTGCTCTGATTAAAGCTTTCTGATGTGGCCGTGACTGCCTTGTAAAGCTGTTGGGCTGTTTTCTGCTTACCAAGAATGGTACTTCACAGCCGGTATAGACTATGCCTTGCAAGGGCCTGCTTAACCAAGACCAGTCACCTTGTTAGTATGGGATGAAGGTGCGGGTGGCGCCTTCCACCTCCAGGCACCCATTCAATCCCTCCCAGCCGGGCATGGATCTCTGTTCATATTTTACCAGTAAGGAAACTGGGGAACCATTACTTGCCCGGGGTCACAAAGCTAGTCAGCGGTAGAGCCGGGCTTCAGACCATGCCTTTCTATCTCCAGAGTCCACACTGGCATCATCTCCAGTCAGGACAGGGGTCTGGGCACACTCATGGCTCCCCCAGCCCAAGGAAGTGGGTGTGTCTACACTGAGACCCTCACTGAAGCGTGCAACTCGACACCAGCCCAGTGGGTCGTAACAGATGGCATGGGTCAGAGCGCAGAGGTGCAATCACCAGCACGGCAACAGAGAGTGCTTCCTGCGAGATTCAGCGCCTTGCCTCCCTCAGCGTTTTACCAAGAATTAAATCCCATGTAATCCTTGGGCATGCACTGAGAACCTTCCAGGTGCTCAGCACTTCCAGTTGAGACAAGAGGAGCGAAAGAGCGGGTTCTTCCTCGGATGTCTGGTAGATGTGTAACCCAGCCAACACTCAGCGTGAAAGTACCCACCGGCCACGCCTCCCACAGAAGCGCTCCAAAATCCCACCACCAGCCACTCAGCTCCTCCCCAGGCCTTGCCTTCTTGGGTGTCTCTCACCCCAGAAGCCCCTACCTCACAGCCCATACCCGCAGAGCTCCCACTCCACACGCGAGAGTCTACGAAAATTTTTCCATAGGGCCCAAGAGGAGGGGCTGGAAGTAGGATACATTAAGATGTTACCCTGCCCCTGACAGATTTCCATAGCACCATCACCTGCCTTCCCAGAAAAGACGGGCCTTCCTTTACCCTGGGACATAAGTGACCCACCTGCCCTGAGAGGACTAAGGAGGGCAATAGGTGAGGAGGCCCTTTTGCATAGAGGGCTATTTTTAGCCCAGCCTGGGTCAGCATGTGCTTGTGGCTGGTCGGTAAACAGGTCCATCAAAGGAGCCATGCTCAAGTACAAAGGCAGTCAAGAATCTTGCTCTTGGAAGGGTTTATGAGCTCAGATCCACAGGTTTGAGGAACCTCCTGGCTTGGTCCCACTGTCCACCCACCAAAGCCATCAGTGGTCCTAGCCCAAAGCATTGAGGGGGAAAATCATGAGAAATTGGCCATTGGGATGGCCACATGAGCCCCTCACTTCCTCTCATGGCGTGAGTCCTCGGAGGAGAGGAAGTGATGCCATTTCAGGACGCTGGTGACTTCCCTCCCCCCATCTCCAGCACCTTTCATCCTTCCTAGTGGGGGCTTACCCACCAATATTCATCATTCAGCTTCCCTGCTGACAACCTAAAGCGTCCCCGGAGCCCCGTATCAGATCCCAACTCAGTCTAAGCATCTCAGGACCTTCTCTCCACCTTTGGCTTCTCCTCCTTCCCCACTGGCCAACTGTTGCCACCCCTGTGCGCATGCCGCCCTCTCCCACCTCCAAATACCTCAGGCCTCTGCTGGATTCCCAGGACCTAGCAGGTGCACAGTTGGCACACATAAGAATTTTCTGAATGAATGAGAGAGTGCATGATTACACAGCCTGGCCTCCAAATCCAAGCCAGACTCCTTTCTCATCTCCTCCCAACCCTGCCCCCACCGCACCCCAGTCCTTCTTCAACCCACCTCCGGGTGGTCTTCCCTGATCAATCTCTATAGCTCTGGGTAATTCTACACTCCTACTCCTGCCCCCTAATCCCCCAGCAACAAGACCCAGAACTCCGAAGAACAGCCCCGGTTCTCTCGTGAACTCTCTGACTCAGTTTCTCCCATGTCCCAGCTGGTGTCCGGTGGCCCGTCTTCCTGGGAATACCCAAAGTGCAGAGACCACACTCCCTCCCAAACCTGTACCCCCACTGCCCTCCCTGACTAGGCTCTGGGTAGGAACAGGTCGGGAGAGACTGATATTGACAGTGGAGAAAGGGACACACTTTGGAGAGACAGAAGAACGCAAAGGAGCCTCCTAGAACAAGAAGTTGTTTGGGACACAGCCCGCTCCTTGGGGCACGCTAGCCATCCACCCTGAGGCCAGGTCATAGGTCCGAGGCCCATAGCCCAGCGATGACCCTTCCAGAAACGAGAGCAGGCTCCACCCCAGGTCCCTGCACCCATTCCCCGTAGTCAGAGCGTCGAGTCCAACTGATGCTTCCAGGACCCCTTCCCTTTCTCCGCTTCCAGTAGCAATGGGAGGGGGAGAGGCCATGAGGAAGCTTGTTAATAGCTTTGAAGATGAAACAGGCCTGTGGCTGTGGATTGTTGACACAGCTACACTGAAGAGGCAAGCCTGGTTGGCTCTTAAGAGGCCGGGGTGATGCCAAGCCAATAAAACACAGCTATTGTCTCTTTGCTGCCCCTTTTAATGCCAGCTGCCCCTGGCGCATAAAAGGGCCTGCCACAGCCCAGGGAGCACAAGCCTTTGGCTCTGTCCTCTGCCAACTTCTCCACTGCTCCCACACCTTCCTATCTCCAACATGACCTGTGGCTTCAGCTCCGTGGGCTGCGGATTCGGTCCCAGGAACTTCAGCTGCATGTCGGCCTGCGGGCCCCGGCCCGGCCGCTGCTGCATCACCGCCGCCCCCTACCGCGGCGTCTCCTGCTACCGCGGCCTCACCGGCGGCTTCGGAAGCCACAGCGTCTGCGGCGGCTTCCGCGCCGGCTCCTGCGGCCGCAGCTTCGGCTACCGCTCCGGCGGCGTGTGCGGTCCCAGCCCGCCCTGCATCACCACCGTGTCGGTCAACGAGAGCCTCCTCACGCCCCTCAACCTGGAGATCGACCCCAATGCGCAGTGCGTGAAGCATGAGGAGAAGGAGCAGATCAAGTGTCTCAACAGCAGGTTCGCTGCCTTCATCGACAAGGTGGGTGTCCTTGATCACACCGTCCCTGAACCCGAACCGTGGTCAGGACTCCAGCGGGGCACTGAGGAGGGAGTCCGAGACAGGCCTTTGCCCACAGAAATCCCCAGCCAAGTCCAAAAGGGGAAGCAGTCACACCCCTAGGACACAGACAGAAAGACTAGAATCAGGAGCTGCCTATCTGATGGGGAAGACACACTGAAACCACGTAAGCAGAACTAGACACAGAAACTTTAGTGCTGAGAGAGAACATCTCCTCATGAGCACAGGGCTGCCAGGTGGGTAGTCAATGCGTTTGAGGTCAGATAGCCGTTTACGTGGGAAGGGGGTCCTCCCCACACAATAGTGGAAGACTGCCTGGAAGGACGGTCGTAGATCACACAGAGCTGTTCCTCTGCTACCTGGTTATTTGGCTGCTGAGTCGGGGCCAGAGTGGTTTATCCAAGCCTTGGGGCTCAGGATCCAGGGGTGAACAACAATCCCCACTCTGTGAGCCTTATAGGGGGGCAGGCAGTATATGGTCTGGACGCAGTTGAACCCATCAGCAGATGTCAGTGTCTGGCTCAAGTCTGCAGCCATCTTCCCCATGAGGGGACGAGGGAGAACTCTCCAACTAGAAAGCAGTTCTGGGGCTGGGGAGGGCTCTCTGGAGCCAGGCTGGAAAGAAGTCACTCTACAGAGATGCTCACCAGGAAGGACCCAAAAAGTCTGGAAATCCTACCAACACGAAACACCAAGGACAGTACCGGAAAAGACTTAGCAGGGTTGTAGCAGTCTCGAGACAAAGGGATCTGAATGAGGAAATGGACCGGCCGGGCCAGCCTCGTGGCAGGGAGATGGAGGTGAAATTTACCCGGGGCCCAATAGTCTGATTATTCTAGCAAGAGAAGAGCCCTCTGTGGGGCAGAGTTTTGAGTCTTTCCTCTGCCATTGTGAGGTCTCAGGCAGTCAGGTAACATCCCTGGGCCTTCAGTTCTGCACCTGTAAAACGGGAGGGTTGGAGTACAGAGCAGGCCTGCCCTCAAATCCCGGGTGACTATCATTCTAATGGCCTTGTTGTTGTAAGGTTTCAATGATTGGCACATACATTATTTTTCAACTTCTGCAGGCAGCCTTTCTAAAAAGGCCGGCCTGCCCATCTGCACGCCGACAACCACAGCTGCCCTGTGTAGTAGCTGTCCAGCCTGCAGGTGCCCAGGCTCACTAAACCCTTTAGTGAAGTGAGCATTAGCCTCCCACTCTGCAAAGAGGTTAGCTGCTGCGCCCGAGGACACGTGCAGCAGCAGAGTCTGGGCTCGGCATAGTTTAGCACATTCCGTGGCAGCCCGTAATGGCCCAGGAAAGACGGAAGCGGGCTCTCAGGAAGGACTTCCAGAGGAGCTGATGAAGCCCTGGTGTGGTTTTGACATTACACCGGCCGGGGAGGACTCTGGGTCTGAGAGTTGGGGGCCTGCAGGTGCTGGTGCTGGGATCCCCGCCTCTTGCCCCCCACCCCCATCCTGTAAGAAGAAATTCTCAGGCTCTGCCTCTGGGCGGCAGGTGCGCTTCCTGGAGCAGCAGAACAAGCTTCTGGAGACCAAGTGGCAGTTCTACCAGAACCGCAAGTGCTGCGAGAGCAACCTGGAGCCCCTGTTCGAGGGCTACATCGAGACGCTGAGGCGGGAGGCCGAGTGCGTGGAGGCCGACAGCGGGAGGCTGGCCTCGGAGCTCAACCACGTGCAGGAGGTGCTGGAGGGCTACAAGAAGAAGTGAGTGCTGGAAGGTGCTGGCTCAGGAAAGGGCTTGAAGGAAGCTCCCAGCGCAGGGAGCAGTGTCTGGGTCTGTGGCTGGGACTCTGCCTGAGGACGGGGAAGAATCTGTACTCTGTCCTTCCTGGAGGCACATGGGGCCTGCAGGTGGGTCCTGGCCCGCTGGGAGATGGAGTTCACCTGGCCTTCCCATATGCAGGTCAGGGAAGTGATATTTTCTCCCTTTTTCCATCTACCAGACACTTCTCTTACGACCCCAGAAAAATTAACACCCCCGGTGCCTTTGAATCTAGCCTTCAAGGTCCCGGACGTTGCTTCTCAAGTTTACTCCTTGACTCAACCAGCATTTTCTGAGTGCCTACCAGGTGCCAGGCAGACACCGAGAAGGGTGCAGGCAATCCAGGGGCAAGGCGTGGACACAGTGCCTGTCCTCGTGGGGCTTGCAGTCTGCTGGGAAGCAGGTCTGATACGGTCACGGCACAGGCCATCTGTCATAAAGTGTGACACAGGATACAGAGGGTGCACACTGGGTATTCTATAGGATGCTGGTTTCCAGGGGTGGCTAGTAGCACTCTCAGCCATGAACTTGCCAGACCGCCAAACTCCCTGCCTCTGGCTTGGAGCTGGCCTTGCCCACAGAGCAGGAGGAAGTGGCAGGCTTGACTGGTACTGGCTGAGCCCAGAAGGGGGAATGACTGAGAGGGGTTCCCATTATCTATAGCAAAGCCAGGGGCAGAAGAAAGGAAAATGGAGCCCTGGGTGAAAAAAATACTCCCCCACCCTCTGCACACACACTCATGCACGTGTGCACACACCAAGCTTCCAGATCCTGCCCTCCCCCCCATCCCCACCGAAAAGATCAGAGGTGATGTGAGAATGGGCACTTCAGTTCTCCAGTGTATCTCAGCAGGCCTGGACAGGCAGCCTGACTTCTTCTTGGTCCTGCCCCACGTCTTCTGGAGGCGGAGGGACGAGCAGGGAGAGGGTCTAGGAATCAGGCGTGCTTCATGGCCAAGTTGAGAGCTGCTCAGGCAGCGTCCTGTTCTTCCCTCCCACCTCAGGTATGAAGAAGAGGTAGCACTTCGGGCCACAGCGGAGAACGAGTTTGTGGCTCTAAAGAAGGTGAGTGCCAGAAGCCCAGCCCCACCCTGAGTCCCTGGCTGCCCCCTCCTCACTGCCCCGCCACATTGCCGCCAAGCCCTCAGAGCGCCCTGAGGACAGCTGGCCTCACAGCCCCTTGAACCCCACACAGGAGGTGGACTGCGCTTACCTCCGCAAGTCAGACCTGGAGGCCAACTCGGAGGCCCTGATCCAGGAGATCGACTTCCTGAGACGCCTGTACGAGGAGGTGAGGGAGCTCTCAGCCGTGGTGCGCATGCCCAACCCCCTGCCCAGCCCCCCAGAGGCCTGCTGACTTGGAAACCCAGGCTTGAGGCTGGAAGGTTGCAGGGGAGCAAGGAGAGGGAAGAAGGGAGGCAGAGGAATGGAGAACAAAAAGGGGACGGGATTAGTAAGGGGCAAGAGAGGACAATCCCCAGGCCAGCCCACACAAAGCATCCCACAGCCTTAAGCTGTTTTCTCTGGCAACCAATAGCCTTCTTTTATAGACTTGGCCCAGCAGAATGTGAATGGGGCCTGACACAGGGTCTGGGCCCTGGGAAGCATCCACAGCATTCTGGCAGAGCGGGAAGCAGCCCAGGTTCACAGGGGCCTAAATGTCCCTGAAGCAAGCATTTGAAAAGTGGTTGCATCTTCCTCTAAAAGGAATTTCTTAACTGTACATAAAGTCCTACAATTTCATCAGAGGATTATCAGCTCCGCATAGGAGACTTTGGCTCCAAATAGGTCAAAGAAAGTACAGGCATCAGCATCAGCGAGTGACAAAAGGCACAGATAACTTGCTTCTGCTTCTTTCCCCACTCCTACCCCCGCAGGAGATCCGCGTTCTCCACGCCCACATCTCAGACACCTCGGTCATCGTCAAGATGGACAACAGCCGGGACCTGAACATGGACTGCATTGTGGCCGAGATCAAGGCTCAGTACGACGACATCGCCAGCCGCAGCCGGGCTGAGGCCGAGTCCTGGTACCGCAGCAAGGTGAGGGGCACAGGACACCTGTCTCTTAGACATGGCAGCACGAGGGAAGCCAAGTATTTATTAAGAAGGCCTCTTTTGTCTGGAGTTTCTGATCCCGTGGGATAGTAACAGAATGCCACACAGCTCTCAAGTTATAATCGCTGGGCAGGGCTGCCATGTATAGTTGCACAGGCTGAGCACTGTACAACCTCCCGACCATCTGTGGTGTCTGAATGGGAGGGAAACTGCATCCTGAGCTCAGGAGCACCTCTGCTTTCCCCCCCTCCCCCCCCCCCCCAGTGCGAGGAGATGAAGGCCACGGTGATCCGGCACGGGGAGACCCTGCGCCGCACCAAGGAGGAGATCAACGAGCTGAACCGCATGATCCAGAGGCTGACCGCCGAGGTCGAGAATGCCAAGTGTCAGGTACGGGTCGCCTGGGGCCTCCCCAGGGCCACACAGGCAATGTGTGCCCCGACTGGCTCTCACCATTCATGATCCAGCCCATTTGCATGGCTCATGTCCCTGGTTGTGGTCCCTCAGGGGGACTCCGTTAATGAAGGGGAGAGGCCTGTTCTTGGGGTGTCCCCAGCTGGGGGAGGGGAGAGACTGGACACATGAGGGAAATGGACCGAGACACCCAGGACCATAACCCACTCTGTTCTCTCCTGGGCCCCAGAACACCAAGCTGGAGACCGCGGTGACCCAGGCTGAGCAGCAGGGCGAGGCGGCCCTGAGCGACGCCCGCTGCAAGCTGGCCGAGCTGGAGGCCGCCCTGCAGAAGGCCAAGCAGGACATGGCCTGCCTGGTCAAGGAGTACCAGGAGGTGATGAACTCCAAGCTGGGCCTGGACATCGAGATCGCCACCTACAGGCGGCTGCTGGAGGGCGAGGAGCAGAGGTGAGGCCCAACCCAGCTGCCCCAGGAATTACACTTGCCTAGATCTGCCCACCTTTGATTCCTCCATATCCCAGTCTCAGTCCCAAGAACTGACCCCAAGCTAGACTCTGGGGTCTTGGAATCCCAAGTTTCAAAGGACTGGATCTTGGACATAGCATCCAGAGAGAAAAATGAAGGTCAAGTGTCACTGTGAGGTCTAGAGTCCCAGAGAACCCAGGTCCAGAACCAAGATACCCACTCTCTCAGTTTAGAACATCCTCAAATTTTTCCATCCTCAAGTCTTTCAAGATCCACTCATTGCCTGGTTTCTAGGAGGTTACCTTGCTCAAGGGTGGAGTTGCAGGCCAAAGTGTGACACTGGCCTCATGCGACTGCCCAAGATAACCTTCCCTTTCCTAAAGCTGGACCCATCCAAGTATGCCATGTATGGTTGTACAGGCTATGCACTGCACAAAGGCAGCCACCTGAAGAGCAAATAAGAGCTGAAATCCAGCCCATGCTCTGCTTGCCAAATAGTGTGGCCTGGCATTGCTGAAACTGCCAGAAAGATACTTTTTAAAAGGTATACAAGGGCATAAATATAGACCAAAAATAGACCTGAGATGATCCCTTCCCGCCTAGAGGAAATTTGAGGATCTCATCCTGACTTTTCTCTTTCCTTTCTTACCTTTTCTCCACTCAGGCTGTGTGAAGGTGTTGGAGCTGTGAATGTCTGTAAGTATCTTGAGCCCTGAAAAGGAAAATTTCCTGTTGGCAACAAGAATTCTCTGGCTGTGAGCATATAGAAACACTGCGGGGAGCGTTTCCATTAATTCCCTCAGTAAATGGTAGTAGGTTGGTCATGCAGCAGGAGCGGCTAAGGTTAGCCTGCAGGAAGAACTGGCCAGCATACATGGGGTAGGGGAATAACAGGTCACTGCAGAACGGAACCTGAGATGTCACTCAATACAACCGCCACCTTGTATAGGTGAGGAAGCCGAGGACCAGAAAAAGGAAGGGACTTGCCCAAGTCGCAAAGCAGAATGAGTCTCAGAACTCAGGGCTCCTGGCTCTCCGACGAAGGTTCCTTCCATGCAGCTGAAGGCCCTTTGTGTCCTTCCCTTGAGGGTTAGGCAGATCAGAGAGGCCGAAGGAAGGTGGCCAGATGGGGTGGCCACCAGCAAGACCTCCCGACTGTGCCCTTGTGTCCACAGGCGTCAGCAGCTCCCGGGGCGGGGTCGTCTGTGGGGACCTCTGCGTGTCCGGCTCCCGGCCTGTGACCGGCAGCGCGTGCAACGCCCCCTGCAGCGGGAACCTGGCGGTGAGCACCGGAATGTGTGCGCCCTGCGGCCAGCTCAACACCACCTGTGGAGGGGGTTCCTGCGGGCTGGGGAGGTGTTAGGCGTCCCCAAGAGAGAGCCAGAGAAGCCCCTCCTGCCTGCCAGATGTGCCCCTGCCTCCACCTCCAGCTGAGAACAGCGGTGCCTCGGTAGCTCTTCCCCTCGTGTTCTGAGAATACACCATGCGGCTCTTTCCCATCAGCCACTCCTCTGCTCGTACTTGTCCTACTGGAGGGGGCTGCTGCCTGGGAATGGACCCTTCTCTTCCGCTGTGTTGGCCTCTGGCCCCTCCCAGGGAGAAGGGCTCTCCTTCCCTGGCAGGAGCACTGCTGGAGGCCTCCCCTGCCTCTCTGGTCTCTTGTCTCCTGTTTTTCCCAATAAACTGGAGGACCTGCTTTCTGTGCTGTGGTATCTTGCTTTCTTGGCCTGAGCCCATGTCCACTGACCGGTGAGCGCCCCGGCCCCACGGGCCTGTGAAGACTGGGGCAGATCTGAGCTGTCTCAGGACCTGGACACCTGCAGGGCCCGTCCCCAGACAGTGGCATCCTCCCCTGGCCAGGTAGTTTGGGACTTCTTCTTCTGACTGGTTCTGAAGGGAACCAAAGGAGGTCATGGTGTTGGCTGGAAGGCAGTTGGGGCAGTTGGTTCTAGCCTCCTTGCCCCTCACATACACCCCACTTTCTTGGTACACCCTCACTCTCTCCCCTCCCCACCACCATGACCACCCACCCACACAGCACAGCAGCAACCACCTCAGGTGGCCGCCCTGTGTCAGTTTGGACCCCACCCCACCCCATTCCCACTGCTGCCCATCAAACATGGGGAGATAAGACCCCTGACACCCACCTCTTGCCCATCCTTCCCACCCCCCCCATACACACACCTCTTCAGCACCTGGGACAGCCTCCTCAAAAGCCCCGTAGCTGGTAAGAGCATACCATCTACTCATTTCCTCAGCTCCCCTCCACACTACTCTCATCCTCAGATACCTCAGAGCTTCAATCCTAAGGCTGAGAGGGCTCCTCTGTCCCCCGCATGGCCTGATCTCTCCAGTTCTCCATTCAGGAAGAGTGGAGGAGTTCTCAGGAGGAAAAGCTTGAGAGGCCTCTAACCTCATTCAGGAAGAACGAGGCCTGGAATAGCCTTCCTCAGACCCCAGCCCTCCTGTGCAGTCTACTTCCTTCTCACAGACCCTCTTCATTTGTCCCTTTGCCCCAGCTGTCCCCAGCCCCCATGCTGGCCACTCTTCCTCCAGGCCCTGCTCCTTCCCACCCATCTCCTCAAGCTGTCCTACGAGGACCCGCTACCTTCCCTCACTCCCTCCTGGAATCCCTGGGGCCCTCTCGGTTCCTCACCCAAGCCCCCTAGGTTCCCTGTGGCCCTCTGTCCCTCCCCATTCCTGAGCCCTGAGTCTCAGGCCCTCCACTACCTTCTTCTGCCTGTTCTGCCTTGTTTCAGGCCCTCAGCTGCTCCCAGGCCGAACCTCTCCCTGGCTCATATCCCTCACCCAGACAACCTTGCCCTTGAACTTTCAGGTGCCTTGGGGCCCTTCTCTCACCTCGGCACACACTGCCTGGGCAATGACATCAGTCTCTGGCCTGCAGTTACCACCACAGTTAATGGCCTCCTTGATTAAAATCCCCCAGCTGCACTTCCGAGTCCGGATGACTCTCCCGATGCCCGACCTCACTCCCCAGCTTCAGACCCACTTGCCCCAGTTCCTACAAGACATCTCCACTTGGCAGTTCTGGAGACTCTTCTAAGCCAACAGACCTTCAGGCTGAACTCACTATTCGCTCTCTGCCCGCCAGAGCCTCCTCTTGTGTCCCCTGTCAAGATCATTAACACACTTGCCCAGACCTATAATCTCCCCATGCCTGCATTCTCACCTTCAAAACCAATCAACCCCCAAGTGCTTTCATTTTCTATCTCCTAAGTACCCCTCTAAACCATCCCTTTCCTCTCTCTCTGCTGCCACCACCCACATTCCAGGCCCCCACCATCCTGGCTCGAGTGCCGGTCTTCTTGCCTCCCAGCCCACACCCCACAGCAGCCAGAGGTCTTTATAAAACACAAGTCTGACCTTTCAGTGGGTCCCCATTGCCCTCAGGATGAAGTCCAGACTCCTGAACACAGCACACCCGTCCTATATATCTGGCTTTGACTGATCTCAGCGCCTCTCCCCACTCCCTGTCGTCCCTGCCTTCCTCCCCGCCTCTGGCTCAGGATGCCTTGAACACATGTCAAGTGAGGGCTGGCCCAGGGGCTGTGCAAGGGCCTTTCCAGTTCTGACCTTCTTCTGCAGTGACTCTGAACTCTGCTCTGGGATCATAACACTCCCTCCCCAGGGACTTAAGAAGGATACTATAAGGACTGCCAGCCTTAAGATGTCATCCAGGTGCCCCAGAGGATCCCAGGGAGACCCCATGCCTCTGGACGGGATGTGCCTTTCTTCCACCCTGCCAGTTCAAGGCACCAGGCAGGACTGACGCTGCATACTCTCCGTCTATTAGAGCCTCCTTTCCTGGGTCCCTGAGCCCCACCTCCTCCATCACCACTGCCACCTCTCCAACAACGACAGGTGCAGCCACAAAGAAGCCTGGGCCTTGGTACTAGGAGCAAAGGAGAAGCATAGTTGGGGAACATTAGCCAGGGAAAGCTGGCTACCTCCTGAAGGAAGTAATATTGAAGCCGAGACCTAAAGAAAGAGCCGGAGTTCGTTTATTCAATCAACAAATAACTACAGAGCATCTAATATGTACCAAGGACTGTTATACAAGCCAGGGTTCATGGAAGTGATGGAAATAATCACAGATGCCTGTCCTCCAGGAAGGTTACATCTTACGGCAAGAAAGTAAACATAAGTAAGGAGTTAACCAGGAGGAAGAGATGTGCTCCAGACAAGGGAAGAGCATGGAAAAATCCAGGAACTCTAATAAGTCCTAAGGCTGGTGGGGAGGAGGGGGACCGCTCTCCAGTGTCATCAGAAAGCTTAAGATGAGCCCTTCCTGTCTATACTTTTCCTCCACGGCCCACTCCTACCCCCACCCCCAACTCCACCCCAGAAAAGCTTTGCCCGCGATCATTCCTCATTCCTACTTCCTTCCAGACACTTTTCACATCATCTTGCAGAGGTAGATGGCATGGGCCAATTCCAGGCTTCACAGAGAGCCCTGTGCCTCCTCTTTGGAAAGTCCGCATTGACTGCGAGGAACATGAGCTATCTGGATGTCAGGCCCCTGTGGGCTGACAAGCCTGAGGTGAGGCCAGCTGTGGTAGTGATCATACCCAGAGTCACAGTCCCTCGGCGTCTGCCTGGCCCTGCCCAGCAGCGGGAGTGAGTGCTCATTCAGTTATCACCCCAAAACATGGAGAAACTGAGGTTCCAGAAGCTGAAAAGCCTTGACCACGCACTCTTGGTGACTAAACCAGGACGGGAACCCCCAAAATTCCAGACTTTCCACACCCAGCCTTTTTCTTTTTTTTTTTAATGTTTATTTTTTGAGAGAGAGGGTGTGTGTGTGTGAGCAGGGGAGGGGCAGAGAGAGAGGGAGACACAGAATCTGAAGCAGAATCTGAGCTGTCAGCACAGAGCCCGACGCGGGGCTCGAACTCACATACTATGAGATCATGACCTGAGCCCAAGTTGGACGCTTAATCAACTGAGCCACCCAGGTGCCCTGCAATACCCAGGTTTTTCGACAACCCTACCCTGCCTCCTGCTGTTTACAGGCTCGAAATGCTGTGCCATTATGATACCACAGTAACCGTAATAACAATAATGATGGCAGCTGTCAAGTATCAATTATGTGCCACACTGCACTCTAAACTTTTATTTGCGTGGTCTCACTGAATCCTCTTGTGGTGGCTGTCTTCAGAAATGGCCCCCAGCTATTCCTCCCCATTCTGTACGTGCTACTCACTCCCCATCAATCCTCATTGCCCCTCCCCTGGATCTGGGCGGGGCCTCTGACTGCTTTGACCGATAGAATGTGGTGGAAGTGGCACTCTCGGGTTTCTGCACCCAGACCTTACGAGGATTGGCAGCACGTGGAGGAGGACAGAGGCTCCTGGCCATCAGCCCCAGCTGAGCTCTCAGCCAGTGGCCAGCGCCACATATCAACCACATGAGTGAAGCCACTTGGACCTCCCCGAGCCCCCAGCCAATAATATGAAACAGAAGAATCATCCAGGGTTCATCCCAGGGACCATCAGAAATATTGTTGTTTTAAGCCACTAAGTTTGGGGATACTTTGTGAACAGCCATAGATAAGTGAAGAAGAAATCCGTACCTGGAAGGAGGGTGCTACTACGAGAAAACCTAAGACCTGTAACATTGTCAAACCAGGAGATAGAAACTTCACAGAAAGTCAAAAGCTTGTTTTTCAGAGAACTGTTTCTCCCTAATCAGCTACTGTGTCTTTTCTGTCCCCACTAACAAATACGCTAGCTGTCTCTGCAGAAGCCTAGACTCAAGGTCAACTCATATGGTTCCTGCCCATGAACAGGCAAAGCCCTGCATTCCTTACCAGAGACAATGAACCCATCTGGTTTATACCCGCTCTCGGAGCATGCCCACAGTCCCTGCTCCTTGTCCTGAAATAACCTCTTACATTAGGGGCTGAATTTTGCCTCCTTCTGATGCTAAGAGTCCACCCCCAAGTGAACATGGGATGTATGTTACATGCATGTTTGCTCAGGGCGCACACTCGATCTGTTTTCATGAATAGTCATAAGTTTCCCTGCCTTTCCATTAATATATATATATATATATATATATATATATACACACACAACCTCAACTCCTATGATTGTAAAAAACTTGTTCTCTCCCCCTTCACCAAGGTCGATTGGAGGCTTGCCGTCATCCTGTCTCTTCATTTGGCTGCCTCTTGAATAAACCTTGTCCTTTCTGCATACTCAACGTCTCAATGATCGGCTTTGCTGCACGTCGGACAAACAAACCTGGGTTCGGTCATGACTGGTTCTGGGACCAGGCATCAGGCATAGTCTGAATGTCCTCCAGGAGACCATTAGAGAAAGCTGGATGGACAATAAAGAAGTTATTACTAAATGCTGTAAAAGGTGACCCATATCATGTAGTGGTGACAAGTTTGGCAGTACTATTGCCTGTGGTGACAAGGAAGGTACAAAGGACATCTATGGAGCTGGGGATCTGTCCAGGGTTTCCAGGTAGAATGACCAAGGTGCCTAGCTGCCTACAATAAAACACAAGAGGACAGAGATGGACTGTGGAGGGAAATGTTCGGCTTTTTAACACAACTCAGAAGGACAGTCTTTCCAGTCAGCAAAAGGTTCTCAAAGTAAGAAATGGCTGCAGAACAAAGATCAAATTCAAAGCCCTGCCAGTAAACCATGCCCTCAAGCAAAAGCCAGATGAACACTGTGGCTGTTAGATCATTTGCTGAGATCTCAAAAAGATTTAATTCATGGCCTCTTAGACTCACTCTGTGGACCAAAAGTTTTCTAAGCATCTGAAAGGTGCCATCAGAGATATTCTGTCTACTAAGGAACAGGGCTTCCAAGAATCTTCGGTATTGTCCTAAAGCATTGTGACTCTCAGTCTAAGGTTGAGAGGAGCCTATCTCAAAGAGATTTATGGGGATAGCTTCTGTCCAGCAAATTCTGATACACCAAAAACAACATTTTTAAGTTTTTTTTAATGTTTATTTATTTTTGAGACAGAGCATGAGCAGAGGAGGGGCAGAGAGAGAGAGGGAGACACAGAATCCAAAGCCGGCTCCAGGCTCCGAGCTGTCAGCACAGAGCCCGACGTGGGGCTTGGACTCACAGACTGCAGGATCATGACCTGAGCAAAAGTCAGACGCTTAACCGACTGAGCCACCCAGGCACCCCAGAAACATTTTTAAAAGAACTACAGCCGTTCTCACGAAAAGAAATAGAGATAGTTCAAGATGAAAACAGGCCTCTGGTCCCCAACCTCCTATAGACAGGAAGCAGGCTAAGAAAACATGAGCCACTTGTCATGGAAAAGAAAGAGCGATCCAGAAAACGGAGCCAAGATCCCAAAGGATAGAGCCAAGAACAGAGGAGGACCACTTCCAGAGAGCAAAAGTGGCACTAATGACACTCTACAACGGAAGGAGGTAGCAGGGCCTGGCTGACCATACTTGGAATTGCTAAGAACCAGTGACTTCTCAGTGCCCCCAATTTTTCCTCCCTCTAAATGGGAGTGCCCACTGTGGCTATCCTACCCCCATCTCACCGTTGCAGGACAGGTGTGTGGTAGACATAAAAACTCTTAATTCACAGGTCTTCAGATAGAGATAAACCATAATGGGGGGGGGGGGGTTGCTGCAACCAAGGAACCATGTCCCAAGAGCCTTGTGCATACCTGGATCTGATCCAAATAGTGAGATCTTGAACTTCAAGCTGATGTCATGACCTGATGAAACTTTGGGGGATCTTGGGAGGGAAAGAAAGGGAAGCTCGGACTGTGGAAGCAGTTTGACCTAAGTCACACATCTGGGAAATGGCAGAGGCAGGACGCTGAATCAGAAGCCTAGTCTGACTCCAACCCCAGTGCCCTTTCTCTCCCCCACACTGCTTGTCTCACACTCCTTCCTTCTGTTCTCATCTTCACACCTTTCCTCATGCTCTTTCCTCTCCGGGAATGCCCCTGGGGTGGGGGGTGGGGGGCAAAATCACCCTGGTGGAGAACTCCTACGGCATACGTGGCCATTTCTAGAGACATGTTGGGTTGTCACAATGGATGGGGGTGGGGGAGTGCACCCGGCACCTAGCGGGTAGAGACCAGTGATGCTGCTAAGCACCTTGTAATGTTCAAGACAGCCCCCCAACAAAGAGCGCTCCAGCCCCAAATGTCAATATTGTTGAAGCTGAGAAATCGTGGTCTAGAGAAATCCATGACCACATGTGATTCCCTGCATCGCTGGGTCTTCTTCTGTGTCTCCAAGGCTTGCGTCGCTCAAGATCAGAGGGAGTACCCAGTGCCAGTAGTAACTAAGTGGCTGGAGGGGTCCTGAGGAAATCTCTGGCAGGGAGCTCCTATCACAGGACAGCCCTGGCACTTTGAAAACTCTGAGGCACCGGGTTTGATACGCTACAGTTAGTTTATTGGAAACACAGAGTGAAACGAAGACAAAGGGGCTGACAGTTACGTCGCTGGGTTTTCAGAAGCTTCTGCAGGCAGCCCTGCAAGGAGATGCTCTTCCCTCCCACGGCCATGGGCCTCACAGAGTTACAGGAAAACCACCGTCAGTGTTCCACACCTCCCTTCCACAGGATCCAGCGCACTGGCAGATTCCCAGGAAGTGGAGACAGGGAGAGTCTAGGGCCTGCCCTGTCCCCGCAAGCTTAGGTGAGGGAGTCGGGCAGGACGAATGAATCCAGCAAACAACACAGAAGGCAGAAGAAAGGATGAATCCTCAAGATGATAAATCCACTACTAGGAAAGGCTACGGAAAGAATCCAAGGTGCCGCCCCAGGTGCATAGGGCTCAGGGCGCCCGGGGGGTGGCGCGCAGAGGGAGCACCCAGGGAGGACGTGCCGAGGGTGCACATCTGGCGACTGGTTGTTGGGGGCGGGCAGCTGGCGGTCGTGGGGCAGCGGCGGGGCGATCGGGGTCGGGCCGGGCGGAGGGGGACGTGGCTGCGCGCTGGAAGGGGCGCCGCGGCCTCTTAGCACTTCTTACAGCCCACACTACAGGCCCCGCACGAGTTGGTGCCCACCACCACGTTACCGCTGCAGGGGGCGCTGCAGACGCGGCTGGTGACAGCAGGGGCAGCACCTGAGGCGCAGAGATCGCCACAGACGACGCCACCGCGGGAGCTGCTGACACCTGCATGGGAGGGGGAGGAGAACGCATCAGGCATGGCCAGGGCCAGGCTGCTTGGGGGTCGCGAACACGTCCCTCCCAGAAGGCTTGGGGCCCCCCTGACGGGAGCAGGCGGGAAGGGAAGAGCTACTTACAGACATTCACAGCGCCGACGCCCTCGCACAGCCTGTTGGGAAAGGAAAAGAGAGAGGTCGGTGCCATGGGCCAGAGGCAACAGCGAGGTCCGTGCCCTCCTTCTGGGCACTTGTTTTGGGGAAGGGGCTATAAACGCGCCAATCGGGAAGCCCAGCTGCCACGAGGGCTCTGGAGACAGAATGCCCAGTGCGCCTGGCTGGCTAGCAACCTCAGATTTGCCCTGCCCTCCAATCCACCTGCCTCCTGATGGAGAGTATCTACTCCTAGATCCCCTGTGAGGGTGGAATCCAGGGACCCGCGTAAGGGCTCCATGCCTGCCACGTGGTGAGCAGTTCAGACCTGTCGGCTGCTATGATTGCTGTTGGTTCCGATTGACTTGTAAACGCATTCGAGGAAGTGCAGATTTAAGTTCCTAAATCTGGTCTGACTGCGGTCACTAGAACGTGGGCCTCAAGAGGGCAGAACATTTTGTCTTGTCTTTTCCCCACTGAAGAATCGACAGTGCCTAACAGTGTTTGGCCAATAAACAACTGTCGCATGAATGAATGGGATTTTAGGGCCCATTTAGAACAGGCTGTCTCCATGAGTTCCTTCATTTGACGGGTGGAGAAAGCGAGGCCCAGGGAGAGGAAATAACCGGTGATAGAGGCAAGGCTATAATTTTGGCCACCTAACTCCACTCAACCCTCATTCCCTTCCCACACAACGCGACTCCTTAAGGAAAGGGAACAGGAGTCCCTCTGGTTGCACCATGGCAAAGGGTTGACAAAGTCAGCTTCAGGTGTGGGGAGAATTTGCAGTCCACCACCTACTCACTCCATGCCCAGGGTTCATAGAGGACCCACACCAAAGCTTCTGAGTTCCCCGCTTCCACGAGCCCTATGTGGTGGAGGGCTGGACTTCTCAGTTTCCAAAGCTAACGCCAGGCCTTCCAAACTCAATCCTGAGATACTCTTCACTGTGGAATTGTCCACTAATGAAACTTCCCTGACCAACCAAGGGGCAACATTCTAGGAGTGTTGTATACATAGGAGATGGTCAGCTGCCCTCCAGCCCTGCCACCTCCAACACTAGCAAAAAGCAAAAATGCCCAGAGCAGGACACCGCTGCCTCAAGGGACAGGCCCCTGCTATCTGTCCACCTTCCGCCCCACCTACTGCAATGGACGACCACTTAGGGCGGCCCACTGTGCTTACGATACATAACTGTGAGTTGATAAAATCCCCCATTGAGTCAGTCATTACAGGATAAATATGAACTCCCGAATGGGGCCAAGGCCAGCCTTGAGACAAAAGCTAAATGCTGGATTATGTGCAACCAAGGCCAGGAGGGGAAAGACACGTTCAAGAGAGGGTGGCTGAAAGCCCAGACTAGGATTCTCGGGAAAACAATTACTAGGGCCTGACTCCTGGCTCTGAAAGGCAGATTTGCAAAAATACCAATCTCATATGAGCACATAAGTGGGCATGACTGACTCAAAGGAGGCTAGAAACAAACTGAAAGGACTTTCTCAAATTACCTGTAAAGATGCAGGATGGGGAGATTTGGAAATGGGAGTCCAGTGATGCCAGAGGGCACATGGCACGTTGGGAACCCAGGCAGGGCTGGGAGAGAAAATAGGCTATTGTACCCACCTCTGCTCCTCGCCCTCCAGCAGCCGCCTGTAGGTGGCGATCTCAATGTCCAGGCCCAGCTTGGAGTTCATCACCTCCTGGTACTCCTTGACCAGGCAGGCCATGTCCTGCTTGGCCTTCTGCAGGGCGGCCTCCAGCTCGGCCAGCTTGCAGCGGGCGTCGCTCAGGGCCGCCTCGCCCTGCTGCTCAGCCTGGGTCACCGCGGTCTCCAGCTTGGTGTTCTGGGGCCCAGGAGAGAACAGAGTGGGTTATGGTCCTGGGTGTCTCGGTCCATTTCCCTCATGTGTCCAGTCTCTCCCCTCCCCCAGCTGGGGACACCCCAAGAACAGGCCTCTCCCCTTCATTAACGGAGTCCCCCTGAGGGACCACAACCAGGGACATGAGCCATGCAAATGGGCTGGATCATGAATGGTGAGAGCCAGTCGGGGCACACACTGCCTGTGTGGCCCTGGGGAGGCCCCAGGCGACCCGTACCTGACACTTGGCATTCTCGACCTCGGCGGTCAGCCTCTGGATCATGCGGTTCAGCTCGTTGATCTCCTCCTTGGTGCGGCGCAGGGTCTCCCCGTGCCGGATCACCGTGGCCTTCATCTCCTCGCACTGGGGGGGGGGGGGGGGGGGGGGGGGGGGGGGGGGGAAGCAGAGGTGCTCCTGAGCTCAGGATGCAGTTTCCCTCCCATTCAGACACCACAGATGGTCGGGAGGTTGTACAGTGCTCAGCCTGTGCAACTATACATGGCAGCCCTGCCCAGCGATTATAACTTGAGAGCTGTGTGGCATTCTGTTACTATCCCACGGGATCAGAAACTCCAGACAAAAGAGGCCTTCTTAATAAATACTTGGCTTCCTTCCCACTGCCATGTCTAAGAGACAGGTGTCCTGTGCCCCTCACCTTGCTGCGGTACCAGGACTCGGCCTCAGCCCGGCTGCGGCTGGCGATGTCGTCGTACTGAGCCTTGATCTCGGCCACAATGCAGTCCATGTTCAGGTCCCGGCTGTTGTCCATCTTGACGATGACCGAGGTGTCTGAGATGTGGGCATTGAGAACGCGGATCTCCTGCAGATGGTGGGGAACCTGTTTACACCCCAGCCTCACCCACCACAGTGTGGACCCAGTCATCTCAGCCCTTACCTGGTCTCTACCCCAGCTCCCACTACAGCCTCATGGACTGCAGCCGCCCACCCAACCCAAATCCCTGGCCAATCAGTCCCAGGCCCCAGCCCCCTTTTCTAGGCTGGATGCTTCTTTTCGATCTGGACCATGGCCCCTCACCTCCTCATACAGGCGCCGCAGGAAGTCGATCTCCTCGATCAGGGCTTCCGCGTTGGCCTCCAGATCTGACTTGCGGAGGTAGGCACAGTCCACATCCTGGAAAAATGGGGCGTCTGTGAGCTCAGAGGACCCCGGTGCTCATTACCCCAAACACTCCCCTCTCTTCTCTCCCATTCATGGAGGCCAAGGGAAAGGACTCCTACTATTCCATTCCCATGCCATCGCCATACTTTCTGACCTGCCTGGGGTGGGCTTTGCAACCTCCTGCCCTTCTGAGAACAAACTCCTTTGTGCCTGAGATGGGCCGCCAGCCTTTCTCTCCTCTTATGGTCCCAGCTCTGCTTCTTACCCTCCCTATCCCCACAAGCCTGCCAGACTGACTCCTTGCTCGCCACCTCGACCCCTCCCTGTCCCCTGGCAGTCCTCCAAGACCACCTGGTCACTCCGGGTTCAGCTCCATCCTCCCCAATACCCGGGGACCGGGCCCCTCCTGTTGGTCAGACTTCCCCCAGTGCTAGACAGGACGCTGTCCCTCAACAGAGAGACTGGAGCTGCCCTGCCTCCATGGGGTCCCCGCCAGAGACCACAACTTCTAAAGCACAGTGGGACATCCGCCGGTCAGCCCAGCCATCCCTCACTCCAGGGCAGGGTGTAATGCACAGTCCAAGGTTCTTGCCCTTCATCGGCGACCTCAATGAGCCTTCCATGACCTGACCCCTGGGATTTCCCAGCCCGATTGGGCCAGGTCGTGTGTCCCACATGGAGGTTGAGACCCTCTGGGTCTCCCCAGGAAGAGTCTGTCATTCCGAGATCCCTGGTGTCTGTGCTTCCGGATCCCACGTCACTCACCTTCTTCAGAGCCACAAATTCATTCTCAGCTGTTGCTCTCAGAGAGACTTCCTCCTCATACCTGAGGCAAAAGAGGGCAGAGAGGGAGGTCAGGGAAGGGCGGGTCTCACCAGAGGCCGTCTCCCTTTCACATCAGTGGAGGGGGCAGTATTAGTGAGCTCCCAACAGCTGGAACGCAGCAAATCTGCTGGCTCCGTTCTGTCTGGTTGGATCTGGAACGGGTCTAGGATCCTGTCTCGACTTTAAATTGAGGGGTCCAGAGAGCTAAGGTGTGGGACCTCCCAGCCCCATTCCCACAGCTGCTGTGAGGTCACCTTAGGAGGCACATAAGGACTCAACCCCAGCCCCATGCTAGGAGAGGACAGTGTCACCTCTGGGGCACGGCAGCCCCAGCCTCCCCTCATCTGGCTGTCCAACCTGGCTCAGGTGTGGAGGCCTATGACACCCGTCCCCCATCGGCACTCAGCACCCCAGGCAGTGGCACCCGGGGCCCCAGGGCCTGTCAGTCCCGAACCACCAGACGCTCAGGTGCTACAGGTGGGAAAACTGAGAGGTCAGTCAGCAGGAGGCAGCCAGGGAGCCTGCAGAAACCTCCTCCCCACGGGGCCTGGGGGACAGCCTCTGAGAAGGGAAGGCTGAGTAGGGGACAGAGAGGTCTCCTGGGGGCATCCCGGCCCCACCCTGAGGCAGGCATCTGGGCAAGAGTGGCGCAGCTGAGATGACCCTGCCGCGCAAGTCCCCGGCCTGCATGGCCCCTCGTCCTTCTGGAAAATTCTTCTCAAGTCTAACCCAACGGGCTCTAAGCCAAGTCCATCTCCTGCGCCCAGCGTCACTCCGGGCCGCACTCACTTCTTCTTGTAGCCCTCCAGCACCTCCTGCACGTGGTTGAGCTCCGAGGCCAGCCTCCCGCTGTCGGCCTCCACGCACTCGGCCTCCCGCCTCAGCGTCTCGATGTAGCCCTCGAACAGGGGCTCCAGGTTGCTCTCGCAGCACTTGCGGTTCTGGTAGAACTGCCACTTGGTCTCCAGAAGCTTGTTCTGCTGCTCCAGGAAGCGCACCTGCATTCAGGGTGTGGGGAGGGGTCAGACGGCTCTTGGTGTCCCAAAGCCAATTTGGGGTGGGGCTGGGGTGATTGCTTTAGGGGCAAACTCCCAACCCCGGAGCTCAGCAGAGCTTGGCAGAGATGGGCAGTGGGAGACAAGGTGACTCCTGGATTTCCCTCCTGTGATCTCTGTCTGGATTTTCTCACTCAGGGATGGGAGCAAGGGGCTGGGCAAGGTCAGCGTCTGCTCTCAGGTAAAGGGAGTTCTCCAGACCTGGTGAGTCCAGGTGGCATGTGTATTCTGGAGGCAGGTAGAGGTCTCCGGTTGGCCTCTGGCTCCCCCTGTCTCAGTGCCCAGCCTGAGTGCTGAGCATGGGTGGGCTACAGGAAGGGTGTGATCAAGGACAGCCACCCACTGGCTCACCCTGCGGGCCTCTTCCTATTTCTTGTGTCCATTTTGGTGTCTGTGTGTGTGCATGTTCTGCCCTCTTCCTCTGACAGGCCAGTTCCAAGCCTGTCCTTGTGTCTCCGTGGGGACCTGCCTGTCTGGACAGAGGTTGCGTATAATGGCAACACTATCAAATCAGGAGCCTCCGCTCTGTATCCTGATGTCCTTGGTCGTCATGTGGCCTGGGTGTGTGTCCATTTCGTCCATGAGAGCGGGAGCTCACCTGGACCTCCTGTCTCCTGCCCCTGACTGTCTTCAGCCTAGCCCAGGAATCGAAGGCTCAAGAAGGGTGTGATCAAGGACACCCACCTTGTCGATGAAGGCAGCGAACCTGCTGTTGAGACACTTGATCTGCTCCTTCTCCTCGTGCTTCACGCACTGCGCATTGGGGTCGATCTCCAGGTTGAGGGGCGTGAGGAGGCTCTCGTTGACGGACACGCTGGTGATGCAGGGCGGGCTGGGGCCGCACACGCCGCCGGAGCGGTAGCCGAAGGTGCGGCCGCAGGAGCCGGCGCGGAAGCCGCCGCAGACGCTGTGGCTTCCGAAGCCGCCGGTGAGGCCGCGGTAGCAGGAGACGCCGCGGTAGGGGGCGGCGGTGATGCAGCAGCGGCCGGGCCGGGGCCCGCAGGCCGACATGCAGCTGAAGGCGCGGCCAGCACAGTAAGATCCACAAGTCATGGTGCTTCTTGGGGCAAAGGAGGCTCTGAGGAGGGAGACGTACTAATGGAGGGTACGGTGACTGAAGTGTTCAGGTCTTGGACATCTTTGGGCCCTTTATATATGCGGGGAGCCTACTGCGTCCACGAGTTAGGAGCAATTAGATGTCTTTATTGGCTTGGGTTGTTTAGCTGCTTTGGCTCCTCCCTTATGTGCTTAATTGAGGGCCAGATGCGGCCAGATGTTTATGGCCTTTTACCCAAAACTGCACAATGTTTATCTTCAAAAGGCCAACTCACCTCTCTCACACCCTCCCCGTACACTACTTTTACGCATTCGGTGGAACTCTTGGATTCGATGATGGGAAGCAATGACTCAGGTTAGAATGGAGGGAGGAGAAAGGCGGGGCTACAGTTCCTGTACCGCCCCATTTCATGAAGCCGCCACCTCTGTCCGTGGTGCTGATTGGACCAGCCTTGGGACACTGGGAGAATGTGAGATCTACAGAAGATGATGTGAAATTTGGGGTGCGCTTGGTGGTCTCCCTCACACCGATAGCCCATATCTGCCTGGCCAAAGGCCCAATACCCCCATGCCAGCCCCAAAGCCCTCACCTACACCTATCAACATATTCCGTCTCTATGACTCTCTCTGTCCCTCTCTCTCTCTCTCACACACACACACACACACACACACACACACAACGCACTCACATACTGGCCTTGCCACCCATAATCTCTCTCTCTCTCTCACACACACACACACATACACATGGACACACACTCATTTGTTCATGTGTACACTCGCCCATCTCAGTTTGCACACAGACCAGTCCCGAGGCCAAAACATGAGACCGTTCTGTCCAGCCTATGCTAAAGAGGAGGCATTCCCTTCCTCAAAATCTTCCATGGGGCCTAAGGGGACACACAGTGGCTCGCTGGCTTCAGGAATGCCCAACTATTTCCAGCAAGGCTCCAAGAAAAGATAAGTATGTCTGGTTTTCATCTCAAACTTCCATTTTCCTCTAGGGCCCAGAAAGCATGGGGTAGACACTACTGTCATGAGCTGTATAGCATTTTGCTCAGAATATAATAGAATCAATCTAGACAGAGCCATCAGTAGGGCATCCAGCCCCCTGCCTCCACCTCCCCCCTCCCAGATCTGTGCTGCTTCCTATGCTATACCAACCCTGTAACCCCCTTCCCGTTACAGCAGTTTGTCAGTAATCTTGGCAGATGTCAAAACAGATCCATGTTGGCATGTGCCGCCTGTAGTGTGGATAGTGTGGGCCTTGAACCCAACAGGGCTGGATGGACATCAAGGCTCTTCCATGAACAGCTCTGTGTGATTTGGGGGCAAGGCACTTCATTCCTCTGGGAAATATATTAAGTCTTTCCTTCCAGCACTGCCTGGGAAAATTACAGAGATGTCCACGTGCTCATTAAACTCCAGAACACAGTACATATGTGTTTTATTATAATCATTAAGAAGCAGGAGGCTCTGGGGCAGCCTTTTTTTCAGAGTTCACATTGTGGCCCACTAATAGAAGCAAACAGAATTTTAATGAAGTAGATTAGAACAAAATCAAGCAGAGTGGAATAGAAAATAGCAGAGTGCATCATATGTAGTAAAAAAAAAACATTTTATTTCCTTTTTGTCTCAACTGTATGTGGTGTGTATGTATGTGTGTGCTTCATGACTACATAAAATCATTTCTTAATATGATTGAAAATAAAAAGTGTAAATACATCGCATATCAGTTAAGCACACAGACCCAGATTCCAAACTGCCTAGTTTCAAAGTCCAGCCCTGCCACTTTCTAGCTATGTAACCTCAGGTAATTACTTAACCTCTCTGTACCTCATTTCATGATTTATAAAATGGGGATAATAATATCCACCTCATAAAGCTGTTGTAAGGATTAAAAGAATTAATCCATGTAAAGCGTTTAGAATAGAGCCTGACACTCTAATTATGTAATCATATTTGTAGTTGTTATTGCTGCTAATGCTGCTGCTGTAGATATATCAGCAGGTTTGGTAGAATGTACCTACCCACATTCCTAAACCACCAATGTAAAATCCCCACTAATGGTGTCTATCTTAAAGGACTAGTAAAAGGATTAAATTGTACATGAACAATGCTTAACACAGCACCTGGCACATAGCAAGTGCTCAGTAAATGTTATCTACTATTATTATTCTACTATGATTTCAGTCCAAGGGACAGGGAGGACTTGAGACCTTTGGCCGTGGTTACTTCTTTTATCCTGGAAGAGAACCCAAAATCAAATGCCCTCCTTCAAACCCCACTCTAGACCAACTGCCCCCAGGGAAGTCCCAGGGAGGATCTCTCCTCTTTGGCAGAGGGACAATGTCAGCAATCCTTAGGCAACTATACTACTGGATGAAAAGAGGCTTGGACAGTCCCAGAAGTCTGTTATCTATTAATAATTCATAAATTTGTATTTCTAACTTGGCCTTAACAGACCACCAAAAATCCTCAGCCATAAATCAATGACATACTCACTTATCTTGCTTATTTCTTGATCCTGAAGCCCCCTGATTGGTTAGTAGACTGCATGAAGTTGAGGGTGGGGGTTATGCCATCCATCCAGGTACAATGGAACTCCAAAGAGAGCAAGAGAAGTCAGATTTTCACTGCAGCTGGACAGATGGAAATTGGAGTTGAGGGAAATGTCCCAGAAGGAAAGCAGGTAGTCATGGTATCCTAAAAAGGTGCTTGCATTATATCTCCCATTTAGGGAAGTTTTATATAAAAGAGAAAAACCCTTTATTCTGGAGTAGCCACGGTGTTTACAGAAACAGGGTGACAAAAAAACCTTCATATCAGGAGATTAGAGGCTCTTCTTTTAGCCTAAGTGGATCTTGTTTCAAGGGATACCTGGAAAAAAGGGGCAAATCTGGTGGTTTTAACATTAGGAAGTTCTTGTTCAAGCTTCCCTTCAGTACATCCTTCTCCTGTGAAGAATGTTGAAAGGCAGATTCCCCCACATGGATGATGGATTAGATGATGATAACATCTTGCTGGGGAATTCAGGGTTTCTATGATGGCTACATCTCTGCCATATGCTGAAGTCTGTCTTAATTTTGGAAAAAGGGAGGAAGGCACTAAGAGAAAGAAGGAGACATGGATTCTGAAGTTCCCAATCTGACTGGGAAGACAGACCCACATTTGTGAGAAAGGCTGGAAGTCTGAAGAGGGCTCCTTTTCAGCTGTATCATCAGATGCTCAGAAATACAATGTCAACTGAGACTGCCTATTCTTTTTTTTATGTTTTAATGTTTATTTTTGAGAGAGAGACAGAGCATGAGCATGAACATGAGTGGAGGAAGGGTAGAGAGAGAGACACAGAATCCAAAGCACCTCCAAGCTCTGAGCTTCGGGCACAGAGCCCGAAGCAGGGCTCGAACCCATGAACCATGAGATCATGACCTGAGCCAAAGTCGGATGCTTAACCAACTGAGCCACCCAGGTGCCACTGACAGTGCCCATTCTGGGGCAATGTAGAATGCAGCTAGTCTGATGCGAAAGGTAAGAAAGGCCCCCTGGAAAGGGTGACAACAGATGCCAGTAAAGAGGCAGGTGGGGCAGTATTGGTGTAAAAAGTGTGCATGGAGGTTTTCAGAAAGTGGACAGTAGGGAAACTTGGAGGACCTTGTGGGAGAGGCAGAGATAGTGAGATGCTATGACAGTGGAGAGCCCACTGAGGCAGAGCCCTCAGAAGCAGGGCTAGTCGCATCTCTGGGATTCTGCTTCAAAACTACAAGGTGGGAGGCAGCCTGTAGGTTCCACATCTGGAGGATACCAAAACATCTGCATACCAGGCTTGCAGGTATCTAAGGGGCTGTGCCCTTTCTCACCTTGCAGGTCATACTTTCTGTTCACAGAAAGCAGGTGCAGGCCAAGTTTCAGTGAGGGGAGTTGAGGGGTGAAGGAATGGCTGTTTACATAACACTCAGGCTGTATATGAGGGAGTTGACCCTAGGTCAGCCAGCAGGCAGGATGACTGGATTAATGGGTTGAGAGGCCCAAGTCAGAGTCCTGCCTTCTCAGCCAAGTCAGCCTGGGACAGTGGCCAATTATCCATTAGAATTCACCAGAGGAAGGCGGGGCCAAAGGCTCTTGTGGACTGCCCCGGGGAATGGGGAAATGAAGACTGACTCAGGAACTCTGCCCTTGATGAAATCCATCCCACTAAGCAGGCTGAACCCCTGCATCTCCTCAAGCCCTTCCCTCATCTCTCCCAGTCTCCCCTCCCTCCCATACTCTTCACCCCCCAGATGGTCTATGTCCTTCCAAGTAGCCCTAGAGAGTAATGGTCTAAGATCAAGGATCTTCTCCCTTCTTTTCCCTAGAAATCCACCTCCCATCCACTTCTCTCTTTCCTTCCCCAATCCTACCCCTCAGTCCCTGCCCCATGGCTTTCAAGATTCTTGCCCTTGTTGGCTGGATTTCCCGACCACTCTCATCATTGTTCAGTTCAAGGACGTCGCTTTGGTCAAGGACACATCTACTCACTTCATTCCTCCTTCAGGCCCCAGCCAGGAATGTCTCCCTACCCATCCCCCACTCCCAGGAATGGCTGCCCTCTGGTCTGCTACATCTGATCCCCACCCCACCCTACCAGAAAGCTTTGCACAATTAACGACCAAGCTTTGATGGTTCCATTACTCAGCATTTAATAGGCAGCTGGCATTCGTTTCATTCATTCCACAAATATTTATTGAGCACCTACTATGTGCCAAGCCCTTGGAATAGATCCATGAACCAAACATTTGTGCTCATTGGTGTGTTGCAAGGTTTGCATTTTTGTTCACAATCTGCATATGTGTCCAGCTTTTCTCTTAAAACTGGAAGTCACCACAAACAAGGGTGAGCTCTTCTCTATCCTCTGGCCCTGAACCCTAAGAGCACTGTAAGGGGCCCTGAAGAGGGTCCTGGGGGAAGGGATCAGTGAGAGTGTGTGTTAATGTGCTATATACCAGCACCATCTATTGTGTAATACTTCTAACGATGGTAGAGGGGCAATGAGATAAGCTCATCCCTTCCACTGGGATCAAACATACCAGCAGACTCTGAGTGCCAGCTTTGCCACTAACGACACAAACTGAGCAAGACTCTTAACCTTCTAGGCCTCAGTGTCCTCACCTGACACCTGCCTCAGAGGGTAATTGTAAAAATTAAATGCATTAGTGCATGTTGGGCAATCAGCATAGCATCTAGTAGGAGGTAAGATGAACATCAAGAGATGTTATGATTTTTTAAATTTGGAAGAAGACTCATGAAATGGCTTTCGACACTAAGCATATACCTACTTGCATATTTTTTTTAAATAACCACATACCCTAGCAAAACCCTTCCACAGATATGCCAGAAGACATGGAAAGAATGTTCATGGCCACTCTGTTCATAATACAGACCCTAGAAACAACCATGAGGCCATCAGGGTGGAGAGATAAATTAATTGTGGCATATTCATACAATGAGTATGAACACAATACAGTGACAGGAAGCAACGCTGAAAAAAAAGAAGCCAGACACAAAAGAATACACACAATGCAATTCCATTTACATGAACTTCAAAAACTGGAAAACTATGGGGCGTCTGGGGGACTCAGTTACGCGTCCGACTCTTGATTTCGGCTCAGGTCACGGTTTGTGAGACTGAGCTCCGCGTTGGGCTCTGCACTGACGGCATGGAGCCTGCTTGGGATTCTCTCTCTTCCTCGATCTCTGCCCCTCCCCCACTCACACTGTCTCTGATCTCTCAAAATAAATAAATATTTTTAAAAACCGGAAAACTAAATAATTTACGGTTTAGGGATGCATACATTGGTTCTAAAACTGCTAAGAAAAGCAAGGGGATGAGTAAACACAAAATCCCAGAGAGATGTTGTCCCTAGGCCAGAAAGAAATGGGGTACAACCAGAATGAGGCTTATAAGAAGCACTAAGTCACACGTATATTTCATTTCTTCCTATAGGGGGTAGGTACACCGCCTATACGTTCTTTTGTGTGGGTAACACAGTTCTCAATAAAAACAATTTTACCCTTGATAAAACCCATATTGCCAGAGCCAAGACTATGGTGGTGATTCAGCCAACCCTCCCCCTCTCTTCTCTCCCCCTCCCCCACCACAAGCTTTTTTACTCCAAGAAAACATACAGAACGAATGTCCTTTCAGGTCTTCAAAAATTAGCTGCAATTAATAATGCCTGAAATTCAATGAAATGGTGAAAATTTGATTTTCTTATATCTCGTTTCTTTAAGTTGCTTCTGGTGTCTTTAAAATTGCTTAGGAAGGGCCAGCTATTAGTAATTAGCTCATGTTTATGCATGTCATTTTTATAAGGAGTTACACTGGTGGAGAAGGTAAAGCATGTGTGAGATGTACCTTGACTCACAGCGCTTCTCCTCAGGACACCAGCCAACTGGTTTGCTGGGAGCACTGCCATGGCTCAACTGTGGGCAGTGTCCAGAATGGCAATGAGGGTATAAAGGGTCTCGGAAGTGCTGGCCCAGCTCCCCAAACACATAAAGTGACAGCAGGTGCCACACCCTCCTGGACAGCCAGATGGCCGACACAGTCCATGAGCCCGTGTTTGTCCTGTCACAAGGCCTCAGCCCTGAATGTTTCACACAAACACACAGAGCCCTACCCCCAGCCCTGGTCTGTTCCCCTCCTTCCTTCTCCTTTCCCGCCAGCCCCACCCCCCTTCCTCCTTCCCCAAGCTGCCCTGCCTGCCTTTACCTCTAAGACACGGCAGCTACAGGGGGCTGCCGGCCACATCGCTTCTCGTCTCTTTCATTTAATAATGCAAATCTCTGTACTTTATGAGAGAATTCTTCTAGACCTGTTCCCCTGCAGTGGGAGGCTTTGTGGGTAAGTAGAAACAGTACCCTCTGTCAAGATACTCACAGTGCACCAGAGGTATACAAATAACTAAAACCGCTCAGTTCTCAGCCACAGGACCCTATACATCCCCAGCCCCAGCCTCACGTTGCCCCTGTGCTACATTCCCACACCACTGGCCCCTCCTGGTTCTAACCATCCCACCCCCCCCCCCCGTGACGCTGCCCATCTGCCCAAGACTGATTTTTCCCAGCCATAAATTCCACAGATATCCCCTCCTAAACAACTTTTCCTACCCCTCTTGAAAATTTTCAGAGAGTAGGAAATCTGGGGGTTGTCACAGCATGTAGGTGAGAAGGCATTGCCTCTCCTGGGCTCCATGACTTAACTAGCTAGGAGATACTGGGCAAGTTATTTAACCTCCCCGAGCCTCAGTTTCTTTATCTGTAAAATGGGGATAATGATACATACTTCGTATGGTTGATGGGAGAATTAGAGATTGCTTACGACATAAAATATCAGATAGTAGGTGGCCAAAAGAAAAAAAGACAAGAAAATATCCTCTTATGAAAATAGGATATTTGTTTTCCTACATTGTTCTTTCTAATTACAAAGGGGAAATGTATGCAAGTGATCCGATTTAGCATCACAGATACTGGAACAGCCTGATATTTTTGTGCTTCTTGGGGTGACATAAGAAGAATCATATAGCATTGCTCATGAGGTATTCTGCCCAAAAACATGTCAGTTGAACCCAGACAAGCCTCTAGACCAACACTATCCAGTGGACAAGCTGCGATGGTGGAAATGTTCTGTACCTGCGCCATCCAGTAAGGTAGTCAGTGGTCCTGTGGTCATGTGGCCCCTGCAACTGGGGAACTCCATTGTCAATTTATTTAGCTTTAACCAATTTAAATTTAAACAGCCGCATACGCCTACAGGATGCCACACTGAACAGGTCAACTCTAGAGTTAACTTCCAGTATCTTTAAAATATAAAGAAAGGATGGAGGGGTGCCGAGGTGGCTCTGTCGGTTAAGCACCAACTTCGGCTCAGGTCATGATCTCAGGGTTTGTGCGTTCAAGCCCTGCATTGGGCTCTGCGCTGACAGCCCAGAGCCTGGAGCCTGCTTCAGATTCTGTGTCTCCCTCTCTCTGCCCCTCCCCTGCTCGTGCTCTGTCTCTCAAGAATAAATAAGCATTTTAAAAAATTAAATATAAGGGACAGAGCCACAAGACAAGTCACATAAAACCGATTTCTTAAAACTTTTGAGACAATTAGGAAGGCTGAAAATGGAACGGCTAGTAAATGATTCTTTGCAACTGTTGTTAATTTTCTTGCACGCGCAGTGGTACGGTCCTGCTATCTACACGTGCCATACTTTCTGTAACTGTCAAATATGTGGGCAGGGTTGGCACAGTGTTAACCACTCTTGAATCTACGTAACTCAGTGAACATCTCAGGGTGTTTTTATGCTACGCTTTCAACGTTTCCAGATGTTCAGAAACTCTCATGATAAAAGTTGAAAAAGACAAAAAAAACACACATATTTAATAAACTGCTGGCTGCTGTCTTGACAGGAAAAATGGGATGTATCTCAGCAGCCCGCTAGACAGCCCGGGGATGGGGGGAATGCACATTTGTGGTAGAGTAGCACGATGGCCACTACTGGAATGGAAACTTCTGGATGTTACTTGTTAACACCTCAGTCTTTCCTGAGTCCCCTCCTGACCACCCCACTACACACACACACACACACACACACACACACACACACACAGGTGCCCTGAACCTCCCAGCCTCTGGCCTTGCTTCTCCTCTCCTCTCCTGGCCCCCTTCCTTCCTCTCCTGCCCTGCCCTTCTCTCCCCAATCTCCTCAGATGAGTGCATAGACTGCTGGCAGGGCACTTTGAAGATGAAACATACTGAGTCCCCCTACAGCCCAGAGGTTGGCATCCTATACACTGAGGAGGGTGCGGGCCACTCCACCATGAAAGCATGTGCTAAAGAGGGGTTGGACTCAACTAACCGCCCAAGCCTATAAAGCACAAATTGACCGAAATGCACAGCCAAGCCCTTCAGATCTGAGCATAAATAGGACTGAGGTGCCTCACGGAGCACATTGGAGTTTGCACAAGACTCCAGACCTCGGTCCTGTACTCTGCTACCCGAACCTCCAGGAGCACCATGACTTGCGGATCTGGATTCTGCGGCCGCACCTTCAGCTGCGCCTCGGCCTGCGGGCCCAGGCCCGGCCGCTGCTGCATCACCGCCGCCCCCTACCGCGGCGTCTCCTGCTACCGCGGCCTCACCGGCGGCTTCGGAAGCCACAGCGTCTGCGGCGGCTTCCGCGCCGGCTCCTGCGGCCGCACCTTCGGCTACCGCTCCGGCGGCGTGTGCGGCCCCAGCCCGCCCTGCATCACCAGCGTGTCCGTCAACGAGAGCCTCCTCACGCCCCTCAACCTGGAGATCGACCCCAATGCGCAGTGCGTGAAGCACGAGGAGAAGGAGCAGATCAAGTGTCTCAACAGCAGGTTCGCTGCCTTCATCGACAAGGTGGGTGTCCTTGATCACACCCTTCCTGAGCCCTCGATTCCTGGGCTAGGCTGAAGACAGTCAGGGGCAGGAGACAGGAGGTCCAGGTGAGCTCCCGCTCTCATGGACGAAATGGACACACACCCAGGCCACATGACGACCAAGGACATCAGGATACAGAGCGGAGGCTCCTGATTTGATAGTGTTGCCATTATACGCAACCTCTGTCCAGACAGGCAGGTCCCCACGGAGACACAAGGACAGGCTTGGAACTGGCCTGTCAGAGGAAGAGGGCAGAACATGCACACACACAGACACCAAAATGGACACAAGAAATAGGAAGAGGCCCGCAGGGTGAGCCAGTGGGTGGCTGTCCTTGATCACACCCTTCCTGTAGCCCACCCATGCTCAGCACTCAGGCTGGGCACTGAGACAGGGGGAGCCAGAGGCCAACCGGAGACCTCTACCTGCCTCCAGAATACACATGCCACCTGGACTCACCAGGTCTGGAGAACTCCCTTTACCTGAGAGCAGACGCTGACCTTGCCCAGCCCCTTGCTCCCATCCCTGAGTGAGAAAATCCAGACAGAGATCACAGGAGGGAAATCCAGGAGTCACCTTGTCTCCCACTGCCCATCTCTGCCAAGCTCTGCTGAGCTCCGGGGTTGGGAGTTTGCCCCTAAAGCAATCACCCCAGCCCCACCCCAAATTGGCTTCGGGACACCAAGAGCCGTCTGACCCCTCCCCACACCCTGAATGCAGGTGCGCTTCCTGGAGCAGCAGAACAAGCTTCTGGAGACCAAGTGGCAGTTCTACCAGAACCGCAAGTGCTGCGAGAGCAACCTGGAGCCCCTGTTCGAGGGCTACATCGAGACGCTGAGGCGGGAGGCCGAGTGCGTGGAGGCCGACAGCGGGAGGCTGGCCTCGGAGCTCAACCACGTGCAGGAGGTGCTGGAGGGCTACAAGAAGAAGTGAGTGCGGCCCGGAGTGACGCTGGGCGCAGGAGATGGACTTGGCTTAGAGCCCGTTGGGTTAGACTTGAGAAGAATTTTCCAGAAGGACGAGGGGCCATGCAGGCCGGGGACTTGCGCGGCAGGGTCATCTCAGCTGCGCCACTCTTGCCCAGATGCCTGCCTCAGGGTGGGGCCGGGATGCCCCCAGGAGACCTCTCTGTCCCCTACTCAGCCTTCCCTTCTCGGAGGCTGTCCCCCAGGCCCCGTGGGGAGGAGGTTTCTGCAGGCTCCCTGGCTGCCTCCTGCTGACTGACCTCTCAGTTTTCCCACCTGTAGCACCTGAGCGTCTGGTGGTTCGGGACTGACAGGCCCTGGGGCCCCGGGTGCCACTGCCTGGGGTGCTGAGTGCCGATGGGGGATGGGTGTCATAGGCCCCCACACCTGAGCCAGGTTGGACAGCCAGATGAGGGGAGGCTGGGGCTGCCGTGCCCCAGAGGTGACGCTGTCCTCTCCTAGCATGGGGCTGGGGTTGAGTCCTTATGTGCCTCCTAAGGTGACCTCACAGCAGCTGTGGGAACGGGGCTGGGAGGTCCCACACCTTAGCTCTCTGGACCCCTCAATTTAAAGTCGAGACAGGATCCTAGACCCGTTCCAGATCCAACCAGACAGAACGGAGCCAGCAGATTTGCTGTGTTCCAGCTGTTGGGAGCTCACTAATACTGCCCCCTCCACTGATGTGAAAGGGAGACGGCTTCTGGTGAGACCCGCCCTTCCCTGACCTCCCTCTCTGCCCTCTTTTGCCTCAGGTATGAGGAGGAAGTCTCTCTGAGAGCAACAGCTGAGAATGAATTTGTGGCTCTGAAGAAGGTGAGTGACGTGGGATCCGGAAGCACAGACACCAGGGATCTCGGAATGACAGACTCTTCCTGGGGAGACCCAGAGGGTCTCAACCTCCATGTGGAACACACGACCTGGCCCAATCGGGCTGGGAAATCCCAGGGGTCAGGTCATGGAAGGCTCATTCAGGTCGCCGATGAAGGGCAAGAAACTTGGACTGTGCATTACACCCTGCCCTGGGGCGAGGGATGGCTGGGCTGACCGGCGGATGTCCCACTGTGCTTTAGAACTTGTGGTCTCTGGCGGGGACCCCATGGAGGCAGGGCAGCTCCAGTCTCTCTGTTGAGGGACAGCGTCCTGTCTAGCACTGGGGGAAGTCTGACCAACAGGAGGGGCCCGGTCCCCGGGTATTGGGGAGGATAGAGCTGAACCCGGAGTGACCAGGTGGTCTTGGAGGACTGCCAGGGGACAGGGAGGGGTCGAGGTGGCGAGCAAGGAGTCAGTCTGGCAGGCTTGTGGGGATAGGGAGGGTAAGAAGCAGAGCTGGGACCATAAGAGGAGAGAAAGGCTGGCGGCCCATCTCAGGCACAAAGGGGTTTGTTCCCAGAAGGGCAGGAGGTTGCAAAGCCCACCCCAGGCAGGTCAGAAAGTATGGCGACGGCATGGGAATGGAACAGTAGGAGTCCTTTCCCTTGGCCTCCATGAATGGGAGAGAAGAGAGGGGAGGGTTTGGGGTAATGAGCACCGGGGTCCTCTGAGCTCACAGACGCCCCATTTTTCCAGGATGTGGACTGTGCCTACCTCCGCAAGTCAGATCTGGAGGCCAACGCGGAGGCCCTGATCGAGGAGATCAACTTCCTGCGGCGCCTGTATGAGGAGGTGAGGGGCCATGGTCCTGGTCGAAAGGAAGCAGCCAACCTAGAGGAGGAGGCTAGGGCCTGGGACTGAGTTGGCCAGGGATTTGGGTTGGGTGGGCGGCTGCAGTCCATGAGGCTGTAATGGGAACTGGGGTGGAGACCAGGTAAGGGCTGAGAAGACTGGGTCCACACTGTGGTGGGTGAGGCTGGGGTGTAAACAGGTTCCCCACCATCTGCAGGAGATCCGCGTTCTCCACGCCCACATCTCAGACACCTCGGTCATCGTCAAGATGGACAACAGCCGGGACCTGAACATGGACTGCATTGTGGCCGAGATCAAGGCTCAGTACGACGACATCGCCAGCCGCAGCCGGGCTGAGGCCGAGTCCTGGTACCGCAGCAAGGTGAGGGGCACAGGACACCTGTCTCTTAGACATGGCAGTGGGAAGGAAGCCAAGTATTTATTAAGAAGGCCTCTTTTGTCTGGAGTTTCTGATCCCGTGGGATAGTAACAGAATGCCACACAGCTCTCAAGTTATAATCGCTGGGCAGGGCTGCCATGTATAGTTGCACAGGCTGAGCACTGTACAACCTCCCAACCATCTGTGGTGTCTGAATGGGAGGGAAACTGCATCCTGAGCTCAGGAGCACCTCTGTTTCCCCCCGCCCCCCCCCTCCCCCCCCCCAGTGCGAGGAGATGAAGGCTACGGTGATCCGGCACGGGGAGACCCTGCGCCGCACCAAGGAGGAGATCAACGAGCTGAACCGCATGATCCAGAGGCTGACCGCCGAGGTCGAGAATGCCAAGTGTCAGGTACGGGTCGCCTGGGGCCTCCCCAGGGCCACACAGGCAGTGTGTGCCCCGACTGGCTCTCACCATTCATGATCCAGCCCATTTGCATGGCTCATGTCCTTGGTTGTGGTCCCTCAGGGGGACTCCGTTAATGAAGGGGAGAGGCCTGTTCTTGGGGTGTCCCCAGCTGGGGGAGGGGAGAGACTGGACACATGAGGGAAATGGACCGAGACACCCAGGACCATAACCCACTCTGTTCTCTCCTGGGCCCCAGAACACCAAGCTGGAGACCGCGGTGACCCAGGCTGAGCAGCAGGGCGAGGCGGCCCTGAGCGACGCCCGCTGCAAGCTGGCCGAGCTGGAGGCCGCCCTGCAGAAGGCCAAGCAGGACATGGCCTGCCTGGTCAAGGAGTACCAGGAGGTGATGAACTCCAAGCTGGGCCTGGACATCGAGATCGCCACCTACAGGCGGCTGCTGGAGGGCGAGGAGCAGAGGTGAGGCTCAACCCAGCCTGGCTCTGAGTTGCCCATTCCTGCCCCTTGAATACACTCCATCCTTTCTTCTGTCTCAGCAATGGCCAGCGGTCTAGGAAAACCTCTTATTCATCACTTTGGGGACGGGGGCGGTTTGGGAGGGCTGTTCCCTCAGACCCTCTGCTTCCACCCTGACCACTTGTGGACCCTGCCCCAAGGTGTGGAGGAGCTCTATCCGAAACTCTGGATGAGTCACTCATGTTGCCTTTTTCTTCTTCCCTCTAGACTATGTGAAGGCGTTGGGGCCGTGAATGTCTGTGAGTAACACAGCCCCTGTGTGGATGGATTTATTCCCTTCCTATAAGGGGTAGCAGAGTCTGGAGGGTGGGGTTCCACTGATAGCTAAGTATCATAAAGTGGGCTGGCATCACAGCAGGAGGGATTGAGGGTCAGAGAGCAGGAAAGACCACAGCTTTGGGCCTAACATTGTAAGTAAAGATTCTCCTGACTTTAATACACAGTGCTCAGGGCCCGGGGATCTGCATCATCTGGGAGGCTGATGGCTCACCACCCCCCCCCCCAACCCCAGAATTCTCATGAGCATTTGGGTTTTGCAGGTGTCAGCAGCTCCCGGGGCGGGGTCGTCTGCGGGGACCTCTGCGTGTCCGGCTCGCGGCCGGTGACCGGCAGCGCGTGCAGCGCCCCCTGCAGCGGGAACCTGGCGGTGAGCACCGGAATGTGCGCGCCCTGTGGCCCCTGCAACTCCATCACGTCTTGCGGCCTGGGCACCGGCGGTGTGGGCTCCTGCGGCATCAGCTCCTGCGGCGTGGGGTCCTGCGCCAGCAGCTGCCGCAAATGTTAGGTGGCCGAACTCACACCTCGGGCCTGGGGTCTCTCCCACCCAGCCTCCCCATGGAGCAAGCTCTCAATTACCTCTCTGGCACTTTGAAAGGTCTGTCCCACTCCAGGCCTCTCATGTCTATGTGTGATCCCCTCTTCCTCGGCTCTGCTGCCCCGTGCTGGGAGAGGCTACCCCTAAAAAGTCCCCTTGACGCCCATACGAAGGGGGTTGAGGGGCCCAGAGGACCAGGACAAGGTCCTACCCTAGGCTGTCATGGGGCTGATGGCCATATCCCACCCCCAACCACTCCCCTTCCACCTCTGTCATGTTCACCTGTCTTGATCTGTGTTTCCAATAAATCAGTGTAGCCACCTCTGAGCCTTGTCTGCACCTCTGTTATCCTCAAGGGTCAGGGTTTGGGAGAGTCCCCAAAGTCACGTGGAACAGAAAAAGGTCTAGTCTGGAGTCAGTAACTGGGGCAGGGCCCCACAAGCTTCCATGGTCCAGCCGGTGTTTGAACCCTGCATGCACCTTTAGTGGTCATTTCACTAACACACTGTTGCCTCCCAGAAAACCTCCCTGTGCATATCTGTCAACTGATGGGTAACGAAAATTAGATTCATCAGTCACTCAAAACTTAAGGAAACATCACTCACTGCTTTGTTGGGGAAGACTCATGCCTGAGCAATTTATTAGAATTCCTTAAAGGGTAACTATATGAACATGACTTAAACTTTCAAAAAGCCTTTGATGTGGCTACTTTTTGCTTTTTGAATGGAGTCCTTTTGGGGTCTGGAGACCTGCCAGAGCTGATAAATTACCTCTAGGATAGAAAACAGCACGTAGCAAGACAATGAGGTGGCACAGAGGTAAGGACATAGACTCTGGAGCCAGATGACTTGGGTCCAAAATGGGGCTCTGCTCCTTCCTGGCTGAGTGACCTTGGTTAATTTCCTCACCCTCTCTGTGCCTCAGTTGCCACATCTCTAGAGTGAGAAAGATAAAAGCGCGCCTACCTCATGAGTAGATGGGAGGACTAGGCATTTCATACGTAACGTGTGCAGACGGTGCCTGCAGCAAAAGAATCATGACATGCGCTTGTCATGAGCCCTATTCTCTTGCAGAATATAAAGTGGAAATCCCTCCAAGGACCAGGGCTATGGTCAGCCTCCTGTGCCCATCTGTAAATGATTACAGGGGCGCCTGGGGGGCTCAGTTGATCAAGTGTCCAACTTGGTCTCAGGTCACGATCTCACACTCCGTGAGTTCGAGCCCCGCGTCAGGCTCAGTGTTGACAGCTCGGACCCTGGAACCCACTTCGGATTCTGTATCTCCTTGTCTCTCTGCCCCTCCCCGGCTCATGCTCAGTCTCTCTGTCTCAAAAATAAATAAACATTTTAAAAAAGTTTTTTCATTAACAAGGTGAATAAATATCTTTAAAAATTTTTAACAATAAATAAATAAACAGATTACATTTCCCTCATATTACACTTAGCTGTGTGATCAGAGACAGCAAATAGAGAGAGAAATCTCCACGTATTCCAGGGCCATTGAGCTCCTACGTGCAGAGAACTGTTTCCCCCTTGACACTATGAGGATCTTACAAGTAGCAAAGAAAGTAAGGAGATGGCCCCTCCATCTTGCTATGGCGAAGGCAAGTCCCTGAATACATATCTGTACAGCAGGGCAAATCTCTAAACTTCCAGGCCCGGAAAACTGTAGCAGAAATCTAAACCCACCCCCCTCCTTCAGGGCAATAGAAATAAATAATATTGAGAGCCCAGAAGCAAGTGGTCTGAAAATACCAGGCTCTTTTAAGGTAGAGGATCAATCCAAGGCCCCCCACCCACTAGTATGTCCCCTCTCCCCTCCTGATGGAATTCTGAGCAGGCCAGGACCCTGGGAGAGTTCCAGACCATGCAGTTGTTCTAACCAGCTCTCTATGCTGTGACACCACACAGCTCAGAAGCAGGCCATCAGGAGTCCAGACCTGAGGCCCAAACCCCAGCTCCATCACTCCATCCCTCCCCAGTTCAGAAACTACCCAATGAACTTCTCATCTCTGCCAACCGACCCCTCCCTTCCCATCGCGCTGGTCTCATCAGCCCAGCCGGGCCCTGATGGCCTTACTTACTCTCAGCCTCCTTCCAGTTCCCACTCCTGGAAAGGCTCAGGAAGCAGAGCAAGAGTGAATGAATCAAATACATAATACTCCTGATGCAGAAGGGTGACAAAAACGGAACGCCTCGCTGTGTGACCTGTGGCAAGTTACCTCCCCTCTCTGGGCCTCAGTGTATTCACTAGTGACATAAAATGTTTGGACCAGATGGCTGCTGAGGCCCCTTACCGATATAAAAGCTCCATTGGTCCTCAGGAGAGGTGGGACAGGACTAGGAGCTAGAGGCGGGGGGAGGTGGGGACCCCAGATGCCATGTAGCCGTGCGGTGTGCGTGCTGGCTATACCTTCCTTCCGCAGAGCTCACTGTCTGTGAGCAGCTGTCTGTGAGTAGAACAATATGATCGTATCCAGGTACGTGCACATCTCCGGGCATCTGTGTGGAAGCACCTGTGTGTGTGTGAGAGAGACTGTGAGCATTCCTACATGTGTGAGTGTGTGTGTGAATGTGCGCATGCCTGTGTGTCCGTGCTGAAGGGGGGAGCTCTGTGGGTACCGCAGTGTGAGTGACAGGTGGACTCATGTGCTGATGGGGGAGGAGGCGGAGAACCGGGCTAAGGCAGGAGTGGTGAGGGTAGGTGCCGCTGGGTGTCATCCTGGGGAGGTGCCCTCTGGCCAGGGAGCCCCGGCTCTAACCCGTGGGGTTCCCTATTTCCCCTCCTGCCCTGTAGACACTCTAGCTCCAGCTGGGGCAGCAGGAGACCAGCTGGCCTTAGACTTGTAGAGCCTTCTTTTAAAGGTGCTCAAAGCCTTTCCCAAGACTCCAGTACCTGAGATATTCATTGCATTTATGTAACTCTTACTATGCTTTAAGGACTTTGCATATAGTAATATATTTTTCACACAATCCTGTGACAGGGACTATTCTCGTTTTACTGGTCAACTATGGTGCAGAGAGGTTCAGTAAGGAGGAAAATGAAAAGGGACAGGTGAATCTTCACCAGTTAGATCTGGGAAGGGCAGGACTGAGACTCAGAAACAGGGAGTGTTTGGGCCAGGGTAACAGCAAGATTGGGAACAGAATCCAGACCCTTCCTTCCTTACTCCAGGCTGGCCTGGCTGATACATTGCAGCTGGAATTTCATCAGGAAGGATTGTGTGTAGACTCATCCAGAGACTCCTGAGGGGTTTCCATGGGGTGAGACAGGTTAATGGTGGAAGAATGACCCAATGCGTCCAAGAACAGAGCTGACCACACAGGACCACAGAGCCTCACTCTACCCGTTCACCCATTCATCCATTCATATCCACTGCATGGCAGGCCCTAGAGATGGGTTGACAAGACAGTCACTGGCTCTGAGGGGCTTATATAGAGATGCCAACATCTAAGTCACATCTGTCACGTCTAAATGCTATCAAGTATGAGGCAGGCCGGAGCAGAAGAAGGCTGACCCTCTAGTGGTCCTGTTCTGCTGAGAAGTGATGTCTTAACTGGTGACACCCACCTCCCTTCAGAAGTCACCTTGACTAACAAAGCTTGTAAATAGGCTGGTAAGACTCTCTATAAATGCACCACATAGTTCTCTCCCACCCCAGGCTGGAATGTGGCCCGTGGCCAGGGAAGCCACTCAGAGAATCAGTCCCCAAACCACAAACATGGCTGGTGGCCCACGCAAGACACGCAAGCCTGACCCAGCAGCCCATGGGATCTGGACTGACGTCAGGCTTGGGATTCGAAACGGGAAAACGTGAACAGCCAGCCCTCCGTGGTGTGGGCCGCAGAATGCTCACCATAAACCCAGCCAACGACTCCAGGTGAGAGTTCCCTTGGCACCTCCCTCCAAGTCCTTTCCTTGACATTATCAGCACACCAGGAGCTGGCAAAACCTGACCTTGAAGATCACAGAACGTCATTACCTTCCTAGCAAAATGCAGGGAACCTGGAGCCCAACCGCAAAATCTCGCAAAGGGGCAGCTCGGCTCTCAGCTGCTTTGCACTGAGAGTGTCAGTAAGAACGTTTGTTTATACAGTTGGTGTCGGTCAGAATTGGCCAAATGGGGCTGATGTGTGCGTCCATTGGGTCTGTGTCCCCTGCCCCCCTGCTGCGTGGCAGTCCTTATGCCAAGTTTCGGTCTCATTCCTCTTGCATGATACAGTTCTGTTTACCCAGGAAGGGGGCCTTTTTGGATACCTGTTTTCTGGGCAGGGACCCAGGAAAACACAGCAGACATAGTGTACCTTAAAAGGTAAAGCCAAGGCCTCTGGCCAATGACGCACCTTAACCCCACCCAGGGACATAGAAAGCAGGAACCATTGTTCCCCGCATGTGTTGATGATGTAACCCTTTGTGCAATAGAAAAGACTGTGAGTTCACCGAGTGGAAGCTTCTCTCGGGCCTGTGTGGCAAAGAGAGAGCCCAGAGATCCAGCCCTTCTCTGGCCACGCACCACCCCCCGCAAACTGGCCTATCTTCTGCCCCTCAAAGTCCAGTTGCCTCGTAAAAACCCACAGCAAACAACACCATAGACCTCGAAATAGAGGCAGAGCCAGAAGCTCCATCTGCTTCCAAAGACATGCTCTCCCAGCCCACCATCGGGTCATTTGTTAAACTAGAACCCAGGCCTGGGCCACCCAGCTGTGTTCATATCCCCCTGCCAGAATCTTCGAGGGCCGTCTTCCCCGGAGCCTGTCCTCAAGTGCCCCTGCCAGGCCGGCAGAGGGTGATTTGCCCTCATCCCCACCTCCTCCATTCTCTTTGGGGCTGGTTTGGGCCTGCCTCCCCACCAGAACGTCCTGTGCAGGGCCAGAACCAGAGTGCCTGGCTCACTCAATACTGCACCTGACCCTCAGAAGCCATTCGGTAAGTGTCTGTAGGGCGAGTGACTGGATGAATGAAGGCAGCGCTCAGCAACCAGACATGGTGGAATGCGGGCCCCAGGCTGGGGAATAAGCAGGTCTGAGGAGGAATGAACCCCTTCTTCCACTTTCCCAAGGGTCCTCTGTCAACCCACCACCACCACCAACCTCAGGATCCTGGTTCAGTGACATCACCATAAACTGAAGTCATGTGGACCCACACTCCACAAGGAGGGCTGCTTCCTAGTAGTGTTCACTCTTTTCTCCCCTACCCCCAAATCCAGCCAAATTCCCTACCCCCAAATCCAGCCAGCTTCGTCTTGGCTCTGTACCTAACTTGAGGAATCCAGGCGCAAACAGCCCAGTGGCTCAGTCCACTGAAGAACTTTTATTGCAAAGGAGGAGTCCTAGGAAAATAAGAGTGAAGGGGTGGGGGCAGGTCAGAGGGACAGGGTTCTGGGTCCAGGTAAGCCACATGGCCTCCTCAGTGGCTCAGCATCCGGGCTATCTTCACCCTGGAAACCGGACAGTCACCGTCCGGTAAACTAGATTCCAAGACTTTACGCTCCGGGGTGGGGGCAGGCAAGAGGGAAAGATGAGGTGACGGCTAGCTCCGTGGGAGAGAGCGTCTGAGACAGAGGGTCAAGTCCTTGGGGCAGAAGCTAGGGTTCTTTTTCTCCAGAGCATGGCAGGAAGGTTCAACATCTGCGGGCACCGCTGCAGCCAAAGCCCCCGAAGCACCCGGGGGAGCCGCAGAGCGCGCAGCCGCCGCCAGGGGCGCTCGTGTCCAGGGCGCCGGAGCCCGCTCGGGGAGGCAGCAGGTTGGCCGGGCCAGAGGCTGAGCCCAGCCCGCTGCCCAGGGCTGAGCAAAGCGCGGCTGGCTGTCAGAGGGGAAACCGTCTTCTCCCGCTCCGCCCCCAGAAGACAGACATACAGACTCCTCTCCCAGAGGGCAGCCTCAAAGACCCTCCTCCTCTCCAGGAGTCAGAGGTGCAAACTCCCCAAAGACCAAGGGGTCTTGGTGCAGACCCCTTCCTCCAAGAAACAGACTCCAGAAGGCCCCCCTCCCTGAACTCGGACACTCAGGTTCTCCCCACGTGAGAATCAAACAGTCTCTTCCACAAGGACAGACCCACAAGAACACCCTCCCACACCCCAGGACAAACCAACAGAACCTGCCCCCAAAGAACAGACCACAAGACCTCCCCCTTCAACACACACAAAGAATCACCCCCGAGAGAATAAACAGCCCCCCACAAAAGGGAGACACACAGAGGAAGCAATCCCAAATCCCAAATCCCTTCCCAAGAGAATGCACAAAAAAGGGGTGTAGGGGATAAGATTGAACTCCTCTAACCCAAGCTATGTCTATTATTTACTTACTGAAGCTTCCTGCCCCAAATCCCGGACCAAGCCTGCAGAGAGGAGGAGGAAGCAGGTGAGTGTATAATAATAATACACTGGGTATAATAATCCCCATTCTCCAAAACAAAACTTTCCTGGCCCTCCCCGGACGGGCAGAGAGATCTACATGCCCCTGGTTCTCTCAGATCCCCACAGCCCTTTTGCATCAGACTCCTCTGGAGCTTAAACTCGATCTTTCCTCCTTAAATTCAGATAGTCCGATTTTATCGATGACCTCTTGGAGGAGGGAGAAGGCTAACGACGCTTTCTTTGGCCTAAACTTAGCCTAAAAGGAGAGACCATGAAGGGAACATTTTAAAGGACACTATAGAGGAGATAGCTCAATCATCTGAAGACTATTGGTCAAGCCACACCCAGTCGCTTTCTACCTGTGTGTCCTTGAGGTGGTCCTTTACACTGAGACTCAGTTTCCCCATCTGTAAAACGGGGATGACAGCACCTCCCTCCCAGGGGTTTTGCGGGGTTGAAAGATAATAAATGCTGCATGCCTGTTGCATGGTGGGTTCCCTGTCCCTCCCCTCAGCCTGGGGTACCCAGCTGGAGCTAGCAGCCCTTGGGTCTCTACTGCTGTCTGAGGTTAAAAGCCAGGCCCTGCCTGTTCCCATAAACCCTGCCTTCGGGGCAAGAAGGGCAGAACTGAGAAGGCACTCCAAACTGGAGACATTATTCCCCCTGGCTAGGCCTTGGTCCTTGCAGCTGCCTCACTGGACAGACTGGCCCCTGCTCTCTGCCCTTGGGGGTGTGTGACCATGTGTCGTCCCATCCCAGGTGCCCAGGGTGCTCCTTAAAGCCCTAAAGGGCCTTAAGCTGGTGGGGAGAAATTGGCTCCAGGAGAACAAGGCCCTGGATCCCCAGGTCATCTCTCCCCACCACCCCCCCCTCCCCAGCTGGTGAGGACCCAGATGGTGACCTCCCTGGGCCCCTGCACTCCTCCCCGTGGCCACAGCCAAAGCACTGCCCAGCCCCCACCTGCTCTCCTCGCCCTCCAGCAGCTTGCGGTAGGTGGCGATCTCGAAGTCCAGGCCCAGCTTCACGATCATGAGCTCCTGGTACTCCCGCAGCTGCCGGGCCATGTCCTTCTTGGCCTGGTGCAGGGCGGCCTCCAGCCAGGCCAGCTTGCCCTGGGCACTGTCTGAGGCACCCTCCTCCTGCAGAGCTCGTGGCTCCCTGGCTCTGTCTAGTTCACAGGGCTGGGGGCGAAGGGAAGAGCACGGACAGGACATCCTTGGCCCCCACCCCCTCCCCCATCAAAGATCCAGACCCTTCTTGGAGGCCAGAGGGCCAATGAGGGATTAAAGATCACTGTATGGAATGGGCCTTCCTGTTCCAAAAAATGTGTCTGTGTCTGCCCAGCTCCCAGTGTGGAGATTTGGGACCAGCCATCCGAGATGGCTGAGACAGAGCCTTTCAAGTCTAATATGGTAACTCTTCTCAAAGGAGCTAGGATCCAGGAAGCATCAAATGCTCCTGAGCACATAATGCTAGGTTTATTATTTCATCAGGGAAACTAACAAGAAGGATATCCTTTCCTCACCAGAAACTAGCCTCCGTAGTCTCTGCAGAAATAGAACAATAATAAATGCTGGCCTTGATGAGCTTTGCTTGCTGCTTAGGAAACTGGGGGTGGGGGGTGGGGGGACTGTGATCAGAACAGCAGAGGCCGGTGGCAGACTGAACCATGACAGGCCCATCCATTCACTGTGCCACCCCCTTGAACCTGAACAGCTTGTCCCTCCTCACAGTCATCAGTTTCTGAAGAAGGGAGGACCTCTCAGAGCCTCAGACACTGTATCCACAGAAAGCAGGGGAAACAGGGAGCAGAACCCCTTCCCTCTGCAGGTAAAGTATGAGCCCAGGGGGCTTGACAGGGCAGCTGGGAGGAGAGAGGGGAGATTGAGAGGCAGAGAAGTCAGAAGAAAGAAAACATCCATGTGGGAACCTCTCTTTCCTAAGCCTAGAGCCTGAGCTGCAAACCCGAATGCCTCCAGAGGCCTGGCTGGAGGCATCCCAAGGTGAAGGCCAAATGTTAACCCTCTAGCAATAGTATCCAGTTCCAGAAAGAAATCCGCACATTGTCAGTCTCCCACAATCACCAGGACCTCTTTCACAGTTTCAGCCTCTCACATCTCTAATTTAGAGACACGGGTGTTGGTACCTTTTGCCTTCCACAAGGATAATAACAGCACCAGCCAAGATGATGAGAAAATGGCAAGAGCCCTCTGCCTCTGCATCAAAGGACGCAGCTCAGGTTGGTGGGGTCGATGCACACAAAAGGAGCACGGCCTTGTGTGAAGGCGACAGAGAAGACAGAAGCCTCCCTTCCCTAGCAGAATGTTGCCAACTCCGTGCATTTAAAGAGAACCCAGAAAACCGGATTTCTGCGGAACATCTTGCGATTCCCAAAGAAGGGCTGAAGTTTAATGCTATGTAGGACAAACAAAGCATGCAGATACAAAATCACACGTGTGCATGAAAACTGATAGGCAAACAAGCGTACAGATTTATATGTATTTTACCTACGGGTCAGTTACATGCCTCTGAACTACTACAGAGTCCCAGGCAAAGGCAGCGTGATGTACACGTGTAAAGCCACACTTCCGTTTGCTCGGACACTCACAAAGAGAAACTCTACCCATCTACTCCAGAGGAGGGGGACGACTAGTCGAGCTGTCATAGATAATGGACACCCTCCCACCCTTCATCCCCCCCCCCCCCCGCCACACCCACCCCTCACCTGACTCTTAGCGCTGTTCACCTCTGCAGTCAGCCGCTGGATGGCCTGGTTAAGCCTGTTCAGCTCCTCCTTGCTGTGTCGCAGGCCCTGCGTGTGTTTCTGCACGGTCGCCTGTACCTCCTCGCACTGTGGGGCAGAGGCAGCACAGGACAGGGGAGGGTCAGGGCGAGGAGGACAGCCAACAAGGGCACTCAACCGAAGCCCGCAGGACAGCTCCAGGACCAACCCCTCCACCTTCCCTCATGAGCAGGTCATCTGACTACTCTGTTTCTCTGTCTGGAAAATGGGGATGATCGTCTTTCCTATTGCCAAGGGTTGACGGGCACACTGGCGGATGCTCTATCGGGTCTAGAGACACCAAAGGTAATGTCGAAGGGATGGCACAAAGAACAACACAGGCCGATAATCTGTCGAGTCATTGGACTGAGATCACATAGGGTTTATCCCAGGCAACAGGGGTAGTTAGACTCTAGCAAATCAGTTATGGTCATTCACATAGGATCATGGCAATTAATACAAACACCATTTTTAAAGATCCAGCAGTGATTCCTAATTTAAAAGTACTTTCGAAAATCTCTGAATATAAAGAAACTCCTTTAAGCTGATGAATGCTACTCACCAGGGACAGGGATCCAGATTCCAGCTCCTTCGCTAAACCCGAGGCCACTATGGGGAGAGCTATCTAGAAGGGACAAAATCAGGGGGACTTTTCCCTTTCCTGCACCTGTCTTCACATACCAGCCCATAAACCGCCTGGGCTTGGTAACTGACGCACAGGGCCTTATTCTCTTCAAGGTCTTCTATCCCCACCGTCTCACCTGGGCTCAAGACCACCGTGAAGTAGGCCGGGTGGGTGTTACTGTCTCCCTTATCCTTCCTTGGGCAAGCTGAAGCTCATTACATCTACTGTCCGAGGAAGTAGGGACCCAGTGGGACATGAGTGACCCTGCCAGTCGAGCTGAGCTAGACTGTGTCTTAAGTGCATGTTCTTTGCTCTATACCCTGAGGAACATTAAAGTCACACACACTCTTCAACCCAGACAACAGGAACTCTTCACACCAAACCCAGTGCAAATTGCTTTCCAGGGCAGAGGGGGTATGGGAAATGGATATGAACAGACTCCCACAGGCCACCCTTTCCGGGTCCCATTCCCAAAAGCTGTAGACACAGCAGACAAGCTTGTGCCTGGCTAGGTCCAACAGATCTGGGCAGAGTCCAAGACCCCCTCATCCCATGTGACCCAATGTGCCACATAGACAAGTCTCACCATGATGAAAAGAGCTGTCGTCTCTCCAAGCCTCCGGAGCGCACCTAAGCCCAGCTCCAGCCCAGGGAGCTCCCAGAATCCTCGCCTCTGGAGACAAAGCTGCTCCCTCCCAGGGGGCTTTGTGACCTCACCTTGCAGAGTTCTGACAGGGGCCAGAAGGGGCTGTTCTGTCAGCCCAGGTGGGAGAGTGGAGGTCCCTGGCCTGGAATGGGCCTTGAAGGAAAGAGGAGGAGAGGGAAGGAAGGATCCTTCAGGTGGGGGAAATGTGCAGAGCCAAGGAGTTTGGGCTTATGGGGTGAGAAATGGGGAGACACAGAAGGTGCTTGAGCAGACCACCACCCTGGTGTGCGATGCAGTTTAGGAAGGCCCGTCTGGAAGCAGAGGGAAGGCAGACAAGAGGGAAAGAGACTGGGGCTGGGGTTCCAGTGCCAAGACTAGGTAGGCATCTGGGACAGGATGGAGCCTCTAAACTGCAGGAGGAACCAGGGACCAGACAGCACACGCTGGTCAGCATTTTCTTTCTGTTTTATAAACTTCTCATACAAAAGAATGTGTGCATATAACCTACATTTAATGATTTAAATGGCAACAGTAATAAAAACAGATCCTTGTGTACCCACCAGTACCTTCGAAGCCCCATGTGGGACCCTTCCTGATCATAGCATCCTCGGTCCCTGACCCTATCCCATCTCCAAAGTAACCACTCTCCTGGGGTTTGTAGTGAGCTTTCCTTTGCTTTTCTTTAGCCTCCGGTGTGCATGAGTCCTTCAGCATTTGTTCAGTTTTGCCTAACATTAAGCTTTACAAAAATAGGATTATGTTGTTTTTATGACTTGCTTTTCCCTCCCCGACATTCTGTATGTGAGCTTTTGATGCGTACAACTTAGTTCATTTGTCACTGCTGCGTAGTATCCCAGTGTGTGATTCTCTCTCCATTCCCCTGCGGGTATACATCTGTGCACCTTTGTTTTTGTGCTAACAAACAATGCCAGTGTGAACCTGTAGGTACGTTTCTGCTGTCGTACTTTGGCAAGAAGATGTTTGGGCTACTGGCAGTCAAACTATTGTTTAACCACAGCTCAAAATAACAAACGGATTTTATATCATGAATCCGTACCTACCTACATGCTCATGCACCTAAATGGAAATAAGTTTCATGAAGAATTGCTCACTCCTACTACGCGCGATGCGTTCTCTCAAACCACTCACCTGCACACGTTCTTTCACTTTGTATGGCTTTATGTTTTATCTTTAGGTTTTCAACAGGACCTTATGTTGAGACTTCATTTCTTATAAATAGTGTGTTGATTTTATTATGTATTGAATATAATGAAAATGAAATACCCATGAAGCCACTTATAGGCACAAGAACCAAACGTCCCTAATAATTTACACATGCCTACACACTGCCTCCCCAGCCTGTTTCTGCTTCTTGATCTGGGGGGGTGGGGAGGGCACTTCCTTGAATTTCTCATCATTCCCTTGTTTTCTTTTCTTCTAGTTTGATTACATGCATGCATGTACCTGTAAACATTATTATTATTATTATTATTATTATTATTATTTAGTTTTTCTTGTTTGGTTGGGTTTGGGGTTTTGGGTTTTTTAAGTATATCACTTACAAAAGGACTTGCTTTTTTTTTTCTAATATTGTAGAACTAAGGGTCCTTCACTAGGATTCATAGTATTCTATTACGTGAACACACGACACTTTATATAACTCTATTATTGTTTTGTTCTGTTTTCTCTTACAAAGTTGGTGCTACGAACATTTTTCTAAATGTCCCCGATGGATGTGTGTGAGGATTTTTCTGTGATACACATCTAGGACTGGTATTTCTGAATCAAATAGTGAATATTACAACACAAAAGTTATTTGCCAAAGTCATATAATAAAGACTTATACTTTGATCAGCAATACATAAAAGATTCGTATCTTCTCTGGCGCATCTAATTTTCAATAATGAAATGATATAATCAGTCTTATTTTTGATCTTACTTTGCATTTTCGTGATTCCTATTGAGGCTGAATATCTCTTTAAGTGTTTATTACCTGTATGGATTTCCTTTTGCCCATGTTTTTGTTGTTGGGTTGTTTGCTTTATTCTTACTAGATGCTAAGTGTTTTTTATATTTCTATATAAATTTATACTTCTAGATATTATACTTTGTCACTTATATGTATCACAAATATCACCTTCAAATTTATGGCTTGTCTTTTCACTTTGTGAATATTTTGATAAATAAAAGTTCTTAATTTTAGTGTCTAATTTACCCATCTTTTCTTTCAGATTAAGCATTCATCATGCCTTGCGTAAAAATCCTTATTCATACCAACGTCAGAAAGAGAGGGACGCCTGGGTGGCTCAGTCATTTGAGCATCCAACTCTTGATTTCGGCTCAGGTCATGATCCCAGGGTCATGGGATCAAGCTCTGCATCGGGCCCTACACTCAAGCACAAAGCCTGCTTGGGATTCTCTCTCTTTCTCCCTCCACCCCTCTCCCCTGCTAGAGCTTGCCCACACACACTCTCTGTCTCTCTAAATAAATTTAAAAAAGAAAGACCTTCACTAATGTTTTCTTCTAAAGATTTTAAAGTTTTGCATTTGAAATTTATAATTATAGTTTGCTTGGAATTGATTTTGTGTATAATAGAAGGCAAGAATCCAGTTTCATTTTTTTTCCATGTGGATAGCCAATGCCATAGTCCCTTCTTTACTACTGATCTGCAATATCACTACTGTGGCATATCAAAGATACAGATCTAGCTATATATATAACTTTATATATTACATATAACTTTAGTTATATATTTATATATAGTTACTATATTTATATAATATTTACATACAAGAATAGACAAACTGATCAATGAAACAAACTAGAGAACCCCTAAATTGACATATATTATGTACATTACACATAACACATATATATGTTGTTAATATATTCATGTTTTATATAAAGTATATTGTATTACATATTATAATAAAAATATTATGCATAAAACACATCTAATGTGTATATAATATATATGTATAATATATGTGTTATTATATATATTGTTACTATATATATATATAAAATATACGTCAATTTAGGGGCTCTCTAGTTTGTTTCATTGGTCAATTTGTCTCTTCTTAAGTGGATATTACACTGAATTAATAGCTTTATAACTACCTCTGAAAGGGCAAATACCCATTCAAATGCTCTTTTTTATCCCACGTATTCTTTTTTTTTAATTTTTACTTATTTTTGAGAGAGAGAGAGAGACACAGCATGAGTGGAGGAGGGGCAGAGAGAGGGGGAGACACAGAATCTGAAGCAGGCTCCAGGCTCCCAGCTGTCAGCATAGAGCCCAATACGGGGTTCAAACCCACAAACAATGAGATCGTGACCTGAGCCAAAGTCCGAGGCTCAACCGACTGAGCCACCTACACTCCCCCCACCCCCCGCCGTGTATTCTTATATAGCGCCTTGACTATTCTTGATTGTTATTCTTCACCATAAATTTTAGAATCAACTTGTTAAGATTTATGTAAATCCTTATTTGGAATTTGATCATAGTTGCATTGACTCTGTATATCAGTTTAAGGAGAATTAATATCGTTATGATAATAAAACTTCCCATCTATGAATCTGACATAGCTCTTCATTTAGTTAGAGCTGCTTTGTTATCTTGCATTTCACATAATGTTTATATTTCTGTAGGTATAGGTTTCTCCCATATGTATTAGACTGGGTTTTTAAGTCATTATTTTATTAATTTTATTAAGATAAAATATACCTACAATAAAATGCACACATGCATGCAGTTCAACAGGTTTTGGCAGATGCATCAGATGCGTGCCCCACTTAACCACCACTGAATGAAGATACGGAACATTTGCATCATCTCAGAAAGTTCCCTCATGCTCCTCTGCAGTCCAACTCCCAGACCAGCACTGATCTAATTTCTGTAGATTAGTATTGCCACTTTTGGAATTTCATATGAATAGAAGCATTCGGTATGTGCTTTTTTGTGTCTGATTTTTTCACTCAGCATGGTTTTTTAAATCTTTTTAAATGTATTTATTTATTTTGAGCAAGAGAGCAATGTCGGGGGGTGGGGTGCAGAGAGAGAGGGGAAAGAGAGAATCCCAAGCAGGCTCTGCACTGTCAGTGCAGAGCCTGATGCGGGGCTCGAACGTGCGGGGCAAGATCATGACCTGAGCTGAAATCAAGAGTCAGACGCTTAACCAACTGTGCCCCCCAGGGGCCCCTTCACTCAGCATGTTTTTAAGGCTCATCCATGTCATTTTATGAATCAGGAGTTCATTCCTTTGTGTTGTTAGGTGATATTCTGTTGTATAATTATAACTCAGTTTGTCCATTCACCTGTTGAAAACATTTGGGCTGTTTCCAGTTGGGGGCTTTAATAAATAAAGGTCATATGAAAGTCATGTACCAGTCTCTATTTCAACCTGCTTTTCATTTCTTTTGAATAAATATCCAAAAGTGCACTTGCTTTGTCACTTGGTAGCGTATGTTCAGCTTGATAAGAAATTGCCAAACTGTTTTCCAAGGTGACTAGACCATTTTACGCTCCATGAAAGCTCCAGCCGCTCCCCGCTTTGAATCGTCAGTCTCTTGAATGTTAGCCTTCCAGTGGGTGTTGAGTTTTTCCCAGAGTAGGTTTCCCTGATGACTAATAATGATCAGCAAGTTCCCATGTGCTTCTTGGCCCTTAATACATCTTCTTTTGTAAAGGGCCGATTGAAGTCTTTCACCCATTTTAACTGAATTGTTTGTCTTCTTGTTATTGAAGGATTAGTTCTTTCCAGGAAAATTTAATGTAATTATATATGATTGGATGTGAGTCAGACATCTTGTTCTTTGTTTCTCACTTGTCTCACGTGGGTTTTTGTTGTTGTTGTTGTTCCTCTGTTGTTCCTTTCTGCTTTCTTTGGAATCCATCAAATAACTTTTAAATATTTGATATCATTTATCCTGTTGAAGTCTTTTGGTTTACTTTATCATAGTAAACGTTTGTTTTTAGTGATTGTTCTAGAGCTAATGCTATACATACTCCCTTAGTTATCAAAGTCTATTTGGAGTTAATACTGTGTTGCTCCCCACTTGGCAACCGACAAGTGCACACATGACAAACAGTGCAATTCAGTGACCCGCCTCCCCATCGTCTGTGTCACTTGCCAGATCTTTTGCTTCTACAGACGTTACAAGCAATATCACTATTTTTGCCTTAAGCAGCCAGTACTCTTGGGCACCACAAGCGTTCTTGGCTCTGTAAACTGATGTTTTTCACCAAATATGGGAGAGTACTCCTTCAAACACTTTTCCACGTCACTCTCACTCTTCTCCTTCTGGAACCCCAAGCGTACATATGCTAGATGATTCTAGGTCTCTGAGGCTCTGTTACTTTTTCTTCAATATTTTCTCACTGTTGTTTGGATTGGAAAACTTCTACTCCTGTCTTCAAGACACCAACCCTACCCTCTGACATCATCAGTCTTTGGCCAAGCCCCTTCGTTGAATTTTTCACTTCCATTCCCACACTTTTAGATCCAAGAAATTCTCGTTTTGTTCTTCTTGACAATTTTCCATACCATCTTGCTAGCTCAATGATGCATTAAAATGTAGTTTTAAGTATATTTTCCACAATTTTAAGTGACTAATGGCAGAAGGATGTTTCAGGGTTCCTAGTCTGACATTTTGCAAGAAAAGAAGGTCCTGGTCGCATTTTTCAACGGAAAAAAATAGACAGGATTCTGTGACTCGTTGGGTGGGGAAAATAGGTATGAAAGAGTTTTAAGCTGGAGATATTAGGAGGAGCTGGCAGAAAGAGGGAAAGCTGATGGAGGGGCATCAGTTCAGGGGGAACTGACAAACTGATTTTAAGGCATTTTGAATTCCAAATATCAGGGCAATATTCAAGTGAAGATGCCCTGTGGGAAACTGGAAACCTTAGAGATGAATTCATTTATCTTCTTGACATGGCTGAGTGCCTGCTATGAGCCAACACTGGGCCAGAAGCTTCCTGGCACTGAAGCACTCCCTCAGGGAGCCCAGAGCCATCAGAACACCCCTCCTCAATGCCCCCAGCCTTGACACTCAATCAAATAAATAGCTGGCCTGGCCTTGGCAGCCCCCACCACATTGAATGCCTTCCCCCCACCCGGAGATCCCACCCACCCTTCCTAGGACTAAAATAATGGACAGAAAGATCGAAAGCATGACAGGAACTATGTGACTTTATCTTAAGCACCGACAGCAAGGAGGGAAGGAAGATTCAGGAAAGGAAGGGAAGAGCAAGAGTTCAGGGAAGGGCAAGGTTAAGGGGTGGGGGCTGAGAGACGGTCCCCTTCATGGGTCAGACAGCCCAGAATCGTCCAACAGAATATATTCCTGTGCCTCTCCTCCCAATACCCTTTCTCAGCCTCAGGGAGGCAGGAGACAAGGAGGGAGAGTCCCACACAACAAGAAATGAGAAGTGGACAGGAGGGAAGATGGACCAGAGTGAGATCAAAGGGTTACACCCCACCACCAGGGCCAGGCTGGAGAGAGAGCCAGCTGGGAACCTCGGGAGGACGAGAGTGCCAGAGGCTCGGTGTTTCATCAAACCCTGCCAGCTTCACACTTCTTAACCTGCTGCCACAAACTTCCATCCTACAGGATCTGATGCCACAAAAATGGGTGACTGAGACATCCCCCACATACAACTCTGCCTGAGAGCGGCTGACACCTGCACAGGAACGATAACAAGTCAGAACCTTTGGCAGCGTGGGGACCAGAACTCCCGCCCTACCAGCCAAGAGCACCCAGATGGCTGAGATAGTTCTTGCTTATTCACATCTCCAAGGATAAAGAAAGCCTACCTGAGCCTCCCTGTGGCCTGTCCCTGCCTTTACTGGAAGGGAGTCCATCTGGTGGTTTAATCTCAATCCCTTCTTAATCTAGTCTTCCGTCACTGACTTCAGGAAGACCTCCCTGGGGACAACCAAGCTGATGAAACACCTGTTTTAGTCCAGAGAGGTATTTGACATCTTGAACGTGGACACATGTGCTTGGACAAGGAGAAAATGAGAGCCTCCCAACAATGGGAAAGTAAGACTTCCACTCCGATGGGTATGGCATGAGGAGTTATTCCCCTCGTGACCCAAGGTCAGTGTTAGGACTGGGCACTAGCTCCCGACAGTGGTCCCAGAAGTAACGTGGTCACCAGCTCTGAACCCAGTCACCAAAGGAATCACTCAAGTTTTCCCAGGTCAGAAAAGAAGATCTGGGGTACAGACCCCCCAAAGGCTCAGCATCTCCCCAACCCGGTTCCAAAAGAACATAAGGGTCAGGCTCTTCCAGACTCCTCTGGGAAGTGGGACCCGCCAAAAGCAGCAGGACACAGAGATCCCTCCACCTGCCCAGGAGTCCAGCTCCGGGCTGCCTCCCCACCCACACTGACAGGCTACATGATCATGAAAAATCCAGTCTCCCCGAATCTTTCTATTTGCCCTTTCAGTGTGAGGCCTCCTTTTACCCTGCCTTCTAACCAACAGTGTTCTGGAACCAGTTCACAGAGCCTGTTTGACACATTTCTAGCCAACCCTAAATGCAGTCACAGCCGGCCATGCCGGAAGATTTTACACCACCGAAACTGGCAAACCCTGTAAAAGGGACTTTTGTTTCCTTCCGAGAGCTGGTTGTTAAACATTTACCCACAAGCAATTGCCCCTAACTAAATTATACAAGAGGCGTATTGGAAATCAGGCAGTAGACCTCAGCTAAAAGTATTCTCCTTGGCCTCCCCTCAGGGCAGGGAGGGTCCCTCCAGCTTGGTGTTCTGGGGGCCAGGAGAGAACAAAGTGGGTTATGGTCCTGGGTGTCTCGGTCCATTTCCTGGATGTACCAGTCTCTCCCCTCCCCCAGCTGGGAACACCCCAAGAACAGGCCTCTCCTTTTCATTAACAGAGTCCCCCTGAGGGACCACAACCAGGGACATTTGTCATGCAAACGAGCTGGATCATGAATGGTGAAATCCATTTGGGGCACTCACTGCCCCAAATGTGATGGGGGGCGGGAAGGGGGGGGCAGATGACCCACACCTGAAACTTGGCATTTCAACCTCATTAGTCGGCCTCTGGATCACGCGGTCTGCGCAGTAATCTCCTCCATGGCAGGGTGTCCCCATGCCACATCACCATGACTTTCATCTCCCCATATTAAAGAGAAGCAGAGATTCTCCCGAGGCTCAGGATGGGGTGTCCCAGCAATTCAGACACCACAGATGGTTGGAGGTTGTACAGGGCTCAGCCTGTGCAACCATACATGTTAGTCCTGCCCAGCCACTAAAACCTCAGAGCTGTGTGCCCTTCTGTTACCATCTCTAGGGATCAGAATCCCCAGACAAAAGAGGCTTTGTTAATATATGCCTGGCATCCTTCCCACTGCCATGTCTAGGAGGCAGGTGTCCTATGCCCCTCACCTTGCTGCAGCACCAGGACTCAGCCCCAGCCTGGCTATATCTAGCAATGTCATCAGAGTTAGCCTAGATCTCAGTCACAGTGCAGCCCATGTTCAGGTCCCATGTCACAGTGCAGCCCATGTTCAGGCTGTTATCCAGTTTGGTGATGACTGAGGTGTCTGAGATGCAGGCTTCAGTGACTCTCATTTCCTGTGGGGCCGACAGCCATTCATATCAACTGTACCATCGAGAACCAGGTAGAACAGAGCTCACATTCCCCCTTCACACACACACACACACACACACACACACAGAGCCACCATTTCAAAGCCTTCATGCCTGCAGACCCCTCTGTCTGCTTCCTCTGTTCAAAGTCTGGCCTGGGACAGAGTAAAGACGGATGACTAATGTCCTCCCTGCCAGTGCCCACCTCCCCCCATACAGTGTTCTGGAAGCTGATCTCCTCCACTAGGCTGTCAGCATTGGTCTCCTGGTCTCCCTTGCGCACGTAGGCACAATTAAGCTCCTGGAAACAATGCACAGGCAGTTCCTAGTTGTTGCAGAGATTTTCCAGGGGACTCTACCTCCCCCAGGCCAACCCTGGGAAATTTCCAATCCCATTTTCAGCCCTACAGAGCCGGTCATGGGCACAGATCCAGAAGTCAAGAGTTGGGGAACTAAGCTCTCCCTCTCACTCTAGCAAAACGTAGTATGTGACTTTGGGGAATTCTTTTATCTCGCTGGGCCTCTCTGTAAAGGAAGATCCAGAGAATCTCTGCCCTGTGGGTCTCCCGGGGTATAAGGAAGAAAATGCCTTTCCATGGGTAGAAATAAAATATGAGCTTATTAACTGATGGATGGAGTACTGGATGCCCCTGAGGGCTGCTGCACGCAAACCCACTCACCGGCTTGATTCTGACAAGCTCATTCTCTGCAGTGGTCCCCAAAGTGACCTCCTCTTCCTACCTCCACAGGGAAAGGGGTTTGGATCAAGAGAAATTATCAGAGATTTGGCTAGTAGTGGAAGGAAGCAGAGAGGACCCCAACATGACCTATCACCTCCCCGCCCCCAGGATGTCTGAAATATCCCTCTGACCCACATCTCTGATAGTACTTAACTTAAACGAGCATTACTGATTCTAAAGAGCTTGGTTTTGTTATTACTCTAATAGAATAAACTGACTGCCCGAGCTTCGATCCAGGACGGTGAGTGGAATTAGCAACATGCACCAATGAGTGTGAACGGTGGAGAAGAGGTGATGTCATTTCTTTGCACCCCTAGTAGCTAGCATAATTTTGGAATAGAGTTAAGCGCTCAGAACAGGTCCAGAGGGTGGGTGGACGAGTAGGGATAGGGCCCCTATCTTACGTTCATAAGGCAATGGGGAGAGGCTCTTAGCTGATATTTCAGCTTTTCTTCCCTTCCTGTGTCTGCCTGTCACTGCCTCTAATGCTGATAAAAGCACAAAGTGGGTTCACGAAGGAAGAAGTTTCCCAAGGCCAGACCTTCCCCCGCACCAACTCGATTCTTGTAGCCCCAGCACCTCCTGCGCGTGGTTAGGGCAGGGGACAGCTGTGATGCAGCAGGGTCACAGGCCAAGGTACAGGTGAAGGTGTAGCCAGAACTGTCTCTTCAAGTGATCTGGCGGGAGCTGGATTTGAGGACCTCATTAGGGGAGCTAAAGCAAGATGATCCACAGGTTATGGTGAGCTAGGCTAGAAGAGTTAAGGCCAGAGGGAGAGGAGAAGGATTCTGACCCCTCCTTCACTGCCCCTCCCTTTTATAAACGCGGCCCGGCCACGTGGAGTGGCCATTTTGTCACCTTAATGGGCTTGGGAGACTTTGCACCCATTTCTCCTCTTTCCCGGGGTCATGATATCGAGCTCCACACTGGGCTCCACGCTGAGCATGGAGGTGGCTAAAAATTCTATCACCCCCTCTGCCCCTCCACTTTCTCCCCACCCCCGCCGTCTCCCTCCCTCTCTCAAAATAAATAAGGGGCACCTGGGGGGCTCAGTCAGTCAAGGTCCAACTTCAGCTCAGGTCCCGATCTCCTGGTTCGTGGGTTCGAGCCCCTCATCGGGCTCTGTGCTGACCGCTCAGAGCCTGGAGCCCGCTTCCGAGTCTGTGGTCTCCCTCTGTCTCTCTGCCCCTCCCCCGCTCGCACTCTGTCTCTCTCTCTCTCTCTCTCTCTAAAATAAATATGCATTGAAAAAAAACTTTTTTAATTAATAAATTAAAGAAATCCTCCATGCTTCAGGGTAAGTCCTTTTCTTCTTGTGAGGGAGACACCAAGGGAAGACGTGTCCAATACTACCATTCCCTGGAGAAAACTGGAGTAGAACTACCTGTACCGAAGCCGTCAGTAACACTACTGGCAACCCTAGCTAAAGCTGGGAGTGGAAGCATAAGACACTGGAGTGGGACCCCCACCTCCACCCCACCCCACCCCACCCCCCACCCAGAGGACAGCTCTAAGGTTAGGCAGAAGCCCTGCAAAGTCAAGGCTAGACCAAAGCGATTCAGACCCACAAGAGTGTTGGGAAAGACAGCAGAGGGGGCAGAGGGGGCAGAGGGGCACTCTCTAAAAATGGGTTGCCAGACAGCCCAACACCAGTCAGAGCTGGCCAGGAACACCTCTTGGGTTCCAGGATTTAATTACCCTTTGCATAATAACAACTTATATTTAAAAGCAAAGGAAGCTAAGGATGATTTGCATGCTTTTCTTTAATGCTGCCTGCTGAGTTCACATTCTAGTTTCCCCTGCCCATAATTGGATGTATAATTAACTTCCATTATAATGGGCTATGGCTTTCTAGAATTGGTGGCCATGACCAAGCCCCAGTTGAGGGGAAGGCTTTGGATTGGGCCTATTTTTCTAAGAGCCCAAAGCCTAGAAGCCTGGGCTCCCTCCTAGGAGAAGAACGCAACCCTCACTGAGCCCCCAAAGACTCAGACCTCCGAGGGGCTGGCATGGAGGAGGGCTGGAAGCCTCCTTTCAGATTCTGAATCCCCTCCTCCATAGAGCTTTCTCCGCTTGACTTTAAGCCACTGGACCACTCTGAGCTCACCTTCCCAATCAGGTAAATGGGCACAAAAATACTGACCTTGGAAGGATGCCCGAGGGTAAAGATAAAAAAATGCATCATAAAAGCCCTCACACACTGGAGGCACTCCTTTAATGCAACTGCCTGAACCGACCCCCAGGAGAGTGGAGAGGGGTACAGGAAGCAATGTGGGGGACTAGGGAGTGGGGGCCCCACACTTACTAGGAAAGGAGCCATGAGCTGAGTTCTGAGCAACAGAGAAGGGAAAGTTTTTGCCCAAAGGGACATAGGATGAATGGCAAAATAACAATGGTAGAATAAACAGAACAAGCAAATAAACAAACATTTATGGAGCTCTTATTAAGTGCTAGGTAGGGCCCTAAACGCTTTCCTGTCCATTACCTCCTTAGGTCCTCCCAAGAGCTTGCAGATGGGTGCTATTTATTACTCCTAACTCGCACAAGAGGAAACTGAGGCTCCGAAAGGTTATTCACTTGTCCAAAGTCATGACAAGAATCTGTAAGACCGGCTTCAGAGACCCCTCCCCTTCGACGCACATACTCGCTCCCTCACTCCGTGGTGCACACGAGACCAAGGCTAACCCGGCCCCCGCAGGGCGGTTGCGCCCGGCTGGGACCCCAGCCGCGCAGGGTGTGCCCAGCTGGCCAGCCCCGGAATGGAGCCCGTGAAGATCCAGCGCCTCCGGGACCCAGTCCTGGCCGAGGGGCGCAGAGGGGGGCGCCCCGAGGCCGCGGCGCACGGCCCGCAAAGGTGACCAGGCGTTTCCCGGCCCCATAAAGCTCGGGCGGGAGGTGAAGCCGTTTTATGGAGGCGGCCGGCGGCCCGGCCCGCTTTGATTCCCGCCTCGACGAGGCGCGCGGGCCGACCTCCAAGCTCGTAAACGCGTTGGCCGCGCGCTCCCGCCGGCCCGGTGGGCCGCGATATAAGGCGCAGCGCGGGCCCCGGGCTCCAGCCACCCGCCGCCGCCGCCACCGCCGCACCATGTCCTGCCTCTCCAACGGCCTCGCCGCCCCCTGCGGGGTCCGCGCCTTCAGCTGCGCCTCGGCCTGCGGGCCCCGGCCCGGCCGCTGCTGCATCACCGCCGCCCCCTACCGCGGCGTCTCCTGCTACCGCGGCCTCACCGGCGGCTTCGGAAGCCACAGCGTCTGCGGCGGCTTCCGCGCCGGCTCCTGCGGCCGCACCTTCGGCTACCGCTCCGGCGGCGTGTGCGGCCCCAGCCCGCCCTGCATCACCAGCGTGTCCGTCAACGAGAGCCTCCTCACGCCCCTCAACCTGGAGATCGACCCCAATGCGCAGTGCGTGAAGCACGAGGAGAAGGAGCAGATCAAGTGTCTCAACAGCAGGTTCGCTGCCTTCATCGACAAGGTGGGTGTCCTTGATCCCAGGACAGGAGGTCCAGGTGAGCTCCCGCTCTCATGGACGAAATGGACACACACCCAGGCCACATGACGACCAAGGACATCAGGATACAGAGCGGAGGCTCCTGATTTGATAGTGTTGCCATTATACGCAACCTCTGTCCAGACAGGCAGGTCCCCACGGAGACACAAGGACAGGCTTGGAACTGGCCTGTCAGAGGAGGAGGGCAGAACATGCACACACACAGACACCAAAATGGACACAAGAAATAGGAAGAGGCCCGCAGGGTGAGCCAGTGGGTGGCTGTCCTTGATCACACCCTTCCTGTAGCCCACCCATGCTCAGCACTCAGGCTGGGCACTGAGACAGGGGGAGCCAGAGGCCAACCGGAGACCTCTACCTGCCTCCAGAATACACATGCCACCTGGACTCACCAGGTCTGGAGAACTCCCTTTACCTGAGAGCAGACGCTGACCTTGCCCAGCCCCTTGCTCCCATCCCTGAGTGAGAAAATCCAGACAGAGATCACAGGAGGGAAATCCAGGAGTCACCTTGTCTCCCACTGCCCATCTCTGCCAAGCTCTGCTGAGCTCCGGGGTTGGGAGTTTGCCCCTAAAGCAATCACCCCAGCCCCACCCCAAATTGGCTTCGGGACACCAAGAGCCGTCTGACCCCTCCCCACACCCTGAATGCAGGTGCGCTTCCTGGAGCAGCAGAACAAGCTTCTGGAGACCAAGTGGCAGTTCTACCAGAACCGCAAGTGCTGCGAGAGCAACCTGGAGCCCCTGTTCGAGGGCTACATCGAGACGCTGAGGCGGGAGGCCGAGTGCGTGGAGGCCGACAGCGGGAGGCTGGCCTCGGAGCTCAACCACGTGCAGGAGGTGCTGGAGGGCTACAAGAAGAAGTGAGTGCGGCCCGGAGGACAGTCTCAAGAAACGAAATGGGATGAAGTCAGAGCAGGATAGATTTGGGCTACAGCACCAGAGGAACTTTCCAGTAGGAAGAAGACAGTGACCGGGAGCCTGATGAGGGAGACTTTTCTTTTCTGGGTTGGGAGTTTAAACCCCGGAGAGACTGGGAGGGGCTCCAGCTACCTCATCAGCGTGGGTTTATTTCCTTAATTCAGCAAACGTTTATTGACATCTACTCGATGCTGCAGGTGCTGTGTTAGGCCCTGAGCGGGGAGGCAAGGGGGGGAACCAGAACTAGTGTGGGGTTCCTGCCCCCACCCCCGCCGGGAGTTACAGCCCAGAAACAGAGAGAAAGCCTACAAAACTGCGCGCGTGCGCCCACATCAGGAATGAGAGTCCCTAAAACAGGAAGAGCATTGGGTGACGGAGTGGATTGAGAGCCCCAAAGAATGGGATGGACAGATCCCTTCTAGTCCAACTCTCTGTGATTCTGTGACTACCTCCAAAAGATCCAGTTCCTGGAATATGTTTGTCTGGGCCTTCATTCTCTTTTTTTCCCCCCTCTTCAAAGCCCAGACTATTAAAGTTCTGGCCACTGAAACTTGTGCCCTTTGTCTCCAGGTATGAAGAGGAGGTGGCACTAAGGGCCACCGCCGAGAATGAATTTGTGGCCCTGAAGAAGGCGAGTGACTCCAGAATACTTGTCCCACAACTCAGAAAGCAGGGCAGAGGCAGGAGGGAGCACTCAGGAATTCAGAGAGGCTGAGCGACTCCCCCAGAATCGCCTAGCGCAACCCCTCCCCTATTTCTTTCCCCCCCCCCAGCACCCCAGCACTCCCCGGGTGGCCCCGGACATTGGAGTACATACACTGCCTGCTTCAAGCAGGGCACCCTATTCCTCCATCGGAGGTAACCCCCATCTGGCCGATGGCTTCCCGCGTCTTTCTGCCCTGTGCCTGCCAGAGAGCAGGCATTGCTAAATACTGTGGATGAAAGAGCACACCAATGCTAGGGGATGGCCACATCCTGAGGCCGCCAACAGCTGTGAAGTGCTGGCGTGAACGGTGTATCGTCCCTCACCTCTTAGACTTGATTCGCCACAAATGCCATCATGTGGACTCCCACCAGGTCCTTGCAACCACCTCCATAGGAGGAAGGCAAGGGTTGCTGTGAGGAAAGTGAGGCACAGAGGTCAAGGGTCTTACCCTGAGTTGCCCTGGCTTGGAAGAGGCAGAATTGATCCCTAAGACCTCTTCTTCTGACCACAGATCTAGATTTCTTTCCATGAGGTGTCAGGGCAGAAAGGGCTGGGGCATCATTAGAGCCGACCCATTTTGCTGCAGAGCCTAAGTTTCAGTGATAATGCAAGGTGTGGATTCTGGAGTTTTCTTTTGGGTAGGTAGCGGAGAAAGTGCCTAGAAACCTCATAATCCCACTCCCTTCCCCAAACCTGCTTCTGAGCCCTCTGACTGTAGAAAGGACTTCAACAAGGCCATGATACGAGGCACTAGGATGAGCAGCTAAGGAAGGTCTCCAGGGAGTTTGTCCAGCCTGATGGGGTGCCCTCCTGGGAGCGGGGAGCAGCGGGGGGGAAGCCCTGTGTTGCCTTTCCAGTAAGACTCCTTTGACACCCTCTCCCCTTCAGGACGTGGACTGTGCCTACCTCCGCAAGTCAGACCTGGAGGCCAACGCAGAGGCCCTGACTGAGGAGATCAACTTCCTGCGGCGCCTGTATGAGGAGGTGAGGGGCCGTGGTCCAAATGGAAAAGAAGCAGCCAGCCTAGAAGAGGGGGCTGGGGCTTGGGACTGGCCAGGGATCCCTGGGCAGTTGGGGGAGGGGGGGTTGGCCAGGGATTTGGGCTGGGGCAAGGGGGCTGCAGTCCATGAGGCTGTAGTGGGAACTGGGGTGGAGACCAGGTAAGGGCTGAGAAGACTGGGTCCACACTGTGGTGGGTGAGGCTGGGGTGTAAACAGGTTCCCCACCATCTGCAGGAGATCCGCGTTCTCCACGCCCACATCTCAGACACCTCGGTCATCGTCAAGATGGACAACAGCCGGGACCTGAACATGGACTGCATTGTGGCCGAGATCAAGGCTCAGTACGACGACATCGCCAGCCGCAGCCGGGCTGAGGCCGAGTCCTGGTACCGCAGCAAGGTGAGGGGCACAGGACACCTGTCTCTTAGACATGGCAGCACGAGGGAAGCCAAGTATTTATTAAGAAGGCCTCTTTTGTCTGGAGTTTCTGATCCCGTGGGATAGTAACAGAATGCCACACAGCTCTCAAGTTATAATCGCTGGGCAGGGCTGCCATGTATAGTTGCACAGGCTGAGCACTGTACAACCTCCCGACCATCTGTGGTGTCTGAATGGGAGGGAAACTGCATCCTGAGCTCAGGAGCACCTCTGCTTCCCCCCGCCCCCTCCCCCCCCCCCCCCCCCAGTGCGAGGAGATGAAGGCCACGGTGATCCGGCACGGGGAGACCCTGCGCCGCACCAAGGAGGAGATCAACGAGCTGAACCGCATGATCCAGAGGCTGACCGCCGAGGTCGAGAATGCCAAGTGTCAGGTACGGGTCGCCTGGGGCCTCCCCAGGGCCACACAGGCAGTGTGTGCCCCGACTGGCTCTCACCATTCATGATCCAGCCCATTTGCATGGCTCATGTCCCTGGTTGTGGTCCCTCAGGGGGACTCCGTTAATGAAGGGGAGAGGCCTGTTCTTGGGGTGTCCCCAGCTGGGGGAGGGGAGAGACTGGACACATGAGGGAAATGGACCGAGACACCCAGGACCATAACCCACTCTGTTCTCTCCTGGGCCCCAGAACACCAAGCTGGAGACCGCGGTGACCCAGGCTGAGCAGCAGGGCGAGGCGGCCCTGAGCGACGCCCGCTGCAAGCTGGCCGAGCTGGAGGCCGCCCTGCAGAAGGCCAAGCAGGACATGGCCTGCCTGGTCAAGGAGTACCAGGAGGTGATGAACTCCAAGCTGGGCCTGGACATCGAGATCGCCACCTACAGGCGGCTGCTGGAGGGCGAGGAGCAGAGGTGAGAACCACACCCATGGGGAGAATATGTCTTCAGTCTCCCCCACACTGTGCTTTGAGCCAGGAACATATTTGCATATCATTTGCATCTAATTTGCATCCAAATTATGTGGGGGTCTGAACTAATTTTTGTCTCTGCTCTCCCCACAAGGTTGTGTGAAGGCGTTGGTGCTATAAATGTCTGTAAGTAATCTACGCTGTGGGTTCTGAACTGAGGGCTTGGGGTTCCTCTAGGCAAACTTTTTCTTCAAGGGCCAGATATTAAGGCTTGTGAGCCATCCAGACTCTGTCTCAACTCCTGGACTCTGTCACTGCAATGTGAAAGCGGCTACAGCCATAAGCAATACCTAAGGAGTACATATGGCTTGCTTCCGATAAAACTTTATTTACAAATATAGGAGGCCAACACAGGCCATAGTTTGAAACCCTGAAAGGAAGGAGGGAGTGTGGCAGTGAATGATTATGAGTTAAAAAGCTATTTCTGCCCACAGGGAGGGCCTGGGAGCACGGTTTATCAAGGACACTTGCGGCCTGAATGCAGGAAAGAGTGCCCAGGGGTGAAGGTGTTGGGGGGAAGGGGGGAAGAGAGGAATAGAAATGAAGGGGGGCGCTCTGAGCAAGAGCCAGTAGACCTCGCACAGGGACTAAGCCCTCCTCTCCTCCCGCAGGCGTCAGCAGCTCCCGGGGCGGGGTCGTCTGCGGGGACCTCTGCGTGTCCGGCTCGCGGCCAGTGACCGGCAGCGCGTGCAGCGCCCCCTGCAGCGGAAACCTGGCGGTGAGCACCGGAATGTGCGCGCCCTGCGGCCAGAAGTGCAGCGGCAGCTCCTTGGTGCGGTTCGCGTAGCGCCTCCCGCCGTGTAAATACTCGGCTCTCACCCCTACCTCCAGCGGCGGGTCCCAGAGCAGCCCTAGCCCTGGGGCTTGAAGCGGAAGGGCTTGGAGAACCTGCGGGCCTGACCCGTCCACCCTGCAACCTTATCTTCTTGCAACTTCTCCGCCTTCTCCCCCTCCTTCGCTCTTGCTCTTGGGGAGGGGGGCGGATTCCTTCCGGAGAGGGCCGGCCTCCCTGCCCAGCTGGCCCCAGGAGTCTAAATGCCTGCCTTCCAAGCAGCCTTAGGCAGGGAGCCAATCCTGACCTGCTCGGGCTGCTCTGGGAGCTGGCCTGGCACAAAAACCTGTGGCTTCTAAGGCACAGATTGGTCCCAGGTCCCCTGGGCTGTGGACGTGCCTCTATTCCACTGGGCCTCCCCTGCCTTCCAAACCCTGGCAGTGACTGAGGCCTCGGCTTCACGAGGACATCTCTTGGCGGCCGCCTGGGCTCCCTCCCCCTCGTGCTTAGTGTCCACGTTGCCAATAAAGCTCATGGATCATACATAATGCGCTCAGAAAAGCTCCTGTCTGTGCCTACACATGGGGACGTCCAGCCCAGTTTGGGCCCCTCAGAGGCTGATGGAGAAACTGTTCACAGCCAAAGGGGAAAGAGGACTATCTCGGAGGCACCCTGCCCGAGTGCCACATTCACACTTCCTGAAGGCTGCAGAGGGCTGGCCATTAGCCCCAAATACCCAGACAGCGTGAGAAAGAGCTGGAAGCAAAGGGAGAGAAAGGCAACCAGGAGGAGACAGCCAGGAGGGGCAGGGCCCGGCTCTCCTGACACCTGTAGGGGGGCACCTTATCACTCACGGCGGGACACCAACGGTCCACTTCCCCCACTCCCCGTCCCACCCCCACCTCAATATATGAAAATTCCTGACCGTGGCATCGAATATAGACTCCTCCTCCCCCAGAAACCAACACTCTCTTGATAGCCCCCCCTATATACACCGCCATCACCCCCCCAGGTGTCCTAGACACAAGAGACCTCCCCACTACCCCCTCCCCACCATCCATCATATGTGCTGTTGCAGGAACAGATATCCCCATAGACCCTAAAAACACCCCCACATGCGTACAGACACACAGACCCCCGACCCCAGACACAGAGATGCTCTTATGGAGCAGCTGACACACAGATGCCCCTCCCCCCACCAGGGAGCCAGATACACACACAAGCCACCGCCCAGGCACAGAGCCTCCTGCCAGGGGGTCCAGATTCTGGGACTCCTTACCCCTCCCCCTCCCAAACACACACAGGCCTCCTCCCACTGCCATCATCACCCGCACAGAATCCCAGACCCAGAGAGCCCGTCCAGGACCTGAGGGCCGGGCAGACCCAGCACCAGCAAGGGCCAAGGGCGCGAGCTGGCTGGTGCATCCGAAACCCAGGCCTGCGGCAGCTGAATGTCTGGGCCTTCTCACAGCAAGGAATGAACTCTGGCAGCACAGGGCATGGGGGTGGGGGTGTGCAAACAGCCCTCCACTCCCTCAGCAGGAGAAGGCTTCAACGCCCACTTCCTGGCAGAGCCAGACTTCCTGGGATGTTTCTGGGCTTCAGGAGAGGAGCTGGACTCAGTCCCAGCCCTGGGAGGAGGCCAAGGCCTCACACCGGCTAAGAGCCACGCCCCTCAGAGCACCACCACCAGGTCACCAGTGTGCTTTCCCAGTCACCTGCACAAGTGGCTTCTCCGTGTTCACAGCAGACGCCATCTTCTCTGGGGCCCCTTCCTCCCCATGCCTCCCCAACCAGCTGATGAAGCCAGGATCCCAGGGGCCAGGATGAGGCTCACCCTGGCTTCCGAAAGGCTGCTTTATTGGAAGCTATTCTGACATCACTTTTCAGACTGCCTGGCCCTCTTGGGACCCGTGATGAGAGTCCTCCTGTGACCTTGGGGGGGAGGGGGGGCAGGGCTGTGGGTCTCCACACAGCAGAGCTCATTTTCGGACGCTCCTGTGGGTGGTGGCTGAGGTCCTGGTGGAATAGGACTTGATGGCCCCGGGCCCTCCGCCGCTCGAAAAGCTCAGGGCATTGCTGCCCATGGTTCCCCTGAAGGCCAGCCCGGCCAGCCCACTGCCACCTCCACCGGTGGAGTTCACCACGGCTGCGAGAGAAACGGGAGGAGGGCTCATCAGCACCGGCCCACCACCTGAGGCCCCACCCCTCACTCCACCCTCCCCTCCTGCAGTACCTGCCCCTCCCCCTCCCCACTGCCTGACCCCACCCCCCACCACCCTCTTCCAGCAGGCCCAGAAGGAGCCTGGGACCATGCAAGGGACAATGCACCACGGGTTTCCCCCGCCCCACTCTGCCCTCTTGCAGGGCTTCCCTGGGCCATTGAGCCCGACTGGCTGGGAGCCTCAGGGCACCTGCTAAAAGCTGGTGAGGGAAAGAAGCTCCTGTCCCAGACAAGGCCAGGCCCTCAAGCCCATGTGCCATCCTGTAAGACCCAATCTAGCCCGGACAGCGCAGGAAATGGCCACAGCCAAGGACTTACAGATGTTCACAGCTCCTACTCCATCTCCGGCCAACCTGGGGGCAGAGGAGAGAGACCTGTGAGAGTGACTCTTTCCTCAGAGCTGGAGGAAGCAGTCCCAGGCCCCTCCATCCAGGCACCAGGCAGGACCGGTATTCCTTCCTCTGTCCCCACTGGGGAAGGCTACGTGACCTTGGGCAAAGTCTCAGAGCCTCCATTTTCTCACTTCTAAACTGGGGCCAACTTAGTCCCAACCTCAGACTTGTTTGTGAAGGCTGAATAATATCATTTACCTAGAGCCCTGGGCACACAGGACTCGGTGGATGGGAACTGTTATTATTTATGAAGACAGCTGCCTCCCCTAACCAAATCATAAAATCCTCAAAGCGGGTTGTGGCTTATTGATTCTTGGATCTCTGGCCCCTTGCGTGAAGTCTGACATGTAGTAATTGCTCAGTCTGTATTGAAATAATTAGTGAACTGGAGATTTCACAAGGGTCGCTGAGGCAGGGACGGAGGACGGAGCAGAAGGTGGTCGGGATGCAGCTTATACTGGAAATAGAAAAGCCAAGGGAGACAGCTGGACGTGTTTGTTTTGTGACTCACTCCATTGTCACCAAGCCCTTGGCCTTAGGGTTGAGTTTACTCTGCAGTGGGGAGGGGAGACCTCACTTTGGTAGAAGGAGTGAGGAGAGCCCAGCTGGCCTCATCACCCCCAAGTCCAGGAACGGGGCGGAGCAAAGGCCAAGTTCAAGAAAAGGATATGCCAGGAAGCTTCCAGGCCCCTTGCTCAACTGGGCCCTTCAAGCGCCGGGAGTTGCTAACAGTTGTGGGTGGGGAGGGAAGCCAGGTTGCAATTAGGCAGTGATTTCATGAAACAGTTTCTGGTGCCATGCCTGAAGAACTCAGAAGGAAGGAAGAGACCTGAATGTCTAAGACTCTAGCGATTCGTGTGATTTTTCTTTTCTCATCCTAACTAAATATTTGTTTTTGTGCAATTGTGTATTTGTAACTCTGTATTCTTAAAAGAAGGCACCCCAAAGTGCATGAGTTCCTAAGACCACAAATCCTAGACCTGCCCCTGGGAAGAGTCGAGGGGTTAAGGGATAAACAAAAACAAAAAAAACAAGGAGTCCCTCTCCATGTCTCCTAAGAGTGGAGAGAGGACCGTTTCCTCTCAGAGAACCAGGATCTAAGCCCCGATGGTAGCAACCGACGCTGAGATTAGGCTTTCAAGGGGGAATATTTCCACTCTCCATGTAACCTTGGTCATGTCACTCACCATCCCTGACCTTCAGCCTGCTCGTCTGCCCACGGGAGGAAAAGGATCAGGCCCCATTCTAAGGGTCCCCACCTCTGGCTCTATGAGGAAAAGAGACCCACGGTATGTGTTCCCAAGAGAGTGCTGTCCCTGCTCCTGTGGTGGAGAAGGGTGCAGAGACAGGCATCATAGCTGGGAGAGTTGGGCTCTGGAGGTGCCCTGTGCCCCAGATCAGCTGCTCTCTCTTCCCAGAGGCCTTTGGTGTTCAATTCCTCTTCCCACAAAGCCTGGGTGCCAACCCAGGTAGGTTACGGGTCAACCGTAATGGCAGAGACCCTTCCTCCTCTCCTTCCCCGACTCATATCCTTAACCATGCTTCTTCTCTTCCTCTTCCCTGCCTCCAAGCACTCTACCCTAGCACTCTCTCATTCTCCAATTCCTTCCTCTCCATTCCATTCATCCTCCAGCCTCTCTCTCCAGCCCCTCCAGAATAATGCTCCCAAAAGAAAAAGTCTGTGTAAATTCAGCATTTTACCAATGCAAGTGAGTGGTCTCCAGATACTTCCTCTGCAAATGTTTGGTCTTCTCGGCCCATGTACAAGCTCCCCAAGGGCAGAAGCGCGTCTTACATATTACTTATCTCCGTGCTGGCTTCCAATAAGGCAAGCCATGATGAGTCCTACTTCCAAGACTTGGCCCACGCTGTTCCCTCTCACCCTCTCCAAACCCTAGCCTTCGCCCAAGGCACAACTCTAAAGCCTTGCAAATTGACTGAATGAATCGACCAACCCATCAAGGTGAGAACGAAGGCCCAACTTCACGGACATAGGTTCCAAGTCTTTCACGAAGAATTCCTGTAACACTAACCCAGCCCGGCCTGCTCTCTGGCAGCAGGTATGCAAATATCTCGGGGACCCCATGACATTCAGTCAATATCCTGTGACTTGGCACTCAATTATGCAGTGAGAAGCAGCCTGGCATCAAGGACGAGGCTTGGACCAGGAATCAGCAGAGCGTGACTGCACACCTGACTTGCCCCCTCAAGTCATAAAACCAAACCGCAGTTTCCCCTCCGTAAACTAGAAACAGTACCTGCCCTGCTTACCTGAATGTGTTGTGAGGGTCAAATAAGATGACCCTGGCCACACATATGAAGTGGCTGTTATTATTCCAACTTTCTCATTGAGCATTACACCACGTGGTCTTTCCTACTGCCAGGTCATCTCATCAGGGGCAAAGAAGCAAGCATCAGCTATACCCTCCCTGCACTTCCCGCCCCCTGCCCCGTGCCTTGCAGAAAAGAGTACACAGGAAATGTCTGTGGATGAATGAATGGCAAGCCCCAGTCCCCACTGAGCCCCAGAAGGATCCCCTTCCTGGCCTCTGTGACCTCACCGGCTCTCCTCGCCCTCCAGCAGCTTGCGGTAGGTGGCAATCTCGATGTCCAGAGCTATCTTGACGTTCATGAGCTCCTGGTACTCTCGCAGCTGCCGGGTCATGTCCTGCTTGGCCCGCTGCAGGGCGGCCTCCAGCTCCTCCTTCTTGGCACGCGCATCCTTGAGGGCCAGCTCCCCATGTTCTTCGGCTTCTGCAATGGCAGCCTCCAGCTTGGCACACTTTAAGCGATAGTGCAGCTGTGAGCTGGGGGACAGGCCTCGCCAGTCACTGCCTCCCTGCCTCCCCGGCCAGCTCCAGGGCAACTCACTCACAGTGGCTTTCCTGGCACCAGCCTACTCCCCCAGCACCCGGGAATCCCAAGGATTAAATACATGGGCTCTGTCAGGGCGCCTGGGTGACTCAGTCTTATTGCGCGTCCGACTTTGGCTCAGGTCATGATCTCACAGTTCGTGAGTTCGAGCCCCACATCGGGCTCTCTGCGGACAGCTCAGGGCATGGAGCCTGCTTCGGAATCTGTGTCTCCCTCTCTCACTCTGCCCCACCCCTGCTCATGCTCTGTCTCTCTGTCTCTCTCTCTGAAATAAGTAAACGTTAAAAAATTTTTAGAAAATAATAAATGCTATTAGGATTTACACGTGCCCATCCCCCCAGTCCCCAGCTGGAGGAGATCCAAAGCCACAGGATCTTCGTTGAGTCCCCAAATTTCAGGCAGCTGGCAAAAACAAAAACCATCTTCAAAACAGGCCCAGAAACAGGGGGACTTGGAGCAGAGAGACACTGCTTGGAACCCCCAGACCTAAAATGTCTGATCAACAGCCCCCCTGGTTTTGGCCAGGTTGGTCGGATCCACGATGGATCCAAGCGACAGATGCCACTTCTGGCCCAGCATGAATGAGCATTCCTTCTGTTTGCAGCTAGTCCTTGCCCCAGGAACCTATCTAGTCCTGGGCCTCCTCTCCTGCAGCTCAGAGAGCTGCCACTCCCTCCCCTGCCCAGCAGCCCAGCACTCCCCCTGCCTCTTACCGGCCACTCCCTGCCTCAGACCCTCCCTTGTCTCCAGTGAGCTCTGCCTCCCTGCCAGCCTTCCCCATCCTCCTATCCTCTCGGGAGACCCTCTCGTGTCCACCTGTCGGTGCCCTTCCCTATCATGCCGGTGCCCCCTTGGTCAGGGCCATACCGCCCCCTCTGGGCCCCTCGATGGTGGTCACCCCAACTCCAGGGCCTGGCTCTGCCCTGTTGGACAAGAAGAGAACCAGATGTGGCAGGGTTTGGGAAACCACCACACGTTATTCCTGGCCTGGAAGCCGCCTTGCTTCGCCAGTGATGCACAGTCCTGCATCTGTGCCAGGAAGCAGCCTCCGCCCTCAGGTGAAGTGGCCTGCAGGGCTCCAAGGGGTGGGCATGTCTGGGTAAATCACCCGCACATCCCATCCCCCCCAGCTCAGCTGGAAATGAGCTCTCTGGAGCTGCAGCACCAATTACCTCCCCTGCCTCCCCACTGCAGACACCTGCTGAGGCTTCGATGCCCTGTCTATCCCCACACCTTGGCCAGGGCCTGGACCCCACCCCCCTCCACCGGCTCCTCAACATCTGCCCCTTGCCGGCTACACATCCTCCCTTTAGCCTGTCATCATGGGAAGCCTCTGCCCCAGCCCGTGCTGAGAAGGAGCAGTGAGTCAGACAAATAGGGTCCTGCTCTCCAGGCATTATTTATATTTCAGTGAGGGTAGGGGACAGCCAACTACTTAATAAGACAGAAAACTTCAGATAGTGATAGATGCTTCAGGAAGCTTCAGACACATTGCTGACAGAGTGGCTGGTGGTTGAGGAAGCCACCTCTGAAAAGAGGACTTATGTCCAAGACCCCAGGGATGACGAAGAGGTGGCCACGTGCTGAGCTAGGAGAGCCACGTTCCACGCGGAGGGAACACCAAGTGCAAAGGCCCTGAAGCCTGAACGTGTCTGGCAAACGCAAGATACAAGAAGCAGGCTAGTGTGGCTGGAGCACGGTGAGAGGCAGTGGTAGGAAGTGAGGGACAGGACCTTGTGAGCCACACTAAGGGTATCTGCTGGCCTGGGTCCCACGAATCCCTGCAGATTGCAAGCTCCCAGGTACAGCACGTTGCACCCGGAGAGAGGTGCAAGGTGAGTACCAATTTGGTAACGAATTTGGTAACGAATGATGGTTTTTCTCGGGCTGGGAAGTCTGAGGCTCCCTCCACAGGCTCTGTGCCCAGCTAGGACTCTTCTCCTCCCTTTGGCCTGAGCCAGGACCTGGCCATGAACATTCTCTCCTGGAGATCTCACAAGGGCCCTCGAGATCTCACGGGCTCGTGAGACTTGAGCTGCACCAGCTTCGGGCTGGGAGAGCCTCCTGCTCCCCATTCTCAGATGGCTGCCCTTCACGCGCCCCAAGAAACAGGGAGGAGCAGGGAGGAGGGCTTGTTCCCACCTGGTTCTTAATGCTGTCGATCTCAGCCTGCAGCCTCTGGATGGCACGGCTCATCTCTGCAATCTCATTCCGGGTATTCCGGAGGTCGTCCCTGTGCTTCCCAGCCTGGGCCTGGAGGGTCTCAAACTGGAGGGCCACACAGAGATGTACGGTGAGGGGGTGGTCAGTGATTACAGGGAACTCATCTTTTGTCCCATCCACTGAAGGCCCAAGGTCCTGAGTGATGAAACCTCCTAGCTTATCTTCCCAGGAAGCCACGGTCTGACCCCCAGCAATCTTCACGCCCTGCCAGCAAGCAGGAGGGTATAGCAGAGGTTTGCTTTCCTTCCAGTCAGGACAGGAAGAGCGAGAATGGCTCCCTGGGGCCCACCGCCTTTGGTCCTGGGCCTCCACCCATCCCCATCATGTCCCAAGTGCTGGAGAATCACTAGAAGTCTGAGATCCTCACCCGTTAAACAAACCCCTATTAAAAACACACTTGTTAAAAACATCAGCACCACCCATTTTACAGATGGGAAGAATGAGTCCCGGAGAGTGGGAACCACTGCCCAAGGATCACACGGCAAGTCTGGACCCAGGTCACCTTGTTGGCATGCCTGTGCTCTCACCTATGTCCCACGGATGATTCCCTATCTCAGCAGAGACATCCCTCTGCTGCTCTTACATGCTGCCTCAGGCTCCCTCTTCTAGAACACTGGTTTACCCCAGCACACTCCCTCAGCACCTGCACAGTCAGCCACCCTGCCTCCACACGGCATGTGCAATGATTAAACCTCCCCGGTCTGGAGGCCTAGGGCCCAGGATCTAGTCCCTACTCTTGCATCTACTAGCTGTGTGGAGTTAGGCAAATTACTTAACCTCTCTGTGCTTCAGGTTCCTCTGCCCTGTCCCCCCATCAGGCTGGGATCTCTTCCTGGGGAGGGACTTGGCCTTCACATCTTCTTCTTCCCAAGGCACTGGAGAGTACCTTAGACTTAACACTGGTGCCTGCCAGGACAGTGGGACCCAGGCCCAGAGGCTTGGAGACAGGTGAGGAGTAAGGGAAGCTGACACCGAGGACCCTGCCAGGAAGGAAAGAGTACCCTCAGCAGCCTCACACCTTGGTCTGGTACCAGGCCTCGGCCTCAGCCCGGCTGCGGCTGGTGATTTCCTCGTACTGGGCCTTGACCTCGGCGATGATGCCATCCAGGTCCAGGGAGCGGCTGTTGTCCATGGACAGGACCACGGACGTGTCTGAGATCTGGGACTGCAACTCTGCCAACTCCTGCCAGGACCAGACGGAATGTCAGGACTTGGGGCATGACCCCACCCTGTTCCCACAACCCATCCTGGGACCCCCCCCACTGCCACACTAGAGGAAGGCAAAGGGAGAAGAGGGAGAGGAAGGCAAAGTGGGTGTGGGTCACCAGGCAGCGAGGGGACACAGACCCAGCACGTGCTAAATAGTCCGCCCACCCGTGGCAACCCAGAGAGCCCATTAGTAGCTTCTCAACAAAAGAGTCTGGTGGGATCACAGCCAATAGAGAAGCGACAGAATGTGGTCAACGGTAATGTCTCCTTCTGGGAGCTCTGCTGTGGCAGGAGCTCGGTCATGAAGTGGATCACTAGGGGGTGTGGGTAAAATAAAATATCCCACCCAATAACGGAACTCTCTCCAGCCTTCAAAACGGATGATATGGCTGTACTTATAGCTATGGTACACCATTACATGAAAAAAAAATACACTCCTGTTTTTATTTAAAATACATATGTCTAGGGGCGCCTGGGTGGCTCAGTCAGTTGGGCGTCTGACTTCGGCTCAGGTCATGATCTCCCAGTTCGTGAGTTTGAGCCCCACGTCGGGCTCCATGCTGACCACTCAGAGCCTGGAGTCTGCTTTGGATTCTGTGTCTCCCTGTCTTTCTGCCCCTCCCCTGCTCGTGCTCTGTCTCTCTCTGTCTCAAAAATAAATAAAAACATTAAAAAATAAAAATAAAATGAAATATATATTTCTGTATCTCTCTGTGTGTATAGGCACAGTTCACAAAGTCTGAGAAGGTAGGTACCAAGATGATAAGAGCACAGATAAATGACCTGTTTTGTGCTTTACTCAATTTTCTGGATTTTTGGCCATGAGCATGTACTTCTTTCATGATGAGAGGAAAATAATTAAATACACATATACGTATACGTAGGCACGCATACGTACATAGACGTACATATATATAACATGCAACAGACGTATGAAGGGCTGCACAGAGATCAGAATGCCCGAAGGAAACCCCAAGGAGCCAGCCCCTGCATTAACACACGTGGAAATTCACTGAGGGGCTAATGGAGGCTGGACGTTCACAAAAGCTAGACTGAAAGGAGTTGAGAAGTGGTCTATAATTAACCTCATATATAATAAAGTCGCAGACCAGCCCTGCCAGATGACTGGCCATCCTATCTTCTGCTGAAGGCCAGAGATTCTCACTGATAGGAGTGGAGAGTTTCTAAATCCCCAAGTGGAAAAAGAATTGAAAGCCCATGGCAGGGGAAGAAGGAGAGAATGAGACCACAGGGGTAGACAGTGGCCTGTTCTTGGGGGCCACCCATCCAGTCCCTCCGGGCGTAAACTCCTAGGCACCACAGTCTCTCCTGACTCAGGACCCCCTGCCCACCCCACCCAGCCCACCTCTGAACTCCATCACAGCCCAGGATTCCCTAGACATTCTCCTGGTTCCTTCCAACCCCTCCCAACACCCCTCCTAACAAATGGTCATCCCATGTCTCTAGAAGGCCAATCCTAACTGACCCCACCCTGCTCTGCTACCCTCAGCCCCTCCTAAACTCCCTGCCCACCATGGATTCCTGAATCCAGAAAAGTTAAAGAAGAGGATAAGGCCTACACACACACTCAACACACACCAAGACGGCCCAGAGGCAGGGGGTAAACCCCTTGATTAAGACACGGAAGACATGACACGTCTCCCATATCCAAGGTCCTTACCGTCTCATAGAGGGTCTTGAAGAAGTTGATCTCGTCATTCAGGGCATCCAACTTGGCTTCCAACTCCACCTTATTCATGTAGGCAGTGTCCACGTCCTGGGGGGCGAGGAGGGGGGGGGGTGGCAAGAAGGGGTAGAGAGACACCATGGCTTCATACACGGATCATTTAGCCGGGATGGGAGCAAGCCAGCTCTGTCCAACCCACAGGGTCAAACACCAGGGCACTGCCAAGAAACATAGCAGTTCTCCAGGCCGTGTGACCTAGCCACAGGACGTCTCCTCTACTGGGCCCTCCCAGGCTGCATGAGGAACATCATTTCCATGCATCATTCCAGGCACCATACCGGTGTCTGCCTTCCCGGCACCAGAAGCCCAAAGCAGCCCCCAGCCCCAAACCTAGCACTCTCCCAGCTCCTGACTAGTGGTTTGGACACAGCCCTGGCTCTACCACCTACTAGCCATGTGACTTTGCACAAACCACTTCAACTCCGTGAGCCTCAACTTCTTATGAAATAGAAGAGCACAAAATCATCCAGACTCCAAGATAAGGCTCGTAGATGTGGAGGACCTCCAGCCTAAACGCAGCTTAGGTGACTGTGATACAGGTAAGCCACAGGTAACAGTGCAAGCCCAGGTGACACTGGGGAGCCACACATTCCTGTGCCCAAACTCCCGTGGGTAAGGCTCGCTTTTATTCATCCCCAAAGCTCCTAAATCTTGAAAGGCCCAGCACCCTGGGGTAGGTTGTCTTCACGTGGGTGGGCCGTGAACACAGTTGCCCAGAGAGTGGACTGAATCAGGATCTGAAATCAAGCCCTTGTAAGATATTCCTAAGGCCTTCTAACCTTGGCTTGCACTTCTCCAGGGACAGGGAGATCGCTCTGCCTCAGGCAGCCCGTCGCATTCCTTCAGCAAATATTTCAGCCCTGCCATTTGCCAACCTTTGTCTGTCATGAAAAGTTCTGACTGTGATAGAGCACTTCCCTATTTGGGCTTGAAATCTCCCCTTCTAACCTCCATCTTTTGGTCTTAGCTCTAACCCCTCGAGGCCAAAAACAAGTCTAGTGACTCACCAGACGTGCACACAAACACATACACACGTACACAGGACGGACCGTGCTATGAGGCCCTGGCTTCCAGATCTGTCCTTTTCCAGGCTCATCACTCCCTTCTTCCAGTACTCAGGCCAGACTTTGGCCACAGGTCCCTACTGGCTGGCTGCTCAGGTGAGAGGGCCACGTGGTCCCCTGGCCCATGTGTTTTCAGACAATGCCCCCCACACCAGCCTGTCTGCCCCCTCACCTTTTTCAGCACCACGAACTCATTCTCAGCAGCCGTGCGACGGTTAATTTCATCTTCGTACCTGCAGGAGAAGGAGGGTGCGTGGTGTGGGTGCAGCTTTGCCTCTGTCCCCCCTCCTCTCCAGGTGTGGAACTCTGCCCTGCATTGGCTTCACCCCTCCTTAATGACACACCTGGGAAATTGGGTGTCAGCTGTGAAACCAAATGTCCCTGACTTTCCCTTATAGCTATTCCTAAGGCTAGGAATCTCCACGCAGGATGAAAGGAGGGAGAGGAGGAAATGTATATAAAGTAAAGGACAAAAACTGCACAATCTAGGAGCAAAAAAGCAATAGTCATAGCCATGCTTAGGGACCCTTTAAATGGGGCCTGCACTGTTAGGTGCTTCCCACGGATTAGCTCACTTAACCCTCACGACAACCCTGTAACAATGGTACCATGATCAGCAGGAGGCACAGAGCGGGACATAATCTGTCCAGTCACTAAGCTGCTAAGCGGCAAAGCCCAGACTTAAACCCAGGCAGTCTGACTCCAGGCCCATGCCCTAACCACTGCCTAATCCCACCCTCAGGAGGCAAAGAAGGAGCCTGAAGCGGAGGCAATTTATGAAATCAGGAAGAGGGTGCAGCCAAGTTCTGGGGAAGAACCAGGCCCCAGCTAGGTGGTCTGGCGCCAACCCTACTCCCACAGGGCAACCCCCCCATCCCTCCTTGTTCCAAGAGGCCAGCCCCACCCATAGGAGGACACTGGCAATTCAGGACACAGAGCAAGAGAGCACTGGAGCCTGACCCAGCATTTATTTGGAAACTTTTTAAAAAAGGTGTCAGAAACCGGAACTCAGCAGGGCCCGAGGGCTACAGGAGGGCAGCAGGGCAGCTATGATGGGGAGCAAGCAGGCCCCTCCAGGAGCCCAGACCCCCAGCGCCCCGCTCCCTGAGGTTCTATAGAATAGTTGTGGAAATATCCTGAAGGCCATCTGTTCACTCTTGCCTCAGCACCATGCCACTGAGAGCAGAGGGCGCACAAATCGGAGCTCACTGGGCCCTTCCATGTGCCCTTTCCAGGCCTCCCTGGGCCCCAGTCCTGAGCTCAACCTGGCATGTAGGCTCTGGAGTGAGGGTATATGTCAGCGCGTGCAAATACACACACACACACACACACACACACACACACACACACACACACATGACAACAGAGGCTTGCTGGTTGCCCTGCACCTGTCTGTCTCCACCTGCTGTGGGATTATTGCTGTTGACTGTCGCTCTAGGCTGTCGCTCTAGGGAAGTAGGGGAGTGGGCACCCTCCACAGAGGCCTTTTTGTTTGTTCTACCTCCGGTCACAGCCAGTGTCCCTGCTCGGCTTAGTCATGCACCTCCAGGGCAGAGCACAGAACTCACTCACTACTCCCAGCACCACTGGGCAAGTATGCTAGGGTGGGGCCCAGCCCAAGCCTCTGGCTTCGGTTTCCGTTCGGTGACAAAAGAGAATTCAGTGGGCACCTCAAAGGCTTGTCCTTAAACCCCCAGTCTTCCAGGTCCCTGCAAGCCCTGCCCACCGCCGACCCCCCCGCCCCCGCCCCACCACAGCCTCCTCTCTGGTTCCTGCGCTGACCAGAGCCACCCCTCAGCCTCTGCAACCCTCCCATGGCTCACAACGATCCCTCCCTCTCCTTGCTTCTTTCAGCCCCAAGTCGGCTCTGTGTCTCCTCCTGGGAGTCAGGGGCCCGACATTCAAGTCCCAGCTCTCCCAGTGACCTGCCACATGATCTCCATCAGGACCCTGAATCTCTCTGGTGTCTAACTCCTCACCGAAACAGAGGGGCTTTTTTAGAACATTCTGTGAGGGTCGCACACGTTCTGAAGCACACCAGTCACAGGACACCTCTGTCCTACCCTCTCCTGGAGCCTTGGTCAGGCACCCAGAGAGAACAGCGTGGGTCAGGGCTGAGCGGGGATATTTCCCTGGGAGTAAGTCGGAAACAGCCCCCAGGAACAAAGAGAGGAACGGAGAGACAGGGAATGTGTCGGTCAAGGCCTTCCCTTCAAGGATTGCTGTACTGAGCGGCTACACACTTGACCCCTAAGCCCAGAGAAGGCCTGCTGAGGATCAGCTGATGACGGGTGCACGCCCCCACCCCCCGCCCCAACCAGGGCACACCACACTGGGGTCAGTACTTGTTCTTGAAGTCTTCTACCGCGTCCTGCACGTTCCGCAGCTCCACCTCCAGGCGGCCTCCTTCGAGCTGCAGCCCCTCAAGCTGCCTCCGCAGGCCAGCAATGTGCGTCTCAAAGATGCTGGGGAGGCCGCTGCTCTTGGCCGACCTCTGCTCCTGCAGCAGGGTCCACTTGGTCTCTAACAGCTTATTCTGCTGTTCCAGAAACCGCACCTGAGAGTAAAACAGAGGAGGAAGCTCATGAGGGGCAGGCCGTGCTGCCCACACTGGGCTTGGGAGGGTCTCTGCCCACCCCACACAGCCCAGGCTCCCACGGGCCGTTCCCCCAGCCAGGGACCCCAGCCCTTGGTCCCCTCCTCCAGGGCTCTCTGTCTTACGTGTCTTAAAGCCTGACCCAGAGGTCAGGGCTACCCGGTCACCAAGGTGTCCCCTCCCACCTATGTTCCCTGCCACACTACAGATGATCTTTCCCCCCACCGTCCCTGAAGGGTTGCCCCCTCCCTGTCTGTCCTGGGCCACCTCCCTCAGTATCCTCTCTCTGCCTCCCCTTTCTTCCAAGATCTCGGGACAGGGTGCTACAAAATGAGCACCTACTAGATGCTCAGCTTGGGCTCCAAAAGTCCCCTTGGATGCTTCCAGTGTGCCTGGGAGTGGGAAGCAACCTCCCCAAAACTAGCAACTCGGAGCAGCAGGACCTGGGGGGCTACAGACAGAAAGGTAGAACCGCTCAACAGCAGGGGAGGATTCCGGGCCTGGGGAGGCTTCGGGAGAACCTTAAGGATGTATACTTGTGAATGATGAAGGAGAGGGCATGGGGGCGGGGAAAGGAGAGAACTACAGCCAAACAAGGGAGGGAAGGTCTGGTCTATACCCGGGAGGCAGGAGGCCCTGGCCAGAGGGGTCCAGCTAGGCTAGCCCTTAGTTCCTGATCCAGCCCTACATCGCTCCCTTCCTAGACCCTGCAGTCAAGTCTGCTCCTCTCCTTGCCAACTCCCACTCTCTCTCCCCCACTCCCTCCCCCAACCCTGTGGGACCCAAACAGGCAGGAAAAAACGCTTCCAAATGGCCCTTCCCCAGGGCCTCTCAGTGTGCTCCCCACCCCCACGGGGGGGCCCAAATGGGCTCTCTCCAAGGGCCTCCCCTCCACCACCAAAGGGAGTCTGGAGGACCAGTAAGTGGGCAGGTACGTCAGGGAGCCTCCCTCCCTCCCTCCAGCCCTTGATTTTCAGCATCTGCCCCAGCAGAAGCAGTAGGAGGAGGGAGGACCTCCTCAGCTGGGAACAGTGTATCACCCCTACCCCATCTCTGATGCCACACAGCCCCCTCTCAGAGAAACTCCTGGCCCTGGCCTCTGGAGCTCCCCACCTGAATCAGCCCAAGAAGCCAGCAGCCCACTCACAGACGCACCAGCGCCGCCAGCCACGGCTGCCTGACAGACTCAAGCACACATCCTGGGAAGAAAACGCAGGGCGCTTTGGGCAGCTCTCTGGAAGAGGAGGCTTGGAGACTGAAGGGGAAAAACAGCCACAGGCTTCACGAGAAAGAGAAAGGTTTCTGATAGTGGCGGAAAGAGAACACGCCAGGCCTCCGGGCGCCTGGCCCGCGCGCGGGCTGGGCTGGGGTGGCTGCTGTGGCCCGGAGCGTGGCTTGGGGCCGGGTACGGCGGCTCACCTTGTCGATGAAGGAGGCGAACTTGTTGTTGAGGGTCTTGATCTGCTCGCGCTCCTCCTGGCGCACCTGCTGGATGGTGGGGTCGATGTCCATCCGCAGCGGGACCAGCAGGCTCTGATTGATGGTGACTTCGCGGATGCCGGCGCCCACCGGGCCCCCGTGGGTGGAGCGCACGGGCACACGCGCCCGCGTGGCGCCCAGGCCGTAGAGGCTGCTGCTGCTGAAGGCACCGCCGCCGGGGCGCACGGAGCTCAGGCGCACCTGGGCGCCGCGACCCGGGAAGGCGGCGGAGCGCGAGCTGAAGACCTGGGAGCTTAAGTGGATGGACATGTTGGCTGGACCGGGCTGGACCTAGCGGCGGGCGCGAGGGAGCCGAACTCGCTGACCTCCGGCGGCCGGGTCGCTTTTATCCGCTAGGCTCCGGTGGCGGATCGGCTTACACAGGTAGGGGCGGGGCTGGCCGCCGGCCACCCTTCGCTGCCCGCCGGGCCCCTCCCCGGGCCACGCTTCCGCTCTCCTCCCTGGCGGGGCTTTGGGGCCCAAGCCGGAAGCTCCCAAGTGGGGCGCAGGGCCATAGACCCCCAGAGCCCCGGATGCGGGCTGACCTACAGAGTGGCGGGAGGGAGACCGCCATCTGAGCAGATCTGAAACAAGTTCAGTGTTCCGGGAGGAGGCTTGGGCAAGATTCCTGAGGCCAGAGCAGAGAGATCAAGCCGTAAAAGACTGGGGGAAGGGGTGGGCAAAAAGTTCTAGTCCGGGAGTCAGCCCCCAGCTCCCCCCCCCAGGCATTCCAGAAAGGCATTCCCTGACAGCCTCCAACCCCCAAGTTCAGTTCCTCCTTGAGGGATCAGCTCAGTTCTTGAGTAATCTGACCCCAAGGTGCCCTGGCCTGGCTGGTTTCCCCGGCAAGTCCACCATATAGAAAGTAGGCCAAGTGGGGCACGACCCCTCTTCTGGTCCCTCTCCTCACTCCAGTGGACACCTGAAGCCCAGAGACACTGTGGGAATGGTCACCTTGGGGCCGGGCTTCCCCCTACCCCTAAGTCACTTTCCTATCATTTTGTCCCTGGAGAGGAAGGGGACACCTGCGTGTAGTTGGGACACTTTGTGGATGTCTACACTTCTGTGTGTACAGACCTGCAGGCCACTGGGCTTCTCTGTGTGCTCACCTGAGACGTGTGTGTGTGTGTGTGTGTGTGTGTGTGTGTGTGTCTGAACGTTCCTGTACAGGTGGAAGTCTGTCTTCAGCGTGTGGCAGGGTGTCTGTGGACACACAATTGCACACCTCTGTAGGCAGGTCTGTGAGCGTGCTTGTTTGTGTTTGCACGCAAACACTCCTCCCCATCTTCCACTGCTGCCATTTTCCTGTTTAAAGGTCCCCCGCTCTCATCGTGTCGCCCACCAAACAAGTCCCAGCAGTGTCAGACCCAGCCCAAGTTGGGGAGAAACACAGCGCTGGAACAGGGGGCACTGGACAGAGACAGCTCCAGAGGCTTCGTTTCTCGGAGCCTCCAGCCACGCTTGCCACGCACCCTCTGTACGGCCCCGCCCTCATTCTCCCCAGACCCGGTTCAGCTAGAGGGGCCACCTAAGGAGCCTTTGGAAGAGACAGCTGACAGGCCTCCAGCCCCTCCCCAGTGAGCCCACCAGCTTGTCACCTCAGACCAAGCCCTCGGGGCCATCCTGGGTGGAGGAGGGTGGGAATGGAATGTCCTTCCTGCTTTTCACTTCAGTTAGATAAGGATTTCCAGTGAAGCTGACCTTGCAGCAGCCCCTACTCAGCCCCTCTCAGTAGAGGCTCACGCCCCCCGCCCTCCCTCTCCTCTGTGTTGGTGTTGGGACAGCTCAGGCCAGAGGCAGAGGGATGCCCAGGGAGACCGCCGGTTGACTCTGCTATGGGGTGTGTGTGTGTGTATGTCTGGGAGAGAGAGTCGTAACCTGGAAGCTGTAGTTTGAAGAACACACAGAATTCCTGGCCTTGTGATATTTGCCGTCGTGGGGAGCCCACTCGCCCCCAGCCCCCACCCCCAAGCAGGCTAAAGAGACCAACTGTTTCCTTTCCACACGCTCACACACATACCCTGTCACTCATACACACACAGATACACACACACACACACACACACACACACACACTCCCGCTTCCTTACCCCTCAAGGTTCATTCTCAACTCTTTTTCCCCCGCTACCTCCCACCCCGGGCTCCTACCCCTCGGCCCCCACCTATGGTCTGCAACCCTTCCTGCCCCCTCCCACCTGCAGCCGCCACGGGACCTGCTCCCAGCCACCCTTGCACTTCTCCCGTAGAGCCTGGCCTGAGAGATCTTTGCAAACCAGAACACTGCCGGTGACCTGCCTCGTGACCCTGGATAAGTCACTGCCCCTCCCTGAACATGGTTTCTACACCAGAGAAGAAACCCCAGCGTTCCATGGCAAGAGGGAGCTGGGAGGACATTCAAAGAAGTCTTGGCGGATCCACCCCTCAGCCTCCCCATCCCCTCCCTGAAGTATTCCCAGCAGCTCCAGCCCTGCCCACCTGTCTCCCCCCACCTCTGCATCTCCAGGCCGGCACTGCAAGCGCAGTCCGTGCCAGGCTGCACACATAAGCACCCTCTGGACGGCTTCCTGAGGAGCCGTCCACACCGAGAGGCTGCCGAGCGCATTCCGGCCTACACGAGTGCACAGCACGGCGGGCCATCTTAACGGAGTCTCCCACCGCAGCCCATGGCTCTGCCGGCTTCACAGACCTTCCTTAGGACATTTGGGGCAGAATCTTAAAACAAGATAATCCCCGAAGCCTTTCCTAGTCGGCCCTTCCCTGCGCAGCACACCAAGCACACCCACCAAGCACACGCTCAGTGGCCCCCTCCCTCCCGGCCTGGCTTCCCACCGAGCCTCTGGAGAGCTAGGAACCAGCAAGTGGTTTGGCTGCACTAAACCCGCGGAGGGTGGGGGACACTGTGGTGCTGCAGCTCCCCCCCTCTGCCCCGCAGGAGGAATGAGTTGCTCTTCTCCACGGAGGCTGAGGCGGAGGCGGTGGAGACGTTCTTTTGGCTCCTGGCTGCACTTTCAGAGCCATTGCTCACCATCCATCCCCTGGAAACACAGCCTCTGATTCCTAAAGAAGAAAAAAAGGCATGATCGGTTTTCATTAGCTTGGAATGCAAATGTTTGCGATCGTAACAAAAAAAAAGAAAAATATTTATCATGTCTGCACGGAATGTAATACTTTTTTTTTTTTAAATCAAATACCGAAAGGTAAGAAAGCAACATAAATGACAGCCAACAGGCTACCTTCCTGACTATGTGAACCTGTAAAAAAAAAAAAAAAGCCAATGCAGCAGGAAAGTGGGTAACAGACGCACATAATATGAGCTGGCAGTGTGCACAGGGTACTTAATCTACAGGTGCCTGGCGCTGTCCTAAGCACACAGCATCTGTTCACCCTTGAAGTTCTCACAACAGCTCCTCAGCCCAATGTCATCGTCCCCATTTTAAGAGAGGGGACAGAAGCACAACAAGTTTAAGAAAATGGGTCAATGTCACACAGCTAAGATGTCGAAAATCCAGGATCTGAACTCTGGCAGTTGAACCACTAGATTACTTACAAAGAAAAGAAAGAAAGGGAGAAAGGAGAAAGAAAGAAAGAAAGAAAGAAAGAAAGAAAGAAAGAAAGAAAGAAAGGGAGAGAGAGGGAGGGAGGGAGGGAGGGAGGGAGGGAGGGAGGGAGGGAGGGAGAAGGGAGGAAGGAAGGAAGGAAGGAAGGAAGGAAGGAAGGAAGGAAGGAAGGGGAAGGGGAGGGGAGGGGAGGGGAGGGGAGGAGAGGGAAGGAAAGGAAAGGGAAGGGAAGGAAAGGAAGGAAGAAAATAGCAAATATGAAAAACAAAATGCTCCACCTCACTCAGATTAAAGAAATACAATAAGAATAACATACGGAAAGTCACATGCCCCCGTCACATTGTCAGGCTGCAAAACTTGGTAACGGTGATGGCGAGCATGTGGCCTTGTCCCTCGTTCATGGGATCACCCACTGGCGCATCCTCTTTGGAGGGCAAGTTGGCATAGCTCTCAAAGTTAAAGCCATTTGTGCTTACCTCAATCAACCAAACAAATAAAATGAGTACACTTGTCCTTGACCAAGTACACCCACCGCCAAGAATTTATCCTACAGATGCTCTCACCAAAAGTGCACACACGTGGTCTCTGCTGCCCTTGGTTTCCATCAGCGAAAAACAGGCAACAACACAAATGCCCATTAGTGGGAAGAGATTCGGTGGGTTAAGCTGTGTACATTCAAAGGGTGCTATTTACTGGGAAAAAAATCCTTTCTATGCTGATTGAGCTTTTGCCTTTATATATTGGTGGCACAGATCACTGCAGGTTTTTAAAACCCAAGAGGCTCATGCTGTCCAGCTACACCACGTCTACCCCCTCCCCTGTGGCTGGCCCCTGCTGTCCCCACAGTCACCTCCTGACCTCCTGGCCACTCCCTCACACTCACCAGGGACTCTGACACCTGGCTCCCGGGGCTCCTCTCCAGCCTGGCACCCCCACTCTCCAGGTAATAACCTGCCCAGCATCTCACCCTGACTGTTCCTTAAATCCTCAATTCCAGTGATGTTCCCATCCAAACTTTTCCTCTTGTCTCTGCCCGTGGCCACGCTCTAGACCTTAAACTGCTCCATCTCTTGGAGAGTCTGCCCTCACGCTACGGGACTGATCATAACTATCTCACTCAGCAGCTGGGTTCTTCAGCCTCTCCAGCATCCCCAGGCCTGAACCCCATTATTGTTTTCTCCCCACCCACTACCTTCCTTGAGACTTTCTGTCCAGGTTGGACCTCTCAGACCCCTCAGTCTCTGAGGCCTGACTCTGTTCAGCCTCCTCCACCTGAACCCCTAGCCCGGCTCAGCCCCGCTCACCCTAAACGCTGAATCCTGCTTGAGTTCCAAACTGTAGAACATCTGTGAAGACCATACCATCAAGATGTGGTGTCACCACCAACTCACAGTCCCCAGGCTCAGCCACATCCTCTCTGCTACTGGGCCCCTCTCTCTGCTTTGGGTCAACAAGCTTTTCCAGTCCTCCTAGTTGCTATGGCAAAGCTTCTCCACTCTCTTCGTGTCCTCCCCCCTCCCCCCTTATCTTCAACAAAGTAACGTAGCATTCTTCTTCACTGAGAAAATCAGGCCATCTGGTAAAAACCTCTTACCTTCACTCCTCTGCCCAAACTTACCTCCCCACCCACCTTTTTCTTCCTCCCTCCAGGCTCTGAGGACAGACAGTCTCTCCACCAGGACAGCAGCCTCTCTCACCTCCTCAGCTAGAGCATTCTATTCTTTGGTCACCACTTCTTAATACTGTTACCCTCTCATTCTCCTCTCCCTCTGCCTGCCTTTCCATCTGTCTGCATGTACTTCAGTGGGGTTGTGGGGGCAGAAGACAGGTGTCAGCAGGCTGCAGTTTGAATGAGGCGAGGGAGTGGGAACAATGAGTACCCACTACAATGTCTCATGCAGTTTGACAGTAAAAGAAAGTAAGGGGGGGGGGGGTTGGCTTGCATGGAAAGTGAGGTAAAGGAAAGGATTCCCATGGGATGGAAAGACTTGATAATGCAGGTTGGTGGGGGAAAAGGAGAGAGACCATAAGGAGAGATGTTAAAGATGGGGAGGGGGGGCGGTAGCTAATTAATTAGGGTTTTGGCTTTACCGGATGGGGCCAGCCTGGCTCAGAGGAGAAGGATGGACTTCCTGTATGGCAGGAAGGAGCTAAGGATGGACAAGGATATGGATAGATACTCAAAGGTGGGCAGAGGAGGCTACTCCAGAGAAGTTTCTACAGACGATGAGAATGGTTATTTCTGCCTCCAGGGGTGACAAAAATAACATTTTGTGAGGTCATTCTGTCCCAATCCTCTCCACATGATCACCCTATGCATGTACTCTCTCTGGTCTCCGTCAGAAGTTACTCCCCTAAAAGAGATCAGCGGTCTTAGTGGAAACCACACAACACCAGTGTGGCCCTCTGGTTTCGCTTGGACTGTCATTTCCCAGCTGCACAACCTTGTAGTTCACCTCTGTGGGGCTCAGCTGCTTCTTCTATAAGATGGGAAGTGAATAGTGCCTGTCTCGTGGGTTCTTTTAAGTAGTGAAGAAGAGAGTGTTAGAAAACGTACTTAAAGACTCGGTGTATGCGAGTTGTTGCCGATGTTGAAGTTATTGTGACAGATGGCCATTGCCATGCTCTTGGAGATTCCTATCCTCTCTTTTCTGGTAGGAGCCCCAGAACATTAGGACTTGAGACACCCCCTCTCTGGGTTTATCCCTCATTTGCTAACTCTGTGCTACTGGGGGTGTCTGCAGGGTCTTACGTTACCCATGGTGGTGCCACTGCCCCCACCCTGCTCTCCTCCTCCATCCCCGGGGTTTGTGCTCTCTTTCCTGCACACCAAGAGTCCTCAGCCACCTTCTCTCTCAGGCTGTTGCATCCTGGTACATCTATTTCCCACGTTCCTGCTGAACCTTCTGGGCTTGTGGAACCAGATATGCAAAAAATGGTTCCCCTACTTCTCGAGAAGTTCACCGTGATGTACAATGAACAGATGACAAGCAAGAAGCGCGAGCTCTTCAGCAACCTGCCGGAGTTCGCGGGCCCCTCCGGGAAGCTCTCTCTGCTGGAAGTGGGCTGCGGCACCGGGGCCAACTTCAAGTTCTACCCGGCTGGATGCAGGGTGACTTGTATCGACCCCAACCCCAACTTTGAGAAGTTCTTGATCAAGAGCGTCGCCGAGAACCGACACCTGCAGTTCGAGCGCTTCGTGGTGGCTGCGGGGGAGAACATGCAGCAGGTGGCCGATGGCTCCATGGATGTGGTGGTCTGCACCCTGGTCCTGTGCTCCGTGCAGAACCAGGAGCAGATCCTCCAGGAGGTGTGCCGAGTGCTGAGGCCAGTGAGTGAGGAGGAGGTGGAGGAGAGCCATCTTCACTGTGAGCAAGGCTGGATACCTATGGGCTTCAGGCACAGCTCCCACTGAGGGTGACCTTAGGCAAGTCCCTTCACTCATTCATTTATTCACCTACTTTTTTTTTAATGTTTATTTATTTTTGAGACACACAGAGAGACACAGAGAGAGCAGCAGAAGGGCAGAGAGAAAGGGAGACAAGAATCTGAAGCAGACTCCAGGCTCTGAGCCATCAGCACAGAGCCCAATGCAGGGCTGGAACCCACGAACCGCAAGCTCATGACCTGAGCCGAAGTAGGATGCTTAACCAACTGAGCCACGCATTTATTCACTTATTTATTCAACAAACATTTGGAGAATGTTGACTATGTGCAGCAACCCAGTATTTCTGGAGTGATCGATTCATCTCAGAGAGGTCAAACGACTTGCACAAAGGCACATAGCTCACAGAAATGGCAGAGACACAACTAAACTTCAGGCACGTTAACCTCTAGGTTAAGAAGAACTAGGCCAGAGAGCTTCTCCCCGTGCCACTGCTCTGGTGTCTTCCAAGTCCTATCACAGAGTTCGGTCTTCTAAAGATGAGAACAATGAACCCCCCACAGGGCATGCCAGAACATAGCCCTTCTCCAACAAAGGAGAACTTGCAAGGATGCAGATAGCTATCTTTATTTATGGAGCATGTTCGGTTTCTACTTTGGGGCCTCGGGAGTTATGTGCATACCATGGCCTAGCCTTTTTTCTGGTCAGTCATTTTTTGTTTGTGAAAAAACTACCTTGGGAAAGAAAGGAAGAATTGGGGAAAGCAGTTTCTCTAGAGACATGGCCTCACCTTACACCTTTGAACACTGTTAACTTTTCAGTGTTTCTTACTCCATGGTCTTTAATTATGAAGGCAATTAATTAGTGCATCCCAACTGTTCAAGAGAATTCAAAAAATCAAAGAAGAACATGGAGAGGGGGGAGGAATGCAAGTTCTCCTTTATTTGCCTAAATCCCTCTCCCTGATCCCGGACCCCTAACTCTTTAATTCCCTACCCTCCTCCCCTCTTTGCTCTTGACCCCATCAGTGTCTCCATCCCATAGCTGAGGCTTGGTTGAAATAATCTGTAACTTTACATTCTGGGGCACCTGGGTGGCTCAGTCGGTTGAGCATCTGATTTGGCTCAGGTCATGATCTCATGGTTTGTGAGTTCGAGCCCCAGCAACGGGCTCTGTACTGACAGCTCAGAGCCTGGAACCTGCTTCGGATTCTGTGTCTCCTTCAGTCTCTGCCCCTCCCCTGCTCGTTCTCTCTCTCTCTCTCTCTCTCTCTCTCTCTCTCTTTCCCCCCCCTCTCAAAAATAAATAAACATTAAAAATTTTTGAAATAATCTGCAACTTCAGGTTCAACCTATTACTAAAAGTTTTCCCCCTTGTGTCCTGTTTCAAAGATCTTTGCTAATATAGAACATAGCTTAGAATCTGTTTATCTCATCCATTTATTTGCTACAGATTTTAGTCGATTTACTGCTCTCCACTGTTTCCCATTCTCTTTGCCTTTCTCTACCTTGAGGTTATTTTGTGTTTTTTCAAATTTAATTTTCATTTGTCTTAACTACCTTCTTGAGTTGTTTCTTGAGAAACAGTTCACAGAGACATCCTTGCAAGGTCTGAAAAATGTCTCCTCCCTCATGCTTACATAATATTTTGGCCAAGATTTGTGAATCTGAGTTTTTTCCCCCAGAAGTGGTAAGGGAGCATTGTCCCATGAGCCTGAGGATTTTCAAGTTGCAGGCGATAGTCTGATTCTCTTTCTCTTTCCATTTCAGGTCACCTGTGTTTATTGTTTGTTGCTTTTATGGAGGGAGACTTTTAGGATTCTCATTTTGTTTTTTTTTTTTTCCTCTTTTTCTTTCTTTCTTTTTTTTTTAAGTCCTGAGAATTCACCAGGAAATGATTAGGTATATATCTTGTTTGTACTAATCTTGCTAGGCATTCAAAGAACAGTTTTTACATTAATACTCAAGTCTTTCTTTTAGCTCAGAGAAGTTTTTCTTCTCATGTTTCTGTCTTTATTAGTTCTTTTCTATTTGTTCTTTTCTCTTCTTCTGGAACAGCTGCCATTCAGATAGAAGATCCCCCTAGCTTTGGCATCCTCGCATTTATCTTTACACTCATAATTTCCATTTTCTTCATGCTTGTATTCCATATTGTAAGATAGCTCCCCCATTTGATCTCCCAGAAGACTTCACCTGTCACTCAGCAATATTTGTTCTACTTTTCATTTTCTCTATTGAATTTTAAACTCAAGATTTTTTCTTAATTGCCAAAACCTCTTTCTTAGTCCCAGACCATTCTTAGCAATATGCGGTTGAATCCTCATAAAAGTATTTCTGTTGAGGGGTGCCTGTGTGACTCAGTCGGTTAAGCGCCTGACTCTTGGTTTACGCTCAGGTCGTGATCTCACGGTTGATGAATTTGAGCCCCACGCTGTCAGTGCGGAGCCTGCTTGGGATTTTCTCTCTCCCTCTCTCTCTGCCTCTCCCCTGCTTGTGTTTTCTCCCTTGCTCTCTCAAAACTAAATAAATAAATTTTTTTAATTTTTTTAAAAAGAAGTATTTCTGGAGTGCCTGAGTGGCTCAGTCAGTTAAGCATCCTACTTCGGCTCAGGTCATGATCTTGTGATCTGTGAGTTCGAGCCCCACGATGGGCTCTGTACTGACAGCTCAGAGCCTGGACCCTGCTTCAGATTGTGTCTCCCTCTCTCTCTGCCCTTCCCCCACTCACATTTTGCCTCTCTCTCCCAAAAATAAACATTAAAAAAAAGAAGAAGAAGCATTCCCGTTGGGGGGGGCACCTGGCTGGCTCAGTCAGAGGAAAATGCAACTCCTTTTTTTTTTTTTAATTTTTAAGAAAAAATTTGTCAACGTTTATTTATTTTTGAGAGACAGAGAGAGACAGAGAATGAACAGGGGAGGGACAGAGAGAGAGGGAGACACAGAATCTGAAGCAGGCTCCAAGCTCTAAGATGTCAGCACAGAGCCGGACGCAGGGCTCTAACTCACGAACCATGAGATCACGACCTGAGCCGAAGTCAGTTGCGTAACTGACTGAGCCACCCAGGCGCCCCAGAGGAGAATGCAACTCTTGATTTTGGGGTCGTGAGTTCAAGCCCCACATGTAGAGATTACTATAATAAATAAATAAATAAATAAATAAATAAACTTAAAAAAAAAAAAAAGAAGTATTTCTGTGGGGGCACATTGTTTTCAAGTTCTATTTGTTCCCTTTCCATTTTCCGCAGTAGGAGGCACTGATTCTGATTGTGCACATCGGTGTTGTCTCTTCAGGCTGGCAGCGAGGGGGCAGGTAGACATTTCTCCTTGCCTGAAAACTGGAGAGAGCTTCTAGGTTCTTCGGGGGCTCCAGGTATGAACAGATAAGGGCAGTTTTGTCCCAGCTCAGGCAGAGTGGGTCCTCGCTAGGGCGACCACTGTCAGTAGGTTTAGGGGGCTTCTCCCCAGATCTTTTGCACAGTGGCCAGGGCTGAGTCCTTTCCTTGCCCTGAAGGAGTGGATCTACTCACTGAGATGCCCCGGGGGTGGAGGGGGTCTTGGCCCTGCTGGGCAAATAAGCTTCTACCCAGCCTCTGGTTCCTCCTTTGCTTCCTGTGTAGCCCTCTTCTTTCCCACCACTGGCTCAACATTCAACTCGTTTGCCTTAATTAGTGTGTTTAAAAAAACCTACAGTTCTCCTCCTGCATGTCCCCTTTACTATTCACACAGAGCACTTCACTTCTGACACTTCCAGTCACAGGGTGTGGGAGTCTTTCCCATACAATGCAATTCTGTGACACCAGCTAGGTGTCCTGTGACCTAACTCCATTCTGACCCTATCTAGACTTGAGATGGTGTCAGCTCCCACAGGCTAAGGGCTCAGTCCTACCAGGCTGTCCCTCTTCAGAGATCTGAGGCTTCCACGGCCCCCTCCCTGGATTCAATTTGCCAGAATGGCTCACAGAACTAAAGGAAACACTTATGTTTACCAGGTTATTAAAGGATGTGATAGGGGCGCCTGGGTGGCTCAGTCAGTTAAACGTCCGACTTCGGCTCAGGTCATGATCTCACGGTTCGTGGGTTCGAGCCCCGCATCGGGCTCTGTGCTGACAGCTTGGAGCCTGGAGCCTGCTTCGGATTCTGTGTCTCCCTCTCTCTCTGCCCCTCCCCAACTCACGCTCTGTCTCCCTCTGTCTCAAAAATAAATAAAAACATTAAAAAAAAAAGGATGTGATAAAAGATACGTATGAACAACCAGATAGGGCAAAGGGCAAAGTCTGGGAGGGTCCTGAGTCCAGGAGCTTCTGTCCCTATAGGGTTGGGGTATGTCACCCTCCCAGTACGTGAATATGTCCACCAACCTGGGAGTCCCCCCAAACCCTGACTATTAGGATTTTATGGAGGCTTCCTCACATAAACACAATCAATTATTAAGTCCATTTCCAGCCCCTCTCCCCTCTCTAGAGGACAGGGGTGAGGCTGAAAATTGCAAGTTTCTAATCATGCTCGGTTTTGTGGTCGGCCCCCATCAAACAGCCATCCAGGAGCCCATCCAGAGTCGCCTCAATAGAATAAAAGATGCTCCCTAGTGCTCTTATCACTTAAGAATTTGGGGTGCCTGGGTGGCTCAGTCAGTTGAGTGCCCGACTTCGGCTCAGGTCATGATCTCACGGTTCGTGGGTTCAAGCCCCACTTTGGGCTCTGTGCTGACAGCTCGGAGCCTGGAGCCTGCTTTGGGTTCTGTGTCTCCCTCTCTCTCTGTCCCTCCCCCACTCGTGCTCTGTCTCTCTCTCTCTCTCTCTAAAAAATAAATAAACATTTAAAAAAAATTTTTTAACAGAATTTACAAGGGCTTAGGAGCTGTCTTAATGTTCTTGTCCCTTAGGAATTTACAAGGGTTTTAGGAATTCTGTGCTGGAAACTGGGATCAGAGAGCAATACACATTTTTTTTTTTTGTATTATCTCACAGTCAGTTACGATTTGTTCTACTTTCTAGCTTCCAGAAGCATTCTACAATCATCTCCTTTGCTGTTTTCTCGGTCTTATGTGTAATCGGTTCTGCTATAACACAACATAAGCATTCCTAAAAAACACCCCACCGTGCAAAACCCTGCAACATGACCACAGGGCTTATGAGGGACAAAATAGGGTTCGGAGCACAATACTTAAAAAGTTCATCAGTGACACGTTAAAAAAAGATAAGAACCTAATGAAAATGGTAGCACGGTTTTACATATACGAAATGGCTAAGAAACACATAAAGACTACAATAAATTAGGCATTTTACCTGGAAAGAGACTCAGTTGGCTTGTGGACGTGGGCATGGGAAGGGTTGCAGCTTGTTAACTATGGTGAGGTTACTGCAAGTTACCCGTGAGAGGAAGGTTATCTGAAGTCCAGTGAAGGGTGGTCCCGCCTGGTGTGGGTGGGTGGCACTGGATAGATGTTAGAGTTGTACGCATTTTGTTATTCCTACACGACCCAGTTAGACTGGGTGCAGTTTTCTGTGTTCATCCATGTTCCTCACAGACAAAATTGTGCATGAGGAAACCTGAAATGCATACTACGCACGAATTGATCCATAATATATCGTGTCAAAACCAATTCTCATTTTCAAAACAACATCTAAATTTTTATTTGTTTTAATTATTTATGTTTATTTATTTACTTTGAGAGAGAAAGAGTGAGTACAAGTGGGGGAGGGGCAGAGAAGAGAGACAGAATCCCAAGCAGGCTCCACGCCATCAGTGCAGAGCTCGATGCGGGGCTCGAACTCACGAACTGTGAGATCATGACCTGAGCTGAGATGAAAAGTCAAATGCTTACCAACTGAGCCACCCAGGTGCCCCTCAGTTTTTAAAATAAACAAACCTCACCTCAGTGTTGTGGGTTTCAGAAGGGAGCAGAGTTAAATAGGTATGTTCAATCTGCCAGATTTAACTGGAAGCTGTCGGTTTTTTTACCCAAATGTCACCCACAAGTAGACAGCGGCATCTTAGGGCCTAAGGACTGGTGACTCTATCTGCACGTCCCCATTGTCTGGCACAGCATCTGACCTTCATTTGGTGCTCACTAATGTTTATTAAAAACAATTGACAGGAGGAGAGCCTGGGTGGCTCAGTTGGTTAAGTGTCCAGCTCTTGGTTTCAGCTCAGGTCATGATCTCATGGTTCATGGATGGAGTCCTACTCGGGATTCTCGCCCTCTCCCTCTCTCTGCCCCTCCCCCACTCGTGTTCTCCCTCTCTCCCTCTCTATCTCTGTCAAACATAAACGTTTTATTTAAAATCCATAAAAAAAAAAAGTTGACATGAAAGTTGTTGTGTAACCATTGAATGCATCAAACACAAAATTTTTGTGTAAATTTATGAGGACAGACTCTTTTCAATAGATTCCTGTCTCCAGGAGATGCCCTTGACTTCAAGGAACATACAGCCGCCAAACGTTCCAGCTGGAATTTCTCCAGTCAACAGTCCTTCAGCCCAGCTAGACACTTCCTGTTTGAAACCTAACAAGAGAGACCCAGAATGCTCTGGAAGGGGCTGCCTTCTCTCGGCCAACATTGCAGCTCCCACAGGCCCACTGGCAGGGAGCTATCTCTTCCCGGTATCTCCACATACACTGACATGGGGAGAAAGTACGTAGGCACCCCATGAGCCTCTGCGCATCAGGGCTCAAGGCCCACCTCTGTCAGTCAGGCTCCAATAAGGAGACAGCAGTCACACTATTTGAACAGAGAGAACTCAATGTAAAGAATTGTTCACCCGGTGTAGAGTGTTGACCGGGCACTTGAAAGGGTAAAAAGAGATATGACGGGACGGGCCCAAGGGGAAGCAGCTACCATAACTAGGTCTGAGGGAACAAAGAAAAGAGATTAGGGTTGTGTTCCCAGCAGGAGCAGGCAGGGGCCCTGCTGGTGCAGTAGCCAGGGGAACCAGGAGAGGGCTTCCTTTCTTCCTGCCTAATCCAATTCCAAAGCTACTAGGTGGGAAAGCAGGCATCCAGGCCAAGGTTTCTTGGGGGAGTTTCTTGTCCCAACACAGAAGACATCTGTGCTGAGGACAGTGGCTGCGAGGGGAGATTGGTTGTACACAAAGGAATGCTGGAAGAAGGAAACTAGAATGAACCATGCAGTACTGAGATTCAGATTGAAGGTATAAGCGTGCTCATGACTTTCAAGATAGACAAATACATGAAAATACATAGATTTTGGGGTGCCTAGGTGGCTCAGTTGGTTACGCGTCCGACATCGGCTCAGGTCAGGATCTCACAATTAGTGGGTTCGAGCCCCACATTGGGATCTGCACTGACAGTGCAGAGCCTGCTTGGGATTCTCTCTCTCTGTCTCACTCTCTCTCTCTCTCTCTCTCTCTCTGCCCCTCCCCTGCTCTTCTTCTCTCTCAAAATAAAGAAATACACTTAAAAAAATTTTTTAAATCACAATAGACTTAAAAAAAGAAACTACATAGATTTAAACTGTATATGTGTGTATACATATACGCATATGCATATATATACATATAGTCCCTTACTTTCTCCATTGATGATGTTTTAGATTTTATAAAATATTATGTTTACTCTATGTATCATATATTTCCATTAAGTCTCTTTATCAGTTGATGGGGGTGGGGGGAGGGGAAAGTGGGTGATGGGCAACGAGGAGAGCACCTGTTGGGATGAGCACTGGGTGTTGTATGGAAACCAATTTGACAATAAATTTCATTTTTAAAAAAAGTCTCTTTATCTCCACATTGTCCACTACCTGAACAAGTTTAGAATCACTGATCTAGAATGTTGGTCTAGAATGTTGGAGCTTGAAGGCACACTCATTCCTGTCTTAAGGGTCAAAAACTCATGGACAAGATTTCAAAAGCCATCAGCCCAGATCATGATTTCTAAATACCATTCCCCCCACAAAAGAAACCAAAGTTCCTTGGAGAAATGGCTAATTCCAGTGCCGGCAGCAAAGATGTAACAAAATGTTTTAAGATTATCTTCATCCAGAAAGTTAGGAAGTGTTTCAAGAATGGAGGGGATTAAAACAAAAATTTTTTTAGGGGCACCTGGGTGGTTCAGTCAGTTGAGCGTCTGACTTCAGCTCCAGTCATGATCTCATGGTCAGTGAGTTTGAGCCCCACATCAGGCTCTGTGCTGACAGCTCAGAGCCTAGAGCCTGCTTTGGATTCTCTCTCTCTCTCTCTCTCTCTCTCTGCCCCTCCTCCACTCACACTCTCTCTCTCTCTCTCTCTCTCTCTCTCTCTCTCTCCCTCTCTCTCTCTCTCTCAAAAATGAAATAAAAACATTAAAAAATTTTTATATTTATTTTTGAGACAGAGACAGAGTGCGAGCAGGGAAAGGGCAGAGAGAGAGGGAGACACAGAAAGAGGGAGACACAGAATCTGAAACAGACTCCAGGCTCTGAACTGTCAGCACAGAGCCTGACGCAGAGCTCAAACTCTGGAACAGTGAGATCATGACCTAGGCCGAAGTCAGACGCTTAACCAACTGAACCACCCAGGTGCTCCTTCACAAAGTGCATTTTAAATACAAAGAGGAAAAAAGTAACTTACAGTGGTGGAACCTGGAAGACAGTCATCAAAGTTAACATCACCAGGGAGGCCTTGGGTGGCTCAGTCAATTAAGCGTCCAACTTCGGCTCAGGTCATAATCTTGGAGTTTGTGGGTTTGAGCCCCGCATCGGTCTCTATGCTGACAGCTCTGAGCCTGGAGCCTGCTTCGGATTCTGTGTCTCCTTCTCTCTCTGCCCCTCCCCTGCTCATGCTCTGTCTCTGTCTCTCAAAAATAAAAAAACATTTAAAAGGTTTTTTAATATTAAAAAAAAAAGTCAACATCACCAGAAATGGAATAAATTGAAATCGTGCACTGCGTGATAGAATTCAGCACCTATCACTTCTGCGATACTCCTGCCAAAAAGGCATAACACAAGTCTAATCACGACATCAGACAAACCCAAACCAAGGGACCTTCTACAAAATAGCTGGCTTATCATCCTCAGAAGTGTCAAGGTCATGAAAATCAAGACTCAGGAACTATTCCAGACTGAAAGGGACCAAGAAGACTGACAACCAAATACACTAAGGCCTGATTTTGAATGGCATCCTTTTGCTAAAAAGGACGTTATTGGGACAACTGGTAAAACTCGAATAGGGTCTCAGGATCAGATGGCAGTGATGTATCCATGTTAATCTCCTGATTTTGATGGCTGTAATGTGGCTAAGTGAGAGAGAGAGAGAGAATGTCCTTGTTTGTAGAAGATACACATTAAAGTAGTTGGGAGTAAGGAGACATCAGGTCAGCAACTAACTCTCAAATGACCAAAAAATTTGTTTCTTTGTACTATTCTTGCCACTTTTCCATACATTAAAAATGATTTCAAAGAAAATAAATGCAAAAGTTTATTTCAGCTGTGGCCAAAACTCTGACGCTTTATCTCGCGAAAAACAAAGACTGTAGCCAGTTTGATCTGCCAAACCTGTTCATCTTGACGGTCTGGGTCAGGCTGCCAGGCGTGGGATGGGCAAACAGTTCTCTGTCCAGAGGATCAGACTGGAGGTAGGGCTGGGGAGGGCTGGAATGGCAGCTTGAGCCATGGTTTATGCAAGGAAACTCAGTACTGACCATTCAGGAGGATGTTAGAAGCTATGGCCTCTAGGGTTTGGGATAGGAGAGGAAGCAAGCCAGGATTCTTTCCACACCCTACTAGGACTAAGCTCATCCTATAAAGCCCCAAAGGCTCAGAGAATGAGGAGCCCAAGGAAGAGAAGGGGAGATAGTGAGGGAGAGTGGAGAGAGAATATAACCTTTGATTTCTGGTATCGTCACACTGTTGACACATCAGTATGTATTTAATCCATAAAGTCATCAAATTCTGTTGTCCTTGGACCTCTGTGCCATTTCCCTGGGTTGTGTCCCCAGCAGGAGCAGGCAGAGGCCCTGCTGGTGCAGCAGCCAGGGGAACCAGGAGAGGGCTTCCCTGAAAGCAGGCATTCCAGACGCTAGTCACGCAGGATTTAGGCAGGTTTTTTCCTTTCCACCCAGCAAAGCTGCCACTTCATTTTTGCATGTCTTTAACAGGTTTGATAATTTCCCAGAAATAGTTCTGCAAATTTCATAAATGGGAAAGAAATACGTGTTTGTTGATGCGTACCTCTTCGGTGCAACAGTGAACCACCATAAGGCCAGAAGAATGCAAGGACAACCTCATGTTGCACTCTTCCCACTCCCTCCCAGTCCCTAACAAGGGCTGGTCCACAGCAGGTGTTCAAGGAATGATTTTTTTTTCCTGCCTGTATGTGTTTTAACTGACTTTCTTCATGTTAGGGTGGCAGAGATCAATCAAATCACTACACCACTTCCCACCATTTTTCTGCCTGCGAAGGCTCTCTAGGGCATCTTATGCTAATCCGTGTATGTGAATGGCTAGAATGGTGTGTTTAATTACTGAGAGATGCAGCCGCAGCAATTTCTTACTTGACACATCCCCAAAGGCAAGGGAATTAAAAGCAAAGATGAACTATTGGAACCTCATGAAGATAAAAAGCTTCTGCACAGCAAAGGAAACAATCAACAAAACTGAAAGGCAACCAATGGAATGGGAAAAGGTATTTGCAAATGACATATCGGACAAAGGGATAGTATCCAAAATCTATAAAGAGCTCACCAAACTCCACACCCGAAAAACAAATAATCCAGTGAAGAAATGGGCAGAAAGCATGAATAGACACTTCTCTAAAGAAGACATCCAGATGGCCAACAGGCACATGAAAAGATGCTCAACGTCGCTCCTCATCAGGGAAATACAAATCAAAACCATACTCAGATATCACCTCACGCCAGTCAGAGTGGCCAAAATGAACAAATCAGGAGACTATAGATGCTGGAGAGGATGTGGAGAAACGGGAACCCTCTTGCACTGCTGGTGGGAATGCAAACTGGGTCAGTCGCTCTGGAAAACAGTGTGGAGGTTCCTCAAAAAATTATAAATAGATCTACCCTATGACCCAGCAATAGCACTGCTAAGAAATCTACCCAAGGGATACAGGAGTACTGATGCATAGGGGCACTTGTACCCCAATGTTTATAGAAGCATTCTCAACAATAGCCAAATTATGGGAAGAGCCTAAATGTCCATCAACTGATGAATGGATAAAGAAATTGTGGTTTATATACACAATGGAGTACTACGTGGCAGTGAGAAAATGAAATATGGCCCTTTGTAGCAACATGGACGGAACTGGAGATTGTGATGCTACGTGAAATAAGCCATACAGAGAAAGACAGATACCATATGTTTTCACTCTTATATGGATCCTGAGAAACTTAACAGAAACCCATGGGGGAGGGGAAGGAAAAAGAAAAAAAGAGGTTAGAGTGAGAGAGAGCCAAAGCATAAGAGACTCTTAAAAACTGAGAACAAACTGAGGGTTGATGGGAGGTGGGAGGGAGGGGAGGGTGGGTGATGGATATTGAAGAGGGCATCTTTTGGGATGAGCACTGGGTGTTGTATGGAAACCAATTTGACAATAAATTTCATATATTAAAAAAAAAAAATAATAATAATAATAATAATAATTACTGAGAGATGGATAGTTAGCTGCCCTAAGAAACCAGTACGTTCTGGATCTTGGAGATAAGAAGCTGACACTGGGGATAGAATAGCATGGCTAAAATATTGACTACTGCTAGGCTCACAGACCCGCCTCCCCACCATGGCCCACCCACGTGGGTCGCTGTCCGTTGTGCTGAATGGTCAGTTTGCTGCAACAAGGAAGGACAGATCCCCTGCCCAGAATCAGGAGTATAGGAGGGAGTTGAAAGTAGGCTTTCCCCATCATAGATATTCCCGAAAGCCTGAAGAAAGCTCAATGGGCCCTGATTGGAAACTGCTGGAATCTAGATAAAGGAGAGAGGTTCTCAAGGAACCAAGATGGAGCTTCAGATCTGGCGAGCTGGATTTGGGAGCTCTGAGGGCAGTGAGGGTGTCCTCAGGCTGGGCCCATCCCCAGGGCTAGGGGTTCTGCCCCCAGGAGCAGCAACAGCAACAATGAACACAATGCCTTCTAGGACTTGGCTGGGCCCTTTTCAGGCGGTTCTATCTGAAAAGCATCTGCATATCACAGAGCCCAAGTCAACAACACCATCAGCCCACAGAGGTAGGGGTGCTCAGTTCAGCCCCAGGACCTTACCCTCCCAGCCCTTGGGACCCAGTTACTGGCAACGGACATCACATATATCCCATCCCATCGTGATAAGGTGGCAGCCAGGCGCGTGTCTGCTCCTGCCTGGGTCCAGCATCTGACCCCAGTGTGACCTTTCTCCTCCCCAAACTGGGCCTGACTCATGCCTCCAGAATGGGAACCTGGGGATTCCTGCTGCCCAGCAGTAGCTGACTCATAGCTAGTCCAGGGGTAGCTGTGGAAGGGACTCAGGGCGGCTGTCGGCAATCAGGGAGGAGATCCCTGTCATGTCCTGAGTATGTACCATGTACCACGTACTGCCACATTTCATTGGTATCCTGGAGGTGGTGGGGGGGGGGATGGATGGATTTCTGCCCGTTTTCTGCATGAATGAATGACATGTTATGCCCTGTGGTCCGCACACAATTCCCACACTCATGTGCACCCTGGACACACACGTGTGGACTTTGGGATTCCTGGGTTGTGAACAGGAGGAGGGAGGGAGCTGAAGCTGGCAGGAAGCCGTGATCCCCAACCTCGCCTGCAGGGGCCGCTGCCACAGACGGGAGCTCCAAAGGGGGAGAGCTCACCTAGGGCACAGTCCTCCCGCTGGCCTGAGGCAGCAGGTGGCACCGTGGGGCTGCAGGTGGCCTGCTAGTCTTCAGGAGAAGGGGGACATTCTGGAGAGAAGACAGCCTGATTCCCTGCATTATCTGGGATGACCTCCTGCCAAGATGGGCAGGGGGCTCCAAGAGAAAGGAATAGACAGCTTGAACTCGGGAAGGGGAGAGTGGGGGGGAGGGGGGGCAAGTGAGTGGAATTGAGCCCGGGGGAACAGGAGGAGATGAGAAAGGGAAGAGGAGGAGGTGTGGAGGGGACCGAGGAGCCAGGGGAAGGATAAGGGGAAGAAGAGCGAAATAGAGGGAGCTAGAAAGGAAACCAGAGAGAGAGGAGTAAGGAGGGCTGTGGGAGAGAAGAGGAAGAAGAAAAGTGGAAAGAGGATTCGCAGAGATGGCACGAGGAGCCTGAGAGAGTGCCTTTTCCAGAACCAGGAGCCGTCCTGGCAGGCCTCCTTTTCCCCTCTCCTGGGCTAGTCAGACAAGACCACCGTCCACCTCGCCCTGCCAGCAGCATCTCCCCTGGGGGGCTGCATTCTGCCCCAGGCCCATGTGAGGACAACCTCCAAGGAAACACGAGTGGCAGGTGCCCCAGGAGGGCAGAGGCGGGGGCACTGGGTCAGGGCATCTCTCGACCTCACTCACTCAGCGGCTCCCCCGGGGTGGGGAGAAAGCAGGGACCCCTGAGATGGAGCTGGAAGTTCTTCTTATCGTCCGAATACCATTGGTCTGCTCTGGGTGGGTCCCTTCCCTCCGATTTCTGCTTCTGCAGAGTCAGAAGAGGAGCAGTAAATTGCAGAGATTTGGAGACTTTCGGAGCTAGGCGAGTCCAGGTGCCTAAACTGTCACCCCATCTTCCCCATCCTCCCAGCCCTGGGAGCCTGGGTAATGAGAGAGCAGTTGAGGCCGCAAAGGAGAGAAGGAGGCCTCAGCCAGGACCGCGTCCACTGCTTTTCACTTTGGACGTGCCCCAGGCCCCTCCCAGGGCACTCCGAGAGCTTAGTGAGCATGCCCAGAGACCAACCCCAGCCATTGTGTGGCCAGCGGAGGCCTGTTTGTCCATGGGCTCTTCCCCTTCCGGTTTCTGTGCCCTGGAACCAGGCCCAGGTAGAGAAAGCGTGTTCTTAATCGGCTACTCCAAGTGGCAGGGAGAAAGTTGCCCCACTCTCCATGTCTCAGATGAGAACACTGAGGTTTTGAGAAGCAACCTGTCTTATCTAAGGACCTGTGGAACAAACCAGCCTTTGAGGCTTACAAGGGAGAGGTGATAAAGTCAAGGCCATGGTGGGGACCCTGGCCTGCTCTTCCTCCAGCTCTGGCTCCCTGCCTCAGGGTCACAGCCTGGCTCAGCCCCCGCCCCCAGATCCATACCCACTCCTCAATCCTCCCTCCGTGAAACCTGAAGTCGGATCACCCCATCCTTCCCCATTCCCGTAGCACTGCAGACCCTGCATCTGACCACAGCTCTCCCTGGCCTAAAAAGCCTTCAGTGGCTCCCACCTACCCTTGAGACACAGTACACACTCCTCAATGTGGTCGCCAAGACTGCTGGGTCACTTTCTGGCCTCATCTCTACCCACTCCCAGCCCAACTCCCCCCAGGGCCCTCCAGCCACACAAATGCTTTCAGGTCCCCCAGCTCAGTCTGCAAGGCTCCGCTAAGCCTTACTCCACACAGCCTCACATCACCATTCTGGGGGGTTCGAGGGCAGCCTTCACAGCTCCTGTAGCCCGCCGTGCTCCCCCTCTGAATGCCTTTCTGAGTCCCGCTCTATGCAGGCAGGACCCACCCAATCTTTGCCAAACGATTGTCCTCAGCCCCTGGCACACTGCTCAGCACTTAGTAGGTGTTTTATAAGTTTTGTGTAATAATGGTTAGACTCTGTTTCAATGATGGTGTGTGTGGCGCCCCTCTCCACCAGCGCAGGCCAAGGAGATGCTCAGGGGGGTGGGGTAACCCGCAGCCACTTTCCTCTTGCCCTCCCCCCTCCCATGCTCCCTCTCTGGGCACTAAGCCTGCCCCTCCTCACAAGCCCACTGCAGTGCCGGAGGCCCTGAGGTCTATGCCCGGGACAGTTGGCTGGACAGTGAGAAAGTTGGGTGCACACCTCATCAACGCAAAGCTCCCTGCACGCCACGATCCTCTGGGACACTATGGTGGGTGGCCAAGACCTCCTGAGACTCCCCTCCCACCACCTGCCGGCAGGTCTCTGGGCCTCTGCAGAGCCCCCCCTAGGGGCTCCAAAGGGCAACATCACCTTGTTCTCAAGAGCTCTCCCCCGCTTCACTCTCTGGAGCTGCCAGAGCAGGGAGATGACGCACTCAGGCCCCACCCTTGGGAAGCTTCCCGGCTGGCAAATGAGGAATGAGCCCGTCACCCTGGGCCCAGACAGACCCAGCGACAAGGCCAGGCCAAGATGCGGGCAGACGGGTGCTGTTGGATGACGACAGCCCACAGTTCTAATGGCTACTTCTCATTAAGCACTTACTAAGTACAAGACTCCACGCTAAGCGATTTATAGATGTTTTTGCACCTACTCTTTCCCACAAGTCTATGGTGTAGCATCCTCCTTATTTTTGCAGGTTGGAAAAGGAACCTGAGAGAGCTCTAGCAATCACCCTGGTTAGGCAACACACCTAACCAGTGGGAGGGCCGAAATGCAAATCCAGGTCGGCCAACTCCAAAGCCTCTGTGTTTCCATCCACCAATTCATGGCCACCCCAAACTCTAGGTGGTGGCGGGGGGGGGGGTCCAGAAAAGCCTCAAGGACTCCTCACTGCCAATAGCATAACCTATCCCAGCCGAGGTGCCCCACAACCTGGCCCCTGCCTGCCTTTCCGCTGTCACCCCGCCCACACCCACCACACCTCAGATTTCTATCTGGACTTTTTCCAAGTCGAGCCCCCCAAGCTTGCTTCTGCTATTCATGCAAGCTCAAATGCCTGCCCCATTTTACAGATGAGAAAACAGAGGATTAAGAAGGCTAAGTAACTAGCCCAAGGTCACACGGTTGCTTAGAACCCAGGTCATTAGAGCATCAAGTAATAAAGCATTAATTTGTGTTACAGACAATTAGGGAATGGGAATTAGCAGGACGTGCTGCTAATGGGGCAGAAGAAAGTAGAGGAGAGAGATCAGATGAATTCCAGAGTGGAGGGGACCAAGCTAGGCCTTGAGGAATGGCAGGAGACAGATGGGCTAACTTTAGAGAGAACAGTGTAAGAAAAGTATAAGGGCAAGAGAAAAAAGAGAGGGAGAGAGAGCGTCTGGAAGGCCCAGTCCGTTAAGCATCTGACTCTTGATTTCTGCTCAGGTCATGATCTCACGGTTCATGAGATCGAGCCCCACATGGGGCTCCGTGCTGACAGTGCAGAGCCTGCTGGGGATTCTTCTCCCTCTTTCTCTCTCTCTCTCTCTCTCTCTGCCTCTCCCCTGCTGGCATGCATATACACATGCACTCATGCTCTCTCTCTCTCTTCTTCTTTTTCAAAATAAATAAATAGACTTTTTAAAAAAGCTTTAAAAGAGAGAGAGAGGTAGAGTAAGGGGTGTCAAAATTAAGAAGGCAATGTGACATGGTGGCAAGAGTAGTGGCATGGGGGCCAGGACACCCAATGTGTCCCACAAACGACTCTGTGATGTTGGACAAGGCCCTTCCCTCTCTGGGAGATGCCTTCTCTGTAAATGAAAGACTGATGGGCCTTGGTGGTCTCCAGAGTCCCACCAGGCCCAGTCATCTTAGGATTCTGACTGTGTGTGTTGCCACTGGGCCTCAAAACACAGGATCTAACCCCAGACTCACTGACATGGGGCACAGACTTGGACACCAAGTTCAAGCAGGAGCCAGCAGCCAACATGGCACCTGAAAGGACACACCGGAGGGCTGGTCCCAGTTACACACCGGGAGCTGTCCCTGTATCCCCCTTCTCCATGAATGAATCCGTGCTCTAAGCATGTCTGGGCTCCCCACAGTGAGTCCAGTCCTGGAACAGAGGGGTGAATGAGTCAAGGCGGAATTGGGTGCTCTGCCCACCAGTAGCTAAAAACCTGGACCCCAGTTTATCCTTAGGAAAGGGGAAGAAAATGGGGATCGTTGACGAAGGGACAGAGAAAACTTCCTGGAAGTAAGGGAGGGGGTATCAGGACTAGAATAGGCTGAAGGACATTTGGGGAACAAGAATGGTCGCCAGTCAAGACAGCGCTGCACCCAAGTACAGACTACATTCCAGAACGCTCTTCCTTGAGTGTCTGTGGTAGAAGAGATGCCACTGGAGGGCTCCGAGTCAGCAGGGGCAGCAGGTGCATCACTAGAGACTGCGGACACGCGCGTGTGTGTACACACACACACACACACACACAAGCATCTGCACTAAGACCCCCATGTCAGTTCGCCCATCTCCCCACCTCCAAACTGAGCCCTTCCGACTTCTCCCACTGTCCAGAGAGCATGTCCCTCATGTGCCGATGACAGGGAGCTCTGGAAGCCAAAGATCTCGCTGCCTCGCCCTCCTCCCTAGAGCTGCAATTCTGATGCATTTGCTTCCTTTCTGACTCAAGAGGCGCCAAACAGAAACAGGCCCACCCACTTCTGCGTGGCTGACTTCCACCCTCTGGAATGTGCACTCACCTCTTATCTTTCCTGCCTGTTTGACCTCCCAGTCTTGCCCTCGAGAACCCCGTCTCACTCACCCCTGAACGCTCAGTGAAGAATGAATGAGCCCTCGGGAGCCCCACTCCCTGGATGCTTGTGATTTATCAAAAGGCCGGAAACTTGAGTGCAAGTACCAGCTCCTTCACTTACTGGCGGTGAAAGCTGTAGCCTGAGTTTCCAGGTCCTACGGTGTCACGGTGAAGGCCACAGTGCTGCCCACAAAGCACGTAGCGCAGAGCCCCTAAACAAGCGCAGAATGAGCCCCGAATGAAGAGTGCTACACTTATTGCTGACACGCGTCCTGAATTTGAACTCCTTCCCTTGTCCCACTTGCCCGGCTCTTGAATAGGAAGTCCTTCTTGAAGTCTAACCTCAAGCCTTCATGACAAGGCACAAGCTGGTGTTCCGCCTCTGTTGGAGTCTGAGGACAGAGGTGGACGAGACTACACTGGCTGTTGGGAGAAGCCGCCTCCCTGCAAGGGGATGGGGCCAGGAGGGAGATTACGGAGGCGCCGAGCCCAGGGCTCCGCCATGCACCTGCCACGGCTCCAGTGAAGATCAGGAACCTGCCAGCTTACCCCACCCCATGATCTCATGGCTGTGCCTGCCAGGCGCTGGCTCAGGGAGCAGGTGCTGATGGCAGGGCCTGGGCACAGAGCCCAAGGACAAGAAGGCGGGAAGGCTGCGAGGGCCAACAACAGGGCTGTCCCCGAAGGGCTCCAACGCCAGGTCCCTCCGGCCTCCGTGTGCGGCAGTTGGCTAGTGACCCATAGTCCAAGCTCCTCCTCCCAGGCCCCCTCCCACTGGGCAATCCCCTAGACCAACGGATACGGGGAGGAGATGCTCCCTCTTCTTCCCCAAGCGTCAGTCTCTCCCTTAGCATCTCTTTCAGCATCTCCCTGCCCCCAACTGCTGGCCCCCGGGCGGGATGCCACTGTTTTAAAGCATGGAGTTTGTTGGGCGGGAGATGAATGGCCAAATCCTATCATTCCTGAGGCTAAGTGCGAGTTTATAAAGTGACTATGAAGCCCCAAGTAGATGCCTCTGTCCCAGTTTCGGGGCGTCCTTAGAGGTGAGGACTGGGCAGGAACTCGGTCCCGTGTTCTCCCGTGTCTTGATCCTCAGTCACTCCTTCCCCATAGCTCCCCTCCACCCACCGCAAAATCCACAAAATCCATGACTGAGGTCAAAATGCCCTCCGCCCAGCCTCAGCTGGATAGGCGGCAGCCCGTGGAAGGCAGCAGGGGGACACCTGGTGGTAAGCCCAGGCCTTGGCCTTCCTGATTCCATCCCAGGGGTGAAGGGTCACCAGGGGCTCTGGACCACCAGAGGCTCCATTTGCCTCTTGATTCCAAGGTGAAGCCCTCAACCTGGGCCCAGAGCTCTGTCCCTCAGGGTACTCGTTCTGCTCCCCACCTCACTGTCATCTCAGCCCGGGCCCCCTGCCCATGCCTCCCCCACCCCCAACCAGGGAGCTCCTACCCAGCCCCCCACCTTCCAGCAGCTCGGCCCTTCTTCTCTGCCCCATCTCCTCTAGGGTTTGCCCCTCTCCCTCCTCAAACACCACACCAGCGCCAGTGCCCAGCTGTACCGCGGCCCCCACCTTGCACTGTGGGCTGAGATGTGCCAGCCACCTTCCAGGGAACCCCCGAAAACCATGACAGCACCCTCCCTCCAATCCTGGCTGTGTCCTCATCCCCCCTCCCTCCCACACACACACACACACCACTCCATCCTCCCCTCCCCACCCCTGCCCTCCAGTCCCTCTCTGTAAAGGAAGGGGCTGGACTGAGGGCCTCTCCTGCTCAGGAGCTCTGTGAACTTGGTACTTCTCTACACTGCCCCAGGCCCAGGCCCAGGCCCAGGCCCAGCCCCAAAGCAGCCGAGCATGGAGACAGGTTGACTGTGGGCCTGTTCTCTCCCCATTAGCACCCTGGCCCCCCTGAGAAGGAGGCAGCAGGCCTGATTAAGCACCCCCTGCACTTCTCAGAATCCCCCTCCGCCTCCCCAGGGGCTCCATGCTTCCCCCTCATCTCTCTCCCTAGACATCCCAAGGGAAGACAGCCAGGCAGACCTGGGCCACACTCCCGGAGAGAGAACCTGGCTCAAGGCCGCACCATATTTCCTTGTCATTTCCAAGTGGCCCCAGGTGGGCTGGGCAAGCGTGAGGCCAGACAATCCCCACCCAGGAGGCAGGGCAAATTCTCAGGGTAGCAGGTCACTGAGCCAAGGCTCTGGGGCACGGCTCCTAGGGACTGGCAGTTTCCAGAATAATGATGCTGCTGGGATGCGAGGCGCTTGCTGCTCCCCCTGCCTGCCCGCACCCCAAGGAAAGCCTTGTCCCTCCCGAGCCTGGTCAACACACACCCCTCACTCCACTCTGGGAAGCTTTCCCCAGCCAACCCCACCCAGCTCTTACCACCGCTTATTCCGCGTCCCCTTGGCAATTAGACCAGAGTTTTCCCTGTGTTCAGTTGTCCTTGGTTTATGTGTTGCTTTGCAAACATTCTCAGAAAGCTTCATATTCCACAGTCATCACTAGCTGTGAGTCCCTCTCTCTGTTAATTAAGCCCGTTTTGCCGGGATATGAGTCCCTGCCCTACAGAAGTGCCAAGAAAAGCTCTAGAATCGAAGTCACATCTCTCTTCCTGCAACTTGTTTCTCTTGAGAAGCAACGAAATTCTCAAAAATCAGCAGCTTCTCCCCAAGTCCAAGTTCCTGCCTTGATTGCCAGAGAGGCCCCACATAAGGTTGCATCAGAGCAGGAGTCTCCGGGGAGAACCTGGCAGGGGTCCGCTCTTCCTCAAGGGAAGCTTCTCCCTCCAGAGCACTGCAAACCTTCAGAGACCAGGTTCCCCCTTCCTGGCTGCTGGAGCCAAGCTGAGTGCTCATGCTGTGTCCCCACCACCACCACCCCTAGGTCTGCAGTAAGATGTAAGGACAACCTGGCCTGGTATTGAATCTGCGCCCTAGCACTTGCTAGTTGTGTGGACTTGAGTGCTCTGGACCTCGGATCCCTCCTCTATAAAATGGGCACAATAGTAAGAACACTTAGAGAAGGTGGTCAAGACCGGAGTTGACATGCGTAAACCAGCCGGAAGCAGGCACCGTCGCGTCCCCATTTTGCAGAGGAGATCGCTGCAGGTCACTTCAAGGTGACACGGCCAGTTCAGGGGGTGCATTCATTAACCCGGAAAACCATCAGTGGGGCCCCACTGACCCCGGCAGAGTGAGAAGCTCCTCTGCTTCTGCACAGAAACTTACGGCGGGAGCAGGCAGACCCGTAAGTTAGAACCCTCCGTAGGACGGAGCAGGTGCAAAGCTGGAGGAGAGTATGAACGAATTGTGGCGGGTTCGCAGAAAGCCACCAGCGGCCCCTCCCCGTCTCCCTCATCCAGTCCAAAAGGCTATTTGAATTTCATTTCAACCATAGCAGATGGATCTGTGGGGTCAGCAAAGGAGGCTTCAGCCACCAGGGTGGCTTGCCCTGGACCCTGTGAACTCCTGGGCCGCCCAGCTCCCTCACCCTCCAGGGGCGGCCCCGGACCGGAGCCTCTTGGGCACAGCCAAGCCCGCTCAGAGACACCATTCGCATTTGGGGAAGTGAGGAGGGCGTGGGGGTTGTGTGGGGGGAGGCAGGCTCCCGTCTGTGGGAGCTGATGCAGGTCAGGCTGCCAGAGTTCCAGGGCACCTGGCGGGTGGGAGAGGGGCCGCGGGGAGCCGCCTAGCCCCGCCAGCGACAGAGGGCGGGGCTCAGACCTGGAGCTTCCCGCCCGCCCGGGAATGCCATCCGCCAGCCACAGGTCCCAGCCCACACTGGGCACCGGAGGGCTGCGGGGGAGGGTGGGATGTGAGCTCCTCCCCACCCCCCGTGGACACCGGGTGGGGAATGTGTTGAGCTCGTCAACATCTCTCTGGCCACAGGCTGAGGGCTCCTGTGGCTCCTAAATGGTGGGGCAGAAGCCAGGTCATTAGACAGGGGAGACTGTCATTAGTGCGGGCGATGCCACCACCACACAGACAATGGCAAACAGTCATTAGTGGCTGTGTCACAGGGGTGAGGCAACGTTGGCGGGGTGCAGGGAGCTGGGCTGGGGGAGCACACACTCGCACACTCACATGCTCGTGCACACCCACGTGTGCACACCCACACACCCACGTTCACTCATAAACGGAAGTGGGAGTAGATCCACTCACACCCTCACGTGGGCGTGTGAGTAGACACACGTCCACACACTTGCATGGCCACACACTCACACTCATAGAGAGACACACTTGCATGATTGCACACTCACCCATTTACAAGGGACGTGAGCGGGTATGCGCTCGCACACGTACACGTCCACACGGGGACAGCTGGGTGCCATCGCACACTTACGCGTTCACTTGCTCGTGTGCGGGTGCGAGCAGACGCGCTCACACTCTCACAAGTCCACGCTCACGTGCAGAACGCGAGTAGGCACGCTCACACACTTGCACACTTACACGCTCGCACAGAGGCGTGAGTCGGTGCTCACACCTGTTCCCACACCTCACATCATTGTGATAGATACACTCATACGTTCACACCCTCCCACGGGGGCGCCAGAGACACATGTTCACACACTTGCACAGTCACACAATCGCTCACACACATGAGGTGTGAGGAGACACACCCTCCCACCAAGGGCGCGAGTGCTTGCCCACTCCCACATTCACACACTCAGGGGCTGAACAGACATACTGCCCAGAAGGGCCCACAGGATCCAAGAGATGCCCCACACGCACCAGAGGGGAGGGCCATAGATCCTCCTGCAGCCGGGTACCCAGACACACAGATATCTCCCCACTGCCTTGAGATGGACTCACAGACACCCCCTCTCACACACCCCCTCCCATGCCACCCACCCCTCGCTTCAAAGGACCAGCACCCAGGATGGAGAAAGCACACAAAGCAGAAGCAGAGAGGCTGGCTGTGCCCTAAGGGCAGAGACCAGGTCTGTTTTAACATCGTAGCCCCTGCACACCCCCATCCTCACAGCTAGCCGTGCTCTGCCTTACTCGACTCCCCCACACACACACAAAATGGGCCACCGTAGGCATGTTTCTAAGAACTCCTGAGCCCCGCAGTCGGGGAGAGACAGGAAGAGGAGGCTGGGATCTGAGGAGGAGGAGAGCTCCTGAAATCCAGCCTCGGTCCCAGTTTTGACCCTTCCCTCCCACCCACCCCTCCACCCATCAGTGGTTTTCACGTGGCAAGTCGTGGGCCCAGCTTCCAGTTCAGAGCATGAGGGCGGGGGCGGGAGGGAAGAGAGGCGGCCTGGAGCTTACTCATCAGACGCGGAAGGTGGAAGGCAGTGGAGGCTGAGTCCTGGGTGCAGATCCTAGCTCGGCCACGAGTTGGGCGTGTTGGTTTCCTGTTGCTGTTGTAACAAATAAATCACCATGAATTTGAAGGCTTCAAACAACAGAATTTCATTAGCTCACAGTTTGAAGGTCAGAGTTCCAAAATGGAATGAAATGGGCTAAAATCAAGGCACCAAGAGGGCTGTGCCCCTGCAGAAAGTGCTAGAGGAAGAACATTTCCTCGTTCTTTTCTAGCCTCCACAGGCCACCCACTTCCTTGGCCCTTCCTCTCGAAGGCAATGGCCAGACGAGGCGGTCTCACTGCCCCATCCTTCTGCCCCCCCTCTTCGCATTAGAAAGACCCTTGTGATGACCCTGAGCCCACCCAGATAGTTCAGGATAATCTCCCCATCTCAAGCCCCTTGACTTAATCATGACAGCAAACTCCAGAAGTTAGCACAGACATATTTGGGGCAGAGCATCTTGCTGCCTGCCACACCAGGTGATCTTGGACAAGTCACTTCACCTCCCAGAGCCTCAGCGTCATCAACGCAATCTGGAAATCACTCCTACCACATGGGTGGTCATGGGGGTTTAGAAAAGCCACGTGGATGAAGCACTGTGCCTCCCCGGGGTGGGGGGAGGGGCGGGGAGGGAGGGCAGGGGGACTGGGTCCATGGTACCAGCCTCTCTCTTTGCAGGTTCCTGAGCATAAAAGATTCAGCATGGTGCAGGAGAAGGGTGGCTGAGGGGCCGCAGAGACTAGCAAGGGGGTCTCTGTGGGCTTGGGCAGGGGCAAGAACTGAGAGGGGCTGTGGGTATCTGTGAGGGTCCCTGGATCTGGGCAGCTGCGAGCCCCTGACGTGAGGGGAGCCAGCCCGCGAGGCTAGGGGCCCCCCCCGCACCTGCAGTGACCTGAGCTAGGAAGCAGGGTGGGGCTGGGCCTGCCGCTCCTGCCTTCCTGCCCCTCATCTGCTGCCATCTATTTGCAGGGCCCCGGGGCCAGCGGGTGGGCAGGAGCCCCAGCCCAGGCTGCTATTACCCTGCTAAGTGCAGACGGCAGAATGATGACCCAGGAAGATAAACCCCACATAGTGGAATCGCCCGCTCGAAAACACTCATTAGTCCCCACGTCTGCCCTGTGCTGTTTGCCCGCTCAGGACGCAGCCGTGGCATCTCAGAGAGGAGCTGAGGTCATCGGATTCCCACTGGCCGCCCTGCTCCAGCCAGTGGCCCTGGCTGGGCGCCCTGTCTGGAGTACCCCCTGCTACCCACCGCAGTCACCTCACTGGCCCAGCCCTGCACCCCGCTCCCTCTGCTCCTCCACCCACCCCCCCTCCTCCCCCAGCTAACCATACAACCCCAGCTCTTCTCGCACCATCCCAGCCCCACCTCCTCCCAGCTTCCGCCACAACCTCGGGGTCTAACCCAGAGACTAAGACTCCAGTCAGCATGAAGACGCAACTGGGGGCACGTGGATGCTGAGTGCGTCAAGTTCAACCGCCGAGCTCCCACTGTGCTCAGTACAGGGGATACAGAGATGAATGAACCAACCACCATAGCTCAGGCTTCCGTTCTCAAGATCCCTCCTCCTGTGTGCCCTGAAAGGCCCTGAGGACCCCTGGATGAGGGGGCAGCCCCACATGTGGGGTGGTGTGCAAGCTGGTGGCTGGCTGGCCCGGCTGTGCCTTTCCAGGACTGGCTGGCCTGTGTCAGCGGGCACAGTGCCCAGCACCACCGTGAGCTGCCACCATCCTGGCAGGCTCACAGAGGCCGGGCACTGATCGCTCAACAGAGAGCCAGACACAGTTTCGGTCTATTATCAGGGCAGATAAAGCAGCCGCTGAAGCTCAGGGAGTAGTTTGGGCTCACAAATAGGCGGCTCCAGATGCCCTCCCCCCTCCCCCACCCTGCCTTTGTCAGCCACCCCAGCCTTCCAGTCCCTCTTTGTTCCTCTCTGAAAGCAGCCCCAGGGAGGGGGACACCTCCTAAATACTGTGTTCACGGTGCCAGGAATGAAAGGGTGAGGAGGCTGGAAACAGCCGGGCAGCAAGCCCGGAGGCAGGGGCTAAACGGAAAGAGATTCCAGAGTTCAGAAAGCACTAGACGGGGAGGCTGCAGGGACCCGGAATGTGGGGAGAACACCCAAGTCATCACCCTGCCTGTATTCGCCCCACTGCTCAGCAGAGACCCAGGCACCCGGGAGAGACGCAGAACACATTCCCTGAGTGAAGGCACAGCAGGAGGGGTGGATAGAATTGGCTGGTTTCTTCAGTGACCAAGACTTGGCGGGAGTTGGGGGGGTGGGGGCAGCACAGGGACAGAATAGAGAAGAGACAGGGTTCCAGACCCTGTCTAGTGGCGGTGGGGGCCTGGGGGAGGGAAGAAACCTTTACCTAAGTGGGCTGTAGAAACAAGTGCTAAATAATAAGAGGGCACACTGTGCATTAATTCAACAACTATTTTTTGCACACCTACTATGTGCCGCTGATGCTAGAGCAATGAACAAAGCAAAGTCCTGCCATCATGAAGGCTGCTTTTGAGAGCTCCTGGCTCAGAGGGCAAGTGAGGGGGCCATTTGGGGAGACTTCCTACAGGGAGGGAGCAGGCGGACCTAGAGCTGGCTGGGTGGCTGAGCAAGGCTCAGAGCAGACAGGGTTGTTGGAAGGACCAGGGCCAGGCACAGTGGGAGACATGGAGAGCGAGGGGAGGCCACCAAGACCCCTGCTGCTGGGGGCAGCAGACAGCAGATGAGAGGGTGTGGTCTTTCCCAGGGAACCCAGGGGCCCCTTGGCCCTCCTTGGGAAGCAGTGAACCATGGAGGAAGCAGGGCCCTCCCACCAGCTTCCCTTTGTGCAATTCTTTTTCCTGCTCCTCTCCACCCAGAAGCAGGCCTGGCAACAAGGCTGAAACACCACTGGCAGAAACCCAGCACCCACACAGCCAGGCATGGGCTGGGGTTCCCCAGGTAGGCCGGGCCTATCCTACCTCTGGACCAGGGGAACCTCCCCCATATGTCCTACCCTCAGGTCCTACAGTGAGGGAGGGACTGGGGAGCTTATGGCTTGGTCCCAGCCCTGCCCCAAATGCATGCCTGACCAGCTCAGAGAGGCCTCTTCCTTCCTCTTTCTTTTGCAGGGAAGACCATCAATCTTCTCACCCACCTAAGGCATTTGGCCGCGGCAGGAGGGCCTCAGAGTTCCTACCCGATGCTGAGTGGGACCCAAGGGAACAGGATGCCAGGCCTCTGCGGGTCACCCGTGGTGGTATGTGTGAAACCCTGGGCAGAGAACCCAACGTGAGCCATGGGCCCATCCCCATCGGCCCAGCTCAGCCCGGCAAGGAGGCAGCCAGGTCCCGGAGAGCAGGGGCCCCAGAGCCAGCTTCCAGAATTGGGGGTGTCTCCCCATCCTGACTTTCCTCCACAACCCACCTGGGGTCTGTCACTCTACACCACCCAAAGCTCTTTACATCGTGCCCTGTGTTGCAATTCAGTACAAGTGCCCTGTGCGGAAGGGTGGCCTTTTACTCATTCCAGAAATAAATGGCCATCAAGCACCCACTACATGCGAGGCACTGTGCCGGGCACTGGGACACCGAGGGACTAAACCACCACACCGTCCCCGTGTTCACAGAGCTTCCCAGGAGAGGCACAGGTAAACAACCAACAACAAATAATTACAAATTGGGTTAAGTGCTATGAAGACAGGAAAGTGTAATTAGCCTGTGCTCACCTCTCTCTGGCCCCCGAGGCCTGCCCTCATTATAGAATACCCACAACTGCCTGACCTCTCCAGCACGCTGCTCGGCCAAGGACCTCGCTTCACCTGGCATGGCAAAGGATGTGACAACAGTTTGAGGAACATTTGTTGAGCCCAATTGGAGACAAAAACAATTTTTTTTTATTTTTTTTAACGTGTATTTATTTTTGAGAGAGAGAAAGAGAGACAGAGCATGAGTGGGGGAGGGGCAGAGAGCGAGGGAGACACAGAATCCGAAGCAAGGCTCCAGGCTCCGAGCTGTCAGCACCGAGCCCGATGCAGGGCTCGAACCCACGCACCGTGAGATCATGACCTGAGCCGGACGCTTAACGGCCTGAGCCACCCAGGTGCCCCCCAAATTTTTTTTAATTAAAAAAACAGCAAACTATATGCTAACTAATTTGGATGTAAATTTTAGAAAATAAAAAATAAAATAAAATTAAAAAAACCCGGCAATCATGCAGGTGGATTGTACGATCGAAGTTTACAGCCACTGAAGCCCAGAGAGGCCGAACATTTGGCCCCGGAACCACACAGCTGGTGCGTGGTAGAGCCCAGACTAGAAACCAGCGTTGCCGTCCCCGGGTCCAGAGCTCTGCCACCACCATGCGGCCCTGCTGGCATATCCCGAACCACCTCACAGCCTGCGGGAGTCTCACAGCCTCCTGACCCGTCTCCAATGCCTACTTGGCAGGGCAGCAGGGTCCGGTGGCATCACACACGATGATGGAAGTGTTCCAAGCCTGTGCTCTCCAACACGGACTCATGACATCACTCAGCAGGTTCAGGGAAATAGGGCCAGAGTGGTGGGGTGGAAATCAGCAGGGGCTGTGGAGAGAAGGAAGGTATGGAGGTGATGAGACCCGGAGAAGAAGGAGAGTAGGAGCAAAGGATGCCAAGGAATCTTCCAGACTTTATCCCATAACACACGGGGAGCCACTGAAACACTATGCAAAGTAATGAAACTCCTTGAATGCAGCTTCCCTGGGCCCCCGAGGCGGTCACTGCTCCTCTGAACTCCTCAGCGTCATTGATACCTGCCCCCTCTGGAGATGTATCCCTGTATCCCAGACGCCCTCAGACAGCTCAGTGCCTCTCCCGGGTCCCCATGGCCTGCTTGGCATGTGGAGGAGGCTTACATGGTCTCCCCATTCCTGAGACTTGGCCACTGGGCAGAACCTCCCTCCTGCGGCCTCAGAGCAGGCCTGCTCAAAGGGACAGCCCAGAGGAATTAGGTGGGAGTTTCTCACCTTATCGGGCCAGAGGGTCCTGACCCAGTGAGCCTAGATGTGGATGTGCATTTAGGAGAGAGGAAGAGAGATAGCAGGAACCTGAACAGGATCATCTGGGAAGTCTTTTTAGAGGGGTCGCCGGGCCTCCCATCATGCCCTGGAGTGAGACTAAGATTCTTCCCCACATGGAGAGTCCCTGCCTGTCTCCCCAAGAGCCACATACCGTCCCAGAGCCCCAGCCGGGCTGAGATAAGTTCACTGGAACATTCATCCAGGAACTATGCGTTGCTGTTCTGAGTGATCCCAGGCCCGCCTGCTCGACAGGCCAAGCCTCAGGCCAAGTGCGGAGCAGAGCACATGGAGGAGACGCTGAAACTGTGACACATGGATGCCATTCCCACAAGGCCACCTAAGCAGGCTGCGGGGGCTCCGAGAGGGGAAGGAGCCTTGGGCCCGGGCCCTGAGTGGGCAGGACACTGAGTGCAATGGGTAGACAGGGAGGCAAGAGAGAAGAGGTGGATGAGAAAGAAGGAGGCAGATCAGAGGTTGGGAGGGAGTGACATAGAGAAACAGAAGGAAAGGAAGAAGCAGAGAAAATGAGAAACTCCCCTTTGCTTCTTGGGGGACCGATTTCAGGGGCCTTTCGGACATTCAGACAGTCCCGCCCACACCTTCCCCACCCCCTCCCCCGAGGCCCCACCTCAGGCCAGAACGTGCCCCCCGCTTCTCTGCCTCCGGGGGGGGGGGGGTGGGGATCAGGATTGTATCCTGTCACCAGTTACAGGAGATCGGGGCAAAGGAGGGAGACACGGGTGGAGGGAGGGGGACTGAGATCTCTGTCCCTGGACCATGTAAGGACCAACCAGGACCGTCCTCCAGAACCCCAGAGGCAGTGTCCTGATGCTGTCTCCAGCTGGGGGTCACCCACGCTTGCGCCCCACCTGAAACCCGAAGCGAGTTTGTTGTCAGTACCTCCAGGAGGGGTTTGGAGACTGCCCAGGTACCCGAACATCCCCAGAGAGAATGAAAATTCCGCCCACCTTCCATCCTCCCTCTCCCAACCCCTGCCAGGCGTCCTGATTCCTGGGAGGCCTGAGCCCCTAGGTGGTTTGGCTCTGAATGGAGGCCGGGAGAGGGTCACATCGGGTCCTCTGTAAGGGTGGAGAAGCAGGGGACTGTGTAGTTGACCCCAAGGATGCCAACCTGGAGGTAGAGGATGATGTGGGTGGAGCTTGGAGCTGGAAGTGGGAGGGGCAGGGGAGGAGGAGGGGCTGGGTGTTTGGAGGAGTTTTGTTTGTTTGGAGCTTTTTCCGCTGCTCTTCCTGTTTGGCAGCCAGAGCTGTGACAGCCAATGGCCATCGGGACCCACACCCACCTCCGGCCAGGGCCCCAGGCCAACATGCCCTCCATGCCTCCAAGAGGCCCAGCCGCCCCCAAGGAAAGCCATGCAACGCTCAGGCCCCAGAGACGGGCCGGCCAGGCCAGCCTGGAAGCCGGGGACTAGGCCATTAACTGTGCCTTGTTAAAGCTCTGAGGCTGACAGAGGTCAGCACAAGTCAGCAAGAAACAGCAGACTTAAGTCAGGCAGAGGCATTTTTGAGAATTGGAGCACCCAGCTCAAAGAAAATTAGGAGGCACAGTAAGAAGGCCCTTCCTCTCGTTATCACGCTGCCCTTTCCGGGGGTCACCAGGCCCAGAGGCCAAGAGAAGAGGGAGGGCTCATAACTCCAACTGTCTGGGCCCAAATCCATCCCTGCCAAGTTGTGTGACCTTAGACAGGCGCTGAACCCCTCTGAGCCTCAGTTTCGTCCTCTGTAAATTGGGGCTGATGAGAACTAACTCCTCTACCTCAAATGTCACGAGGATTCAGGGAGCTAATCCGCGTGAAGCATTCAGGACATACCTGGCGTGTTGGCTGTCATTTTGGCAGAGCCCCCATGCCACTGCCTGCATCCCCCGTCCCCACAGAGTACACGGGGGTGGCCAGCGTGGGGGAGGGCAGGCTGCTGAGGTGGACCATATGCCATACGGATACCAGGTCGGGGAGGCCGGGGTGGGCCATGCGGTGGGTGCCGAGTGGGGAATGGACAGCATGTGTCAGAAGTGGGGACACAGACACCATCACAGTGACCCGGTCACCCAGAAGTACCTCGCCGGCCCGCCCCCAACATCAGAGCTGGGAACTCGGCCTCGGGATAGTCGTGGCCTCGGGGCAGATTCCTGTGCCCTAGTGAGCCAGAAATGCCCACTCTGTGGGAAAGAGGTCTGGCCTGGGAGGCGGGAGGCCTGGACGGGGCCGTGTCATCCGGGCACTGGCTCTCATCTCCAGCCCGTCTCTTCCTTCAGTCCCGGAGGGGCTGAGAACTCTCCTACCCCTGACCCCCTGAGCCTCTCCTAGACACTCTCTCTGCTGGGTTTCCACGGCCCCAGAGTGGTACGCCAGGCCCAGGGAGGGCACACAGGGCCAGCCAGCCAGGGCAAGAGTGCCCAGGACCATCAGGCCAGGCAGGAAGGAAAAGCAGGCCCCAGAGAGCCAGCAACCCGGGAAGGGGAAGAGCAGGGGCTCTGGAACTGCAGCAGGGTGGCACGGAGGGGGCACTCTGGGCTGACTGAACTTTCTGCCGCCCTACCAGAGGTTCTCTGGGAACCATGGGGCATCTTTTCTATAGATACTTCATTCTGAAGATGAAACAGGGGGAGGAGAAGGGAGGACGGAGGAAAGGAGAGGAGAGAAAGGGCGGGAGGCAGGGCCACATTCCCACAGCCCTTGAGGAAGAGCTGCATGTGACCCCTGCCATCTCCTCCATTAGACCCCTGGGTCTTAGCCACCATTTACTGAGGGCTTCGTGCCCTGCCCTCTGCTGAGTTCCGTGCATACACCAACTCCCGTGGCGGTGGTATTTTCATCCTCGACACAGAAGTCAAATGACCTGCCTGAGCTCACAGGGGCGGCGGGCAGCCAAGCTGAGTCTGGAGCCCAGGCCTCACTTGGCCTTGGCCATACGTTTCCTCCCCAGCCCCTGAAGAGTAAGTTGTCCCAGTAGGTGCTCAATAAATGATAGATCAAAGGAGGGAAGGAGGGAGAGAGGGAGGATGACAGGAAGAGACGATAAGCCGGGTAGACTCTCAGGCAGCTAGAAAACAAGTAAGAAGGTGCTGTTTCCCAGTGTCAGGATGGCACGCTGCCCGGAATGGCTGCACTACACTCAGGGAGCGCAGGGCCCGCGCTTGCCTCATCTTTTCCAGAAGTATGTGAGCTCAGATACGTCAGCCTTCAGGTATGCAGTGAGGTCTGTGGTGAGAGGCGCGCTCTCTCTCTCTCCTCGCTCTCCTTCCTCCTCAAATCTGCCCTTCCCCTGCAGCCACCCATCCCACCCAGCCCGCCAGCCAGCCCAGCCAGCCCCAGCTCCATGGAGGGGGGGTGGGTGGCTGTGAACAGCCCCCTCAGGCAGGCAGGTCTCAGGCCCTGGAACGAGCTGGGTGCGTGGTGCCGGGGGAGGGGCGGAAGCATCGCATCATCTAACAGGTTGGTCGGGCTGGGAGGCGTCCCGCCCTCCCGGAGCTAATGAGCACTGTAGGACAGGTGTTTGCTCCTCAGTCCCCAGCCTGCCCTGCCTGCGACCAGAGCCAGCTGCCCGCCACCCCTCAAAGGCTCACTCACACCCCCGTGCCCTCCCGAGTCCCGGGCCCGGGGGCCGCGATGGCCTGCCGCTCCTGCGTCGTTGGCTTCAGCAGCCTTAGCAGCTGTGAGGTGACCGCTGCGGGCGGCCCCCGGCCTGGGACCTCGGGATGGGGCAGCTGTGGAACCCCCGGGCCAGGCTTCAGCTCCCGCAGCCTCACGGGCTGTGGGCCGGCCGGCACCATCCCCAAGGTAACCGTGAACTCCAACCTGCTGGTGCCCCTGGACCTCAAAGTGGACCCAGCCATCCAGCAGCAGAAGAACCAGGAGAAGGAGGAGATGAAGGTCCTCAATGATAAATTTGCCTCCCTGATTGGCAAGGTGAGCAGATGTGGGGAGGGGGGGTTCCCAAAAACTAAGGACCTTCAGACCTTGGCAGGTGGCTGAGCTCTGTATTTCTGGAGCATCCTGCCCCACCCCTGACCCCAGCCAATGAGGAGCCGGCAGGCTAGGTCTGAGCAGAGTGATGGTGAGGGAAGTCCCTGAGCTATCCTAGCACTGGGGAAAAAGAGGCCCCAGGATGGCTCTAAGGGATGTTTGGATAATGATGTGCTTCATGGCCTGGGGTCACTGACACCAGGGAGGAGCTCTAAGTGCGGCCAGAAGGATACCCTCTCATAGGAACAGCAGATGGAGGCATGCTTGGCCGTCCTACACCAAGGCAGGTGGACAGAGGAGATAAGTCCCCAAGTGCATGCTTCACACCGGGCCTTGGCCCTGCTCAGCTCCTGGAGACGTGCCAGCAGGGCCAAAGGGGCATGTGCGGCCTCCAGAAGGAGGCTTCAGGGTAGGGATGCCGAGGTACCATGTCAGGAGATAAGAATGCAGAGATTGGGTATTGCGAGTCAGAAGCAGACAGGCAGCCAAGCCTCCCCAGCACCCACGTGAGAGAGGGAGTGAGTCCCCAGCACCCAGACTTCCTAGACCCCACTGCCATGGCTGGTGTGCTGGTCCGGGGGCACTCCTGTCCATCTCTGCCCCAGGGCAAGGGCTTCAAGAGCTCTGAGAAAGTCCCGTCCACCTCCCAAGCCCACTCCTCATTCACCTCCTCCAGGAGACCTCTCCCGATCAGCCCTCCCTGGGCTCTGCACCCCCTGCCCTGCCCAGAAACGATGATCACAAAAGTAACAGCTGCATTCACCGCTTACTACAGGCCAGCCTCTGTGCTGGAGGCTTTACAGATATATCTCTACTTCCCTCGACAACCTTATGAACGCAGTCATAATTTTAGGCCCATTTTACAGATGAGGAAAATTCAACGTCTCCCTCCTGCTCAGTAAACCAGAGCCCCATCCTTCTGCCCCTGCCTCCATCTTTCTCTGCACTTGGCCTCCCTGCTTCGGTGCTCCTCTGCACATGGCTAGTGTCCCCCATCAGGTGGGCGTTCGCGGAGAGGGGCAGAGGGAAGAAAGTAACGGGCATGGAACACCTGCTTGTGCCCAACTCTCTGCGGGACCTTTGCAAATATGTGTCCTTTAGCCCACACAGCCACACTCCCCCCGCGGCTATGTCCCCTGCTGTAAAGATGAGGAGACAGCGCCCAGAGGTTAAGCCCCTTGACCAAGGTCACATGACCACCTAGTGTACAGTCTGGACTCGGGTTTGTTTCCTGCCGCCCCCGCCCCTCCCCCCACAGCTCATGTGCCCAGACCAGCATTCCCGTGCCCACAGCCGGGGTGGCCGCGGTGGGGAGGGATGAGGAGGGAAACGACAGCTGGAGAAGGACAACCATCCACTGAGGTGGCACATTCCCTCCCCCCGGCCCCCGCCTGGCCGGTTGTGCAGAGTCCCGTGCTGCTGGGCCGTGTGCCCTAGGAAAACAGCCTGCTACCCTGGGGAGGCAGGTCCCTGCACAGCCACCTCCTCTCGAAACCCGCTCTAATCCCTTAAAAGGAATGCTTCACGAGCTATGTAATTTGGCTCAGATGGGTGGCTTTTCTCTCTGAATGCCAGGGCTGATATCACCTTATGCCTCTGCCATGGGGACAGGAAAGGTACATAGGCACAGGGAAGGGGCCCAAAGGGTTGGGGTCCTGTGCCCGGGGCCAGGGCGACGCCCTCTAAGGTCTTCAGCAGAACTGGAGCCTCCCAACCCGAGAGACTTGGCCTTGAGATGGATGTTCTTCAGGGTAGAACGCAAGGAGCCATGGGTGCTAGCCTCTTGGGGACCCTGATCATTGGGGCCAAAAAGCCCCAGCCGGCCCTCCAGCTCCCCAGAGAAGGTCTGTGAGCTCAGTCTGTTAACTCGTGTCCCTTCCCATCTCCTTGCAAAGGCCTCCGGGGCCCAAGGGAAAGCCCCATTTCTGGATTTGAGTCCTGGTGCCACCTCTGACCAGCTGTTCAATCTCGGGCAAATTATTTAACCTCTCTGTTTCTCAGTACACATCTGTGCGGTCGTCTCGTCAGGATCAAATGGGGTAATTTTTGAAGAGCATTTATAAAGCACTTACCATGTGCCAGGTGGGTTCTGTGTGTTAAATTTAAAAATCACATAAATGGGCCCAGCCCAGGGAGCTCTTGAACCCTAGGCAGGAGCCTGAGGGAGGGAGTGGGGAGAGCTTCGTGGGTAACAGCACAGCATAGGGCTAGAAGGAAACATATGGGCCCAGCGGCGAGATGCCATAACCAATGCAGGGGTGGGGGCTCTAGGCAAGGAGCAGGAACGGGCAGAGACCCTCCAGCTTTACATCCCCTCTGGGCCCTCTGAGGCACCAAGTGAAATCAGAGAGCACCAAGGAAGAGAAGGAGGAAGAGGATGGGGGGATGACCCCCCAGGAGTCGGCCAGGGGTCCCTGGAGCAGTGTTATTTCTTCCATTTGCAGGCTCTGTTTCCTTGAGCAAGCTACTCGCCCTCTCTGAGCTTCAGATTCCCCTGCCTGCTCTGCTCCTGCTCTGAAAGTGGCCCTGAGCTGTGCCCAGCAGGACGGGGACAGATACAGCCCAGAGAGGAGGAGGGGGAGTGAGCAGAGGCAGCAGGGGGGAGAGGAGGCTGAGGCAGGCAGGGAGAGGCATGCTGACCACCAGCAGAGGCAGCCGGCCAGGCACTCTCACCCTCACATGCAGACAGCAGAGGGGATGGAGACAGGACAAGAGAAAGGGCAGCCCCTTTCTCTTAGTACCCCTTAGTACCCCTGAGGGAACCTAAGAGGGGTGGTGAAGTGCCTGGAGACAGAGCCATGGGCACAATGTCTTCCCCAGGCCTGTGGGGCCTCTGGAAGCCTCTGGAGCCATCAACCTGCCTGCACACAGAAGGGCACGAGCCAGTGTTGCCTGGAAGGCAGGGGATGTGACAGCCCCACCTCCCCACCACCACCACCCATGTGGGGAGAAGGACCTGCCAGCCCCAGAGTCACCTCTATAAGCTCACCCGCTGGGACCGTGAGCTGGGGATCCAAATCCTCCTCCCCAGAGGCCCTTAGCCGGGAGCCCCAGCCTGGCCTGTTCAGGTTCCTCTACCAACAGGACGTGTCTCCCCACCCTGGCTGGGCCTACTGCTCAGCCGGGCAGTGGAGTTGGCTCACAGTGAGTTCCGTGCTGCCGGGCTTCAGTGTCTTCATCTGTAAAATGGGATGCAGGTAGACCAGGGCTTTGCTCTCCGAGGCCTCTCCTAGAGCTGCCACCTGCAATCTAAAGCCGGGGGGTGGGGGTCATCCAGAATAGGGAGGAAGGGGAGTAAGAGGTGACTGTTCAGCAGCCTTGACAGGTTAGGGGCAATTAACTGGTTACCTGGCCCTCCCTAGGTCTTTGTGGCAGAAAGGGAAGAGCCTTTGGGCAGGGGAGATTCTGGATGGGGGATGAGTTTCCATCCCCTCCCACCGAGACAACGAGAAACCACCCCCCTCCGGAGGCAGCAGGGAAAAGGACTGCTCCATTTGTCACAACCGAAAGTGGCCTCTGGCTGGCCTGCCTGGTCACATGTACAGCAAGCGTCTCCCAGCAGGCTCAGAGCGAAGCATAGGAAATGGAGGTTAGGCTAAGGGAAGGACTTCCTGGTGTACAGGGGTTTTTGCTGCTGATGGGTGGAGGAAGGAGTCTCACATCTCTGCTCTCACCTCACCCTCAGTGTAAACACAGGGCTCTGGCTTGTCAAAACAGACGGAAGGTGGAGTGAGCAAATAGCGCCCCCACCAGAGATCCCTTCCACACACACGAGTAGGACCGAAACCTTCTGCGCCTCCGTCCCTCCTGCACCTGTTTGGCTGTGACAACAGCAGACGGCAGGCTCAGGTTGGCTGTAGGCAGAACTTACCAGGACAAATGGGAGCTAAGAAAGGAAATGACGGCACGGCCTACCGGGCCCCATGGCCCAGTAGCCCAGCTGGTGTTATCTAACACAAATGTCACAGGGGACTTCTCAAGGGTATTACGGTCTCTCAGAAAACCCAAGAAGGTGGGCAGGGCAGAAAGAAAGAGGAGGACCCACCCAGCACCCAAATTCAAAAGAAACAGGGAGTCCACGAAGGTCCAGAGTGGGCGGGGGCATCAGACGGGACCGTCTGGGAAGCTTGACCACCAAGTCGCCACGTGATCCTGGACAAGTCGCTTGACCACCCTGGGCCCTCACCTCCTTCTTTATAGGTGACGAGCACAAACCAGCTGATCAAAAGGCTCCTGGCTATGATTCTGGCTCTTTCAGCTATGATTCTGAGAGCTGGTGCCAGCAGTGGTCAGGGGAGCGGCCAGCTACCTGCTTGCGGTCAGAGGGAACGTCACCGGGCTGGTTATCTATCACAGCATCCCCGTGACAACAGCCTGCCTGTCCAGGAGCCAGGCCCCTGCCATCTCTCCCCGCTGCCCCTGTCGTGGGCACCAAGTTGTAGGGATCCCACGAAGGGACCAGGCGGCTCCCAGTCTGACGGGGAGGGTGGTAGGTCTGGACAAGTAAGGAGCAGGTGACCTGAGAACCCTGTAAGGAAAGGAAGGGGGGCGTCTTTTGAGCTGTGAGGCTTCCTGCAGGAGGGGTGCAGGGAACGCATACAGGAGGGGCAGGGATGGTGGAAGAGGAGGGGCAGAGAAAAGCTGGAGCCCCGAGAGGACAGGCAGCCTGGGAGAAAGCCGGGGGCCCCCTCAGGCTGCGCTGGGCTGGACTGGGTGGAGGGAAGGACAGGATTCAAGAGGGATCCCGACAGCGCACGGTGGCTGGGGTGGGAGCCGCGGGAAGCCCTGCATCAGTGTACGAAGGAGGCGGGATGGAGGCGGTTTGAGAGAGGCCACTGTGCCCAGAGCCTGCCCAGTCGTCACCCTCTTGGCAAAACTGGCCCCAACTAGAGGCAGAAACCATTCCGGGAAAGGCAGGTGGGTCCCAGGGCCCGCAGCGACTCCAGCAGCAGACAGGGGCCACATGTTGTAGGGGGTAAAAGATCCTAAACCCCAACCGCCTGGATTCCACACCTGGCTCTGCCACTTGCCAATTTTGTGACCTTGGACAAGTTACTTAACCTCTCTGTGAAGTGTGGCGGAAGATAACCGTACCCAGCCCGTCAGGTTGCTAATGAAGCAAAGATGCCAAGCACATAGAACAAGGTTCCAGCACACAGTAGGGGCCGCGGAAACATTAGCTAGTAGGACTGTTCCAAAGCGCCTCCCCGGCTTCCTCTCCCAAATAGCCCCGAGAGGCGGCCAGGGCAGGCCATCGCATCCCCAACTACTAGCTGGGGAAACTGAGGCTTGGAGAGGCTACAAGCCCAGAGTTGTCGAGAGGATTACCATTTCAGTACTAACCAGGCCCTCCCCTGCTGAGTTTCCAAGGCAAGATGAGACTAGGCTTGTCAGGTGAGGGGTGGGGGGGGACGGCAGACGGGCCTCTGACACCCTACGTTCCCTGGGTCTCCCACCCAAGCCCCAGGCGGGCGTGGAGGGCCTCTCACATCATTGGCACATTCAGCCCCTTCCCTCCTCTCTCTGACCCCGCTCCTCCCCTAGGAAATCTTTGCTAATTGGCCCCGCCTCTCTCTGATGCCTCACCTTATCTCTCCATCTTCTGTTGGAACCATCAGTAAGTGGAGATGTGATCTGAATGTGCCGAGCGGGGCCCGGGGTGGCGAGCACAGAGCAGATGAGCCACCACTGTGCAGGGAGGCCCCCATGCAGGCAGGCGAGCTGGCCCTGGGTGCCCGCGCACAGCCTGTCTGCACCCGACCCTCACACCGCTGCTCCCCTGTTCTTCCAGGTGCAGGCCCTGGAGCGGCGCAACCAGCTGCTGGAGACCCGCTGGCACTTCCTGCAGGGCCAGGACTCCGCCACCTTCGACCTCGGGCACCTCTATGAGGAGTACCAGGGCCGGCTGCAAGACGAAGTACGCAAAGTGAGCCAGGAGCGGGCCCAGCTGGAGGCCAACCTGCTGCAGGTGCTGGAGAAAGTCGAGGAGTTTCGAATCAGGTAGGGCGCGCCTTACAGGGGCCGGGGGCAGAGACTGATGGGGTGGAGGGGTGGGGGGAACCTGCACTCAGACGCAAGGGCCAGGGCACCAAGCCACGAAAAGAGAAGACTTCCTTGAAGAACATTCCCTTCCTAAGACTGACTTACTGAGGACGTACTATATGGCAGCCAGCATTCTAAATATTGGGAGGATATGACAGTGAACCCACAGCAACCTTTCCAAACGGTGGCCATGCAACAGAGTCAGTCTTGCACTGGCTGACAGCTAAGCACCCGGGCACCATCGCAGCCCCCGTCCCCTATCCCTTCCTCTTCTGCCCGTAAACACGCTCGCTCTCACCCACACATCCCACTGGCAATGGGAAGTGGTCACCAGCTAGAGCGACAGATGGGCTCCTGCCTTGGATACGGTTTGAAAATTCGATCTCAGTGGGGGCTGGAAAGGGAAGCAGGTGCAGGCAGGAGGCAGACATGGCGGGGTTTGGTGGAATAAAGAAACAATCCCCTGTAGGTGACACGTGCCTGACCTCAGTGGTCACCTTGCGATCTCAAGAGACGAGGGAGCCCCAGCCCCAGCCCGCGAGACGCTTATGAACCAAAAGGGGCTCCCTCTTTGCCTCCATCCCCTCACTAGGTCCGCGACCGCGGGCAAGTTGCTTAACGTCCACACCTCATTTCCCCCTGTGTGGAGGGGTGATGGTGATGCTGAACCAGCCTGAGCCTGGTGTGAGAAGGCAGAGGGCTCATCATGGTGCCCGGCAGCCAGACATGCCAAGTCTTCTGTCCCCTAGAAGGCTGAAGTGGCCGTCACACGGTAGTGACCTTGACACAGGTTTGCTGAACCGAACTGGGCAGTCTGGAAAGGCAGACCAGGCGGTTGGGTAACTCAGAGGGGAGGTGACATCTTTGACCAGATAGTGGGCAGGGATTCCAGGACGAGGGAGGCTGAGACAGAGCAGAGAGGTGCCCCTTCCTGTGGTCCGGTCTCCTCTGGAGGAGGGGGTGTGGGGCGGGAGGCTCCTGAACCCCTCCCCTCACCTCCTCCAGCACTTGGCCCAGCCCCAAAGCCTTGCCAACCCAAGGCGAGGCCTGCAGTCTTGGGAGAAGCCAGCCAGGTGGGGCTGGAGCATAGAGCACCCTATCGGGAGTCCAGGGGTCTGGACTGTGGCTCAGCTCTCCCACCACCTCTCTGTGTGACCTCCCGTGCTCAGGCCATATTCAGGGGAGATGCTCACATGGGAAGCTCTCCCCATTCTAGAGGCCTCAATTTCCTCATCTATCAATCTAGATAGAACTTCTGGCCAACGGGCATGATCTGCAGCCCTGGCCAGGGCTCATCCTCATGGTTGAGCCCCTTTGTGCCTAGGGGCCACCTATCCCCAGCCCTGCCCTACCAGTTCCTATGGAAACCCATAGAAACCCTCACTGCCCATTCTGGGCTGCCTGGCTTCAATGTCTGACCATGATGAGGAGAACAGGGTCAGCATACCAGAACCCAAGACTCTATTCACTGATATCTCGCCAGTCTTCGGCCCCCAGAGAATCAGAGAATGGCCGGATGGGGGCCTTGGATCTTCCCTTCATGGGGAAGGAAACACAGCCCCAGAGAGGGCAGGGAGTTGTCCTCAGTCACACAGCCATGCACGCTAAGTCCCATGTCTAACCCAGCCAGCCGCAGTACAAGGCCTGCTCCTGTGAGTCCAGCCAGATCACATCCATGGAGGCGCTTTGTAAGTGGAAGTTCTGTACAAACACTACTTGTTGTTTTAATCTGGCTCAGCCTCCTCGTTTGGCCTGCTGCCTGCCTTCCATCTGCTACCTGAGCTTGCTGTTTGGGCTCAGGGCCTCTCTTCCCCTCTCTGGGTAGGGAACCCACCAGGGTTGAGGAAGATGAGTTTGGAGGGCTTCTCCGGATCTGCAGGCCAGAGCCAGGGAAGCTCCAGCCTGGCTGTGCAGAGCCCGGGGGCCCCCAGGAGCCAGGAGATGCCAGGCCAAGCCCTAACAAGGAGGGGTGTGCCCTGCCTCTATAAGGCCGATGAGATCAGCTTCACTTCTGGAAATAAACAAGTTGGGGGGGGGGGGGCGGGTGCCGGGGTGGGTGTGACAAGCTGAAAAGGGCTGAGAAGGGGTTTGGGAATTGGTGGCTGGCAGACTGGCAGGGGATTGGGAGTGCGGCGGGGGAGATGGCATTTACCCAAGTCTCCATGAGGATGGAGACTTCCAAAAGCTTTGATGTAGCCAGGACCCCAAGGATCAGCTAGCTAACTCTTCTATTTATTAAGGATGAAGCAGGGGCCGGGCAAAGCCTCTTGGGAAACCACTTGCCCAAGGCCACACAGCAAGTGACTCAGGGGTACCATGTACAATTGTGCAAGAGGTTCACTGCACAAAAGCATCTGGTTAAGGAGGTGAACTAGGGCTGAAATCCAATGGAGTTGGTGAAGAGGGAGGAGGGAAGCCTATACAAAAGGATGGAAAGGGGAGTGAGGAGTAAGGAGGAGGTTTGACACCTCAGAGAACCCCCACTGGACAGCTCTCCCCACGATCCTGCCCCCAGGCAGGCAGAACTCTGCTATCCAGATGGGAGGAGAGAGGGAGAGACCCTTGAGCACTGGGCTTATGTGGAGAGGGCCAGTCAATGAGGGGCTTCTCAGCTTGGGACTTCCTCAGCGGTCACCAAATTTCCAGTGGGAAGTCTGGGAAGGAAGTGCAGAGAACCACCCACACTCCCTCTGCAAAGAGGCCTCCCACGGTTTTTGTCTCCAGAAATGCTAGAGGCCAAGGCAGAAGGGTTGGAGGACGGGGCCTGGCGTTAGATAGAGCAGAGCTCCGGTAATAATAATAGCTTTAGCCGGTACCATGCACTTTGTAAACACTCCATGTATTAACTTATATAACCCTCGTGACATCACTGTTATCATGACCGAGGCGCACGCAAGTAGCTTCTTCAAGGTCACGTGGCTAGGGAGCGAGGAGCCAGGATCTGAGCCCCAGTAGTGTGGCTCTGGAGCCTGCTTGCACAGGAAAGAGTGTAAGTAAACTTCCCGGGCTTCCCGGGCTCTGCTGGGCCCCAGACTGCAGGCCAGTCTCCCTGGCCCACCCTCCTCCCCACCCCCACGACCTGCATCCTAAGAGCCCCCCTGCCCTGCAGACAGACTCTCGGAAGCCAGGGCAGTGGCTGAGGAGCCGGTGTGTGCTCAGCACACGGAGTTTCAGAGACCCCGTGCCCAGCGGGCTCTTGTTGGCTTGGGTCCACTCCCCTGGGTTTCTCAGGGAGGCTGGTGGAAAAGAGGGAGCCGTTCCAGCCAGCTGCTGTGGGCAATGGGTGACGCTGCCTCCGTGAGGTCAGGGACCTGGGAAGGCGGGCGGCTGTAATTAGAGCCGCCAGTGATTCAGGCATTCCCTGGGGAGGAAGGATGAAAACAGGAAGCACAGAATCCCCACATCCACCCATCACCCTCAGCCCCAGGGGCCAAGATTAGAGGCAGGGGTTAAGATCAGTGACCCAGAGATCCCGTCTCCCATCCAGCAACGTTCTTATTCCAAACACAAGGTGGGCCTGAGTAAGGAGGAGACAAATCTAACAAGAGAGAGAACCTACCTGCGTTGAGTTCTGACTCTGCAATATCTGTCATGCATCAGGGGTGGGCTTGGTCCAACCCCCACACGTGCACACACATGCAACTGCACCCCTGATAGACAGGCGAGCCGAGGAAGGAGGGCTTCACCTGCCCAAGAGCACACTGTGGGTCCCTCTGGCTGCAATGTCCACACTCTCCCCTCCAGAGGGACCATGATGGAATGGTGTCCTACCAGCGAGCAAAGCAGACGAGGTGGAGGGAGAGGGTGAGCGGTGAGCAGGCATCTTGGAGCAGACTTGACCGAAAGCACAGCTTGCTGGAAATGGAGATTCTTGGGGGGAGGAGATAGGGAAAAGAGGAGAGAACAAAGGATGAAAGGGTGCTGTGCAATCCAGAGAGGCTTCCTGAAGGAGGCGGATATGAGGAAGAGCCGGGAAGGGGGACAGATGCCCCCGGGAGAGGAGTGGCTGATCATCTGGAAGGAACGCGAGAATGGGGAGCAGATGTGCCTGCCTCCCCGGAGCCCGCACCACGTGTCATGGGCCTAGAAGGGATGTGTCACAGAAGATGAGGGGCTACATCCACCTGAGGCAAGGGCCGCTTTTTTTTCCAATTGGCACAAGGCACCGAATGGGACAGCAGAGGCCCTGAGCCCCACTGAGGAGAGTTCATCGTCCCCCGAGTTCCTGCCACATGCGGCTGAACGGCCTCTCTCTCTCTCTCTTTCTCTCTGCCGCTGCCTCGCCCCCCCCGCCAACCTCATCCCAGGTATGAGGACGAGATCTCCAAGCGCACAGACATGGAGTTCACCTTCGTCCAGCTGAAGAAGGTAGCCTACGCTGCATGTCCCAGGGGCTCCTTCCCCGTGGACCCTCCACCCTTGTCCCCTGAGGATCCCCCAGCAAAGCCCTCAGAGGCTTGAGTCCCGGGACCATAGACAGACACCGATATCTGTCCTCACCCTGCTGCTTCCCCCCCGGCACTAAGCTAGGGCCCCCCTGGAATCCACCCCCAGCTCCCTCAGGATGGGCACCCCTCTCCCGCCCTGGGACGCCGCCCTCCCGCATCACTCACCACTGCTCCCACCCTCAGGACCTGGATGCGGAGTGTCTCCGGCGGACCGAACTGGAGACCAAATTAAAAGGCTTGCAGAGCTTCGTGGAGCTGATGAGAAACATCTACGAGCAGGTGAGGAAAGGGGGCCGGTGTCCCACCGAGCCAAGAGCTCGGGGGAGGGAAGGGCGGCCAGCAACAATTTCCTCAACCCCTTCCTGCACTGCGGTCAATAATCCCACATGTCCCCACATCACTCATTTCGTGGAGCACAGGCAGGTTCCCAAGAGGCCTCTCTCTCAAGGAGAACCTGTTCCTTGGAGTGTGCTGGTGTGCAGAGGGCGTGTGGGGGACCGGTGCATCCAGGCGAGGGTTGGGAAGTGGCCTTAGGGGCAGAGAACCAGGGGGCCTTGACCAGCTGTCCTTATGGAACTGATCTCTTCCCATCACTGCAGCCTAAATGGCGGACACCCCCAGGCCCAGGTCTGAGAGGCACGCACTTCCCCCTCCCCTGTTTTGGGCTGAGGCAGAGAAGACCTGTAGTCAGATTCTTTGGTTCCCAGACAACGCTAGCTTCTGCCGGAACAAAAATGACCCAGGAAATGCAGACAGGGGAGCCTCCAGATCCCTTCTGATTTGTCCCGAAGTCCTCAGCTGAGCCTGGGGAGAAAACGGCCCTGCAAGGCCGAGGGCACAGCCAGTGCGGTCAGCAGATGGGCCCTGCTGCTGGCCGGGGACGCCGGCCTGGTCCGCGCCACTCTGCCTCCAGGGCGTCCTCTGGGACAGATGTTCTCCTCCCCACCTGCCCGGCCCATGAGCCCGGCCCATGACCAGGAATACACCTGGGCATTGCCAGAGGCACACCCACCCACCTTCTTGGTCCGTGCTCCATTTGGATTTAGCAGTTCTTGGACCCCAAATCCTGACTCTTCATTTCCACCCCCCCAATCTTGTGCCTTTGGGCAAATTATTTCTCCTCCCTCTGTCTCAGTTTTTTCATCTGTAAAATGGGCTGAGTCATAACACGAGGCCCATAAGGTTGTGCTGATTATTCAATGCAGTCATCCAGGTAACAAATGGCGATGGCAAGCCTACCGGCCCCCTAGCACCGATATCACAGCAGTGGGCACGATGGGCAAAGTCCACGCTCTCGGGGGCTACCTGAGAGCTAAGAAGGGACAGGTAATGCGCCAGTGAAAGAACATGTGAGCAAGATCGTTTGGGAGGGTGAAAAGTGCCAGGCTGCAGAAAGCCAGATGTGGTAGTGCTGGAGAGGGAGGGGAAGGTCAAGGATGGGAAGGGAGGGGCGGGGTCTCAGCGGAAGTGTGAGTGAGTGAAGGCCCCCTGGGGAGGTCCGGCCCAGGGGAGAGCTCAGTGGGTTTCGTGCAGAAGATCTGTGTAAAGCACCGAAGGCACGAGGGGTCTGGTGAGGAAGGGGAGAGGGAGAAGTGGCTGTGGCTAGGACGGAGCGGGCAGGGGTTGGCTTACACAGGGAGTTTGGAGCTCATTCTAAGAGCACCGGGCAGCTCCCGGGGGACACTGGGAGGGGTGGTACAGAGAGGGGAGGGGTCTGGCCTGTGCCGTCACGAGACCACCGTGCACACGGGGTGCTCAGTGTGCACGGCAATTGTTAGTGCGAGGTGCCTAGTCGGCGTCGGGTTGTAACGTCTGCGTGTCCACGGACTGCCGCAGGCTAAGTAGGCAACACTGACCCTGCGCTCCAAACTCTCCCCACGCCCGTGGGCCTCTAAGCTGGCACTCACAAAAATAGAACGCGAGCCACGTATGTGATTGTTTTTCCAGTAGCCACGTTTAAAAAAAAAAAAGAAGCGGAAAAATTTAATTTTAATAATACGATTCATTCGGCCCCGTATATCCACAATGTGATTATTCAGCATGTAATCGATACAAAAAAGTAAGAGGCTGTTTTACATTCTCTTTCTCATGCAACAGCTCATCTCCGTTCTGACTAGCCACATTTCAAGGGCGGGCTATCACACGTGGCTAGTGGCTACCCCAAGGGGCCAGGCAGGTCTAAGCAAAGGGAGGTGCCAGCCACAGCTGGCTCAGGGGCCAGAGAAGCACAGTGGGACGTGAGTAACCTCAGGAGGGCTGGACGCTCTAGTTTTGACTTTGAGCAGACACCAGATCAGCAAAGCACGGCTACAGGGGCGCCTGGGTGGTTCAGTCGGTTAAGGGTCCGACTTCGACTCAGGTCATGATCTCACGGTTCATGGGTTCGAGCCCTGCATCGGGCTCTGTGCTGACAGCCCAGAGCCTGGAGCTTGCTTCCGATTCTGTGTCTCCCTCTCTCTCTGCCCCTCCCCTGCTCACGCTGTCTCTCTCTGTCTCTCAAAAATAAATAAATGCAAAAAAAAAAAAAAAAAGCGTGGCTATGTAGCCCACCTCTGCATTTCAGAAAACAGGCCTTCCCTCTCCCAACACACACACACATGCACATACACACACACACACACACACACAGGCCAGGAAGCCTCAAAAGCGGATGACCAGGGGCTTCTCTGGGCCTCATCTATACACTGCAGCTGCCTGGGCAGCCCTCTGCCCCTCACCTCCCGGGGAGATTAGCCGAGGGATCTACTGACAACCCCCTGCAGGCAGGCGCCCCTCCTAAAATGCCGACAAAGAGAACCTGATGGGTCTAAGTTGATTTGGTGCCTGCTTGCCTGCCTTCATAGTGCCGGGGAGGCTGCTCCAGGAATATAGGCTGCTTTGCCTCCGGACATTTCACCCTGGTTTCATCACCTATCACAACAACAGTATGGTTAGCTACTGTTTATTGAGTACCTACTATATCCCAGGCACTGTGCTAAGTGTTTTCCAGGTGTAATCTCATTCACTCCTCATAGCAACCCTATAAAGGTAGGCATGATGATTAAGAGAGCACAAACTTCAGAGCAGCTTGGATTTGAATCCTGGCTCAGTAATTATGTGAGCTCCAGCACGTTCTTTTATCTCTCTCTAGACCCCAATTTCCCTATCTATAAAATGGGAAAATAATAGAGCCTAGCTTACTGGCCTGTTGTGAGGATCTATTTTGTTACTATACGCTAAAGCAGGGGCGCCTGGATGTCTCAGTCGGTTAAGCGCCGACTTCAGCTCAGGTCGTGATCTCGCGGTTTGTGAGTTCGAGCCCCGCATCAGGCTCTATGCTGACAGCTCCGAGCCTGGAGCCTGCTTCGGATTCTGTGTCTCCCTCTCTCTCTGCCCCTCCCCTGCTCACACTCTCTCTCTTTCTCTCTCTATCAAAAATAAATGAACATTTAAAACTCGCATATATATATGTATACATATATATATGTATACATATATATATGCTAAAGCAGTCAGAACAGTATCTCGTATATGGTAAATATTAAATGTTAGCTGGTTTCGGTTCTACAATTACACCCATTTTAGAGATGAGAACATGGAGGCTCAGAGAGGTTTTAAAAAACCTGGCCAGGATTGCACAGCTAGCAAGAGGTGGCAGCGTTCAGAGCCCAGTGCCATTAAGTACTCTATTTTACTGAGCGGCAGTCAATTACCCCCGCAGAGTCACCACCTCCCCTGACGCAGGAACCACAAAGAGGGTGGTCACGCACGTGGCAGTCTCCTCTGGCTCTGGCTCCGAAGAGAAGCTCTAAACTGCACACTGGCTCAATTGTTGCCAACTTGGAGGTGCACATGCTCTGTAGGGCCCATCCCGTGGAGGCTGCCTGCACACAGCCTGCATTGTTACGTCCTCTGCAGCCCAGCAGGGCCCAGCATGTCGGAACAGGTCTACAGATGTTCTGCACCCTCCGTTTCCTACTTCTGTTTACTGAGCTCATGCTTACTCTGCCTCTTTCCAGAAAGGGACTGAGTCTGCGCCATCGGCTCTGTTTGCCGATCCCTTCTCCCTCCCTCCCGACAGTGCGTTCTGACAGTGCCCTGGCCTTTTCCTGGCCCGTGACAAGGGCCAGCTCATGCCTGGGCTAGAGGGCTTTACGTGAAACTTCCTATGCCCACTGACCCCCCCCCAGCGTGTTGACCAAGGAAGCCCCAAAGCTGCACTCCCGAAACCATCCACAGCCAAGCCCTGGCTGGGATACTGGTTCCAGGTGGGAAATGTCAGCCTCCAGTGGTGACCTGGGAACAGCAGAAGTGGGACATGGGTCTGTAGGGACCATCAAGCTTATTCTGACAAAGGGTTGGGGCTTCCCCCTGCTTTTGCCCAGAGATCTTTGTTAAGTGCATTTGAAGAGCAATGAAAATCCTTCATCAGGAGACTTCAAGGGGCAGCTGGCCACCAGGCTCAGGGTCCTGCCAGCTCCGGGATGGGGACAGGTTGCCCCCAGCGGGCCTTCTGTACACCCACCACTGCCTTAAGCTTCCTTCTGCACGTTCCTTGTCCCCTGGGAGGCCGGCGGGTGAGGCTGGGCAGCCAGCAGACAGGGCAGGGGGGTGCCTTCCTCCTCTGGCCTCCAACCTCTCTGTGCATAAAGACAGACCGAGGCTCAGGAGGGGGCCCGAAGTCAGCAACGAAGTTCAGAATATGGTCACAAGACAAAAACTGAACGTGGATCCGAGCAGGTCTCACCAACTGCCAGTTTTCAGGAAATGCAGGGGGCACAGGAGCGGGTTTAACACCAGCACATGGCACAATCAGTAAAATCCAGACTGTGGGGCTTGCTACAAGGCAAGCAACCCAGTGTTTTCAGTAAGAATGGCGAGGCGACTGGGTGACTCAGTCGGCCAAGTGTCCAACTCTAGGTTTCAGCTCATGATCTCATGGTTCGTGAGTTCGGGCCCCATGCCAGGTTCCATGCTGACAGTGCGGAGCCTGCTCGGGATTCTCTCTTTCCCTGCCCCTCCCCCACTTGCTCTCTCTGTCTCTCTCTCAATAAAAGTAAATAAATAAACTTAAAAATTTTTATTTAAATAAGAAAAATAGCAAAAGAGAGAGAGACAGAGAGGAAGAGAGAAAGTTGGAAGGGTATCTATAGAATAAGAGAGACTTAGAGACATATGGCCCAATTGCACTAGAGGGACCTTCTTTGGATCCTGATTCAAACAAGCAAGCAAGACAGAGAGAGGGAATATATATATCTCAGAAAAATGGGAACAGGGACCAAAATTTGCTGACTGAGGCAAAGGTCAAGGGTGAACTGTGAATGCCAGTAGGAGTAATTGTGCCGTCTGTGCCCCACGCCCTCCCTCCCACCAAGTGAGCCCCACCCCTGCCTCCCAGGGGGCCCGCCCCCCTCCCTGCCACCTGACTCACTCTGTCTGTACAATGCTGGCCATGGACCCTCGCTCCTCCTTCCCGCACCAGTCCTGCCCAGGCCTGGGTTGTTCCGCACCTCCAGGGGAGGTGGCCCAGGGCCTGAAAGGTGACACCTTGCAGCCCCTTATGAAGACCCCTGTCCCCACCTGCCTCTCTCTATGTACCCCTAAGCATTCAGGCCGGAAGCTGTCAGGCTGCAGCCTGGGGCTAGAAAGATAGACCGGCTTCCGCCCCTGTCCCTTCCCCTCTAGGGGAGCTTAGCAAGAACAGCAAGGGCTCTTGGAAGGCAGTCTGCACGCATGGCTGTCTCCATAACCTCTCTGTGCCTCATTCTCTTTCCTGTCTGTGATCTGGGTCCTGCCAGCCTGGCGAGGATGAAATGTGAGGTCTGGAAAGCACTTAGCACATAGCCTGGCCCGTAATAAGCCCCCCGAGAGCTGTTACCACTTCCAGGGGTCTCTGAAGATGTGGGCTGACGTTTCCTTTTTTTTTTTCTTCTCTGACAAAGTGAGGGAGCAAGGGCAGAGGGAGAGAGAGAATCCCAAGCAGGCTCCACGTTCAGCGTGGAGCCCGACGGTGGGGCTCAGTCCCACGAACCGTGAGATCATGACCTGACCTGAGCCAAAATCAAGAGTCCGACGCTCAACCAACAGCACCGGGCTGGCATTTTCGAAGCAGAGGGAAGGACAGAGAGGAAGAAGAAAGAAGGACCCTAAAAGATGGGGAGAAAATGAAAATATCGAGGCTAAAGTGTGTTGTTGTGGGCAAGCTCCTCAGCCAGATTGGAGGGGGGGGGCGGGGGGCAGGTTGTGGCAAGTCTCTGGGGTGACTCTGAAGTCACCTCGGCCTCTGCCCCTGGCAGGGGAGCAAGGAGGACAGTTTGGTCAGCCTCCAGCCCCATTCCCGCCTCTCATCATTCATGGGCTCCCATTCCAATACTTATTCAACAAACAGTGTTCACTTCCAGATGTGGGGGGTGGGGTACAGAGAGGGCAGTGGCTCCCCAGGCCCTTGGGGAGCTCCCATCCAGAGGGGGAGGCCAGGCTGCATTACCACTGAGCCATGACAGACTAGAGGGGCCACAGCCTCCCCACCAGGCATCCCGGGCCTTTGTCCCATCAGCCAGGAGCAAAGTGTCCCACCCTGGGAGAGGTGGGGACACCGAAGAGAAATAGGCTTTCAGGATGAGCCTCTGGAGCCAGGAGTCCCTCACTGCCCTGTCCCCTCTACCCAGAGAGGGAGGCAACACTGGGTGAGTAGGGGCAGCGAGCTGCTTCCTAAGAGTCGGAGCTGAGGGCAAGTGGCCGAGAGGCGCCTATCACTGGGTCATCCCTCCGGGAGGCACAGAGCGTCACTCTCCACTCACCCTGGGGACTCAGGGACCACGGGGGTCTATGGCTGGCTGCGGGTGTGGTCCACCTCCACCAGCCCTGAGCCCCCGCGTCTGTGCCCGGCCAGGAGCTGAAGGACCTGACAGCCCAAGTGAAGGACGTGTCGGTGACCGTGGGCATGGACAGCCGCTGCCACATTGACCTGAGCGGCATCGTGGAGGAGGTGAAGGTCCAGTATGATGCCATCGCGGCCCGCAGCCTGGAGGAAGCCGAGGCGTACTCCCGGAGACAGGTGCGGGGCTGACTGAGCCGGGCGGGGAGGGGCTGAAGTCACCGGCAGCTCTGTGCGCTGACAGTCTGTGAGAGGGACGTGGGGAGCACAGGGACGGCGTGGGGAGCACAGGGGCGGCACAGCCGGTTCACGGGCAGGTGTGGACAATGTGAGAACCCAGCACTCCAGCACTGCCGGCCGAGAGCTGATGCGCTGGGGGACAGGTCACAGTCGATGCCCTCCAGAAGCCACCCAGTAACATCAGGCCAGGGGTGGGTCCAGCCAGAGTCAGGCGTGGAGGGGGTAGGAAGGCGAGGCTGGCCTAGGAGTGGTGGCTGCAGAGGAAGTGGAGCTGGGGAGGGGGGCGCTGGTAAGAGAGAAAGGGAGCAGCAAGGGGCAAGGGCAAGGGCACAGGGAGGGATGCAGTGAGCTGCCCCTCACTGCCACCTCCTCCGCGCCCTCCAGCTGGAGGAGCGAGCCGCCTGCTCAGCTGAGTTTGGGAACAGCCTCCAGAGCAGCCGCGGCGAGATCGCTGACCTCAACGTGCGCATCCAGAAGCTTCGATCCCAGATCCTCTCCACCAAGAGCCATGTGAGTATCTTGAGGCCCCTCCTGGGGGTGAGGCAGGGAGGAGTGCAGGGGCACACACTCTCTCACCCTCACGCACGGACACACGCAGACACATGCTCACATGCTGAGGGCATGCAAAGCACTGGGCAGGTCACTTAGCAGCTCTGTGCCTCAGTTTCCTCACCTGTCCTAAGATGGCTGTGAGGATCACGTGAGCATTGCATGTAAAGGTGCTCTGTAAACTGGCCAGCGCCGTGGGTATGGTGCAGAGCACCAGCACAAATACCCAGAACCCACCTCCTCCCTCCCAGGCCTCTGGCCAATGATACAGAGAAGAGAGCGGACGCCCGAGCCCAGCGTCCAGCCAGGACAAGCCTTAGAGCAAGGCTGCCCTCTCAGGACAGCTGAGACCGGCTCCCGGGGTGGGGGGTGGGGGCTGCAGAACTTCCCTCTCTCGTGGCCTCCGGAAAGGGTCTCCTTAGGTCTAACTGGACTCCCTCTTGCCTCAGGGCAACCCGGCACCACACCCAAGAATAAACCGCCGCAAAGCCCTCCCTGCTGTGCATACCTCCCCCTTGGACAGAGGTGGGCTCCCGGCCCACTCTCTCCTCCCGCCCAGTGCTCGCTAACCCCTTCCCTCTCTCGTCCTGGCTGCAGTGCCTGAAACTGGAGGAGAACATCAAGGCGGCCGAGGAGCAGGGGGAGCTGGCCTTCCAGGATGCCAAAGCCAAACTGGCCGAGCTGGAGGCCGCCCTGCACCAGGCCAAGAAGGACATGGCCCGGCAGCTGCGGGAGTACCAGGAGCTCATGAACACCAAGCTGGCCCTGGACATTGAGATCGCAACCTACCGCAAGCTGGTGGAGGGCGAAGAGTGCAGGTGAGGGCTGGGGCTGGCGGGGTGGGGCTGCAGGATGGACTGGACACGGGTCCCATGCAAAGCCAGCCTCCCCTTCCAGCAGGATACGTGAGCTGGGAAGACCTGGGGTCATGTCCTGGCTCAGCCACTTACAAACTGGGACCTTGGCCCATTCGTTAAATCCTGTTTCCTTATCTGGAAAAGGAACTGACCGTAACACAGCCTACGGTGGGGAGGATTGATACGATTCTGCATGCAAATGTCTGTTGTAATTAAGTGCTCAGTAAATGTTAGATACTTAGGCAGGGGAGAGGAAACAGAGGCCCAGAGAGGACAAACTGGCTAGCCAGGGTCACACAGCAGGCCAGCCCAGGACTGCGAATAACAGCCCAAGAACTGCCCTCCACCTGCCACTCCCCAGGGCCCTAGGCCCAGGGGGGCTTAAGCCACAGGCCCCCTTCACATCCTACCATTTCCCTCCTCCCCCAGGATGGACTTGCCTTCTACCACCATGGTCAGCGTTGTGCAGTCCAGATCCAGAACCGGTGAGTCCACTTGCCCTAGGAACCCCTGGTGGGGAAGGGGACACGGTGGGAGGAAGTCATGACCTTGAAAGCATCATTTTAAGTGGCTCCCAAACCTCCAGCCCCTTCCCTGCCCCACCCCTTATGTTCCCTGTAGCTGCCTCCAAGTCTGGCCTTTCAAGAGCCCCCTCCCGGATAAAGAAGAACAGAAAAGGCCCTGTGATCCAAATCACCGAAATGTCTGAGAAGTTCCTCTCGCAAGAGTCAGAGGCCTCAGAGTAAGGCAGCTGGACCCCAGGAGCCCAAGTCACCCCCCTGCAGCAGGAGGGACTTAAGCTAGACTCAAGAAAGCAGCTTGGAGCCTCTAGGTTGGGAGGGGAGGCAAACCTGACTCTGAACGAGACGGAGAAGGGTTCACAGCAGGGCCTGCTTTTTTGTGGGCTGCCTGGGGTGGCACAGGACTGTCGCCGGCTCTTGGGAATCACTCCACTCCATCTCGGTATTCCAGTCCCACCCTTCCAACCTCCTGGCCGGAGGTTTTCCCAACTGGGTAAACTGGTATCAGGGGTCAGTTTTATCACCACATCCTTGCTCTCCTGAGGCTCCTCCCCAAACAGAGGGCTCTAACCGAGGAATCTTTGACCCTTTCGCCCAACCCTTGCCCTAAACTTGCATCTCAAGCCTTGCCTTGCCTCTGCCCCAGGACTGAGGCGGGTGCCCTCGCTCACCCAGCCCCAGCCAGCCATGAATCAGGGGCTGGTGAGGACTGTTTGGGCACCCTCCCACATCTGGCGTTCCTGGGTGCTGAGCACCCCCGGGCCCCCCAGAGACCTGACAGTATTAGGGAGTGAAAGGAGGAAGTTCCCCAGGTGTGTGGGCCCTGAGCCCGGGGGTCAGCCCAGACACCTGTGCCTCTTCCCTCCTCCTGTGGGTCCAGTCAGAACTGGACAGGCTGCCCAGCCAGCTCCCGGCTCCTTCTCCAGAAGCTATTCTTGCCATGATAAACCCCCCGTGAGAGGGAAGTCCGATGGCAGCCTGGGACCAAGCAGGAGAATGTGGCCCTCCCCTCTCCTCCCTGCCATCCTGCGGTTCACCACCCTGCCCAGGATCCAAGCTCTCTGCACCCCCATCTCCCGCCTAGGTGTTTCCAAGCCTGGAACTTGGCCCTGGTGTGCCAGGCCCTGGAGACCCCTAGGCCCACCCCTATCATGAAACCCTGGGCCATTTTCCATGAATCCCACCTCTCGGGGTCTCTGTTCTCTCCATCAGGCCGATCAGATTGACCCTTCCCTCCTTTGTATCACTGAGGGGCCCAGGAACACCCCCGCACCTGTGGGGTGAGAGCCCCCTCCTCCCACCACGCCCACTCCCCTGCCTACAGTGGGGCCATGAAGAAGGCACAGTCCAGGCAGGTCTGGGAGCTTCTGAGCCCTTCAGATTGGGCGGGGGAGCTCCAGTGACAACCAAAAGGAATTCCGCGTCCAAAGAGAAGATCAGGGCTGGGAGGAGCGTTCTCTTTCCTCATCTTGGCTCTCACCTCTGGGGCTCACAGGGGGATCCTGGCAGCTCCAGCCCCCTGGGTCCACAAGCCACCCTCTGTCCTTCCCTCCCTTCTCCCTACCTGCCCTTGCCTCTCTCCACTGCTAGCCTCAGTCTTCCTTTCCTTCATCTCAATTTCCAGGACATGGTCCCCCAAGGCCCCTGCGAGGCCTCAAGGTCCTCCAGCCTGTGGGGGGCGCTGAAGGGCCACTGACTCTCAGGCTGGAGGAAACTCAGACATAGACTCATCCCTGAAGTCCCCAAAGGGTGCTGATTGCTGCTCTTTCTCTGCCTATTTATTGGTTTCCAAGGGAGCAAGTCTTCAGTGGGGATGCAAGGTATATAAAGTATATATATTATTTTTCATAACTTATGTGGCTTTTAACTTATTGCTTCCCTTCCTGTTTCTGCATAGTCAGTGCTATATTTACTATCTGGATAAACAACACATATCCCAGCCACCCCAGCTGGCTGGCAGACTATCTCAGGGCAGTGCCCCCTTCTCCCTCCAGGGGATGAATAAAATGCTGAGATTTGTCCGTGGAAAAAGCTGTGTGTCTGTTTTGATCTGTCTTCTCAGGATTGGCCAGTCACTCACTGATCTCATAGGTTGACCACAGGACTTTGGGGATCCTCCAATTATGGGGAAAGCGGTCCAGGGACTTATACCTTCAGACCAATGCAAACTTGGACACAAAAAGGTCTCCTGCCCCACCACCCTATAATGAGACTTGCCCAGTGTCAACCTACGTTCCCGACACCTCCTGAGGTATCTAGGCACCACGTGGCCGCCTCAGCAAGCACAGACAATGGAGGATTCCCCCCAAGCTCTTCACCGCGACCGTGGGGGTTGGCACAGCCCAGAATATATTCTGATGGGTACAGGCCTAATCCTGTCAATTCAAATTTTAGATCAACAAACAAGGATTCAAGGACCTTCTCCAAGCCCAGCCCTGCATTAAGGCACCCACAATTGTTCCCCACCCCTCCGTCTCAGGAAGCTCACAGTCAAGTCGAAAGATAAGCTATCTACCTAAGAGAGCCAGCCCGAACTTCCTAACCAAGTGAGAAGTCCAGGGAACCAGAGAATCAACACAGGCTTCTTGGAGGAAGAGGGGCTTTAAGTGAGCACGAAGGAGCTAGCTAGACAGAAGGAAGAGCAGGTGTCTCAATGACAGGAAGCTTGAGAGCAAAGAAGGGACTTTGAAGCGTTCGTGTCCTGGCTCACCCACTCACTGAGACCCCAGACAAGCGGAGCTTCATTTTCCTCATCTGTGAAATGGAGCATAGACCTCCCCTACTCACCAGATAGGGTGTTTGAGGATTTGACAAGATAGCTGTGTTCTTTCCTATCAGGAATACACATCCTTCATTTCCAGCACTCTGAACTATAACAGGATTGTGAGAAATGTCACTATTATTATAGCACGTGTTGTGGATTAAGCCCACTAGTTCGAATACCAAATAACAGGCAAAAAATGGGCCTCGGGCTGGCCCTCTTGGGGCACAGTACAGCCAGTCCCCCGGACTGGAAGTTCTGAGACTTCTGTTCAGGGTTGATCCATTCTTCCGAGGTTGATCCATTCTTCTGAGCAGAGCCCTCGAAATTCAGCAGAAACTGCTAGATAATCCACATTCCCATCTAGGAGAGGTCTAGAACTGAGACTAACTCACTCCTTACTCTATTCTATTACTTTCTGGATTATGACTTTCTAAATACTAATTTGAATGTCTGGATCTTAATATGAATTTCAGAGCCAAAAATTATACACACACTTGTTATTTCCTTCCTTCTGCTTTCTTTGAATTTATTATTTTTTTTTAAGCCGTCTCTGTGCCCAACTTGGGTCTCGAATTCATGACCCTGAGATCAAGAGTCGTATGCTCTACCAACTGAGCCAGCCAGGTGCCCCTGAATTTATTATTTTTACCATTTTCAACTTCTTGAGTTGAATGCTTTAGTTTTCTACCTTTCTTCTTTTTCAATATAAGATTCTTTGAAGACCATAGGTTTGCTTTTAAGAACCATTTTGACTGCTTCCTATTTTCCCATGTAGCATTTTTATCAGCATTTCATTAAAAAAAAACTTTACTCTTTAACTCATAAGTTATCTAAAAATTTCCCCACACCTGGGTCACTCATCTCCAGACATTTATTGAGCGCATACTTAGTCTGTGCCTAGACCTACATGGATGCTGAGGGAGACATTAGATTCACCCAACACTTATCCCTAACTATCTGCTTTAGCCATGTTTCACTTGCCTGCTTTGGTGCCTTTTATCCAGAAGACTCTCAACTCCTTGGGGGTGAGGATGGCATCTTATCACATCCCCAGGGCCTTGCACGGTGCCTGGCATGGGAGGTTTTCACTAAAAAGTGAAATTGATGACAGAATGAATGAACAGTGTACCTTCCCAACTGAGGCCTCCTGGCCTAAATGAGCCATGCAAGTGAGGGTGCGGCTCCTTGACCTTTGTATCTCCAGTGCTAATGCAATGCTTGGCACATTGAAGGAGCACAGTTAGTGCAGGAGGGAGGGAAGGAAAAGAAGGAGGGAGGGAAGGAAAAGAAGGAGGGAGGAAAGGAAGGGAGGGAGAGAGGAGGGAGAAAGAAAGAAAGAAAGAAAGAAAGAAAGAAAGAGGAAATAAAGAAAGAAAGAAAAGGAAAGAAGAAAGAGAACAAAATAAGAAAGGAAGAGAAAGAAGGAAAGAAAGAAAGAAAGAAAGAAAGAAAGAAAGAAAGAAAGAAAAGAAAGAAAAGGAAAGAAGAAAGAGAACAAAATAAGAAAGGAAGAGAAAGAAGGAAAGAAAGAAAGAAAGAAAGAAAAGAAAGAAAGAAAGAAAGAAAGAAAGAAAGAAAAGGAAAGAAGAGAACAAAATAAGAAAGGAAGAAAAAGAAAGAAAGAAAGAAAGAAAGAAAGAAAGAAAAGAAAGAAGGAAGAAAGAAAGAAAGAAAGAAAGAAAGAAAGAAAGAAAAAGAATTAAGTGCCGCTTTCCTAAAGGTGCATGGGAGAAGAATGAGACACAAACAAGTCAGCTGCAAGAGAAAGGGAGCAGAGGACGACAGTTTGGAAGGACGGTCACCGCGAGCAACTCCTCATTCTCATATTTATTGGGAAAATCATATAAATCACCAATAGACATAACTATTCATTATATTGTTTAAAGAGTGTTCTCGGGAGGAAAACAGAACTTGTTGAAGCATGTAGCGGGAGTAATCTATGGTTGAGCAAGCACAAAGAATCTGATTAGACCCATAACAGGTGGTCATGGTCTCTGAGAAAGTGGAGAAGTACGAAGAAACAGGCGGTGTTCCACCCTGAGCGGGCCAGGCGTTCCCAGCTGCTTGGCTTCAGCAACGTAAATCAACCGCCTCCCTGGAGAGACATTTCAATAGATGTTCTTCTTAGAGCTATCTTGTGTATTGTATAGTTCTAGTTAATGTTTTCCTCCAGTATTATGTCTGAGGGGCCATTACAAGGAAGGAAGAGGAAGGAAAGGAAAGGAAAGGAAAGGAAAGGAAAGGAAAGGAAAGGAAAGAAAGAAAGAAAGAAAGAAAGAAAGAAAGAAAAGAGGAAGAAAGAAAGAAAGAAAGAAAGAAAGAAAAGAAGAAAGAGAGGGAGGAAAGAAAGAAAGAAGGAAAGGAGGGAACAAAGAAAGAAAGAAAGGGAAGGAGGAAAGAAAAAAGAGAAAGGAAGGAAGGAAGAAAGGGGAGGAGGAAAGAAAGAAAGAGAAAGAAAGGAAGGAAGAAGAAAGAAAGAAAAGAAAAGAAAGAGAAAGGAAGAAAGAAAGAAAAGAAGAAAGAGAGGGAAGAAAGAAAGAAGGAAAGGAACAAAGAAAGAAAGGGAAGGAGGAAAGAAAAAAAGAGAAAGAAAGGAAGGAAGAAAGGGAAGGAGGAAAGAAAGAAAGAAAGAAAGAAAGAAAGAAAGAGCAAGCAAGCAGGAAAGAAAGAAAATTATTCTTATCTGCTGCACCTTTCTTACTCCCCCTCCCTGAGCAAGCTCCCTCCTTCCTCCTCCTTCCCACTCCCGCCCTCTAGAGGGATTCACTGAACACTTGGCCAAGGATGGACCCCTGCTCTGAGTAAAACAAAACCAAGCCCCTGCTTGGGTTGGGCTCTTTCTTCTCCTTGATCTCTGGTCCTCCTAACTACCTGTGAGACGGACAGGACAGGTATCGTTAGCTGAGGCCCAGAGAGGCCAATCACTATAACTTTGGTCATCCAGCAAGTGAAAAAAAAGCATTATGGTTTCATGGAACCATTTTTTTACCTGCAGACTGTGTGCCATAAGGGCATGAAAAATGACCAACCCCAGGAGTTGGTGAAATGGAGACTAAAGACCCCCACCTTCAGGGGCGCCTGGGTGGCTCAGTCGGTTGGGCGGCCGACTTCGGCTCAGGTCATGATCTCGCGGTCCGTGAGTTTGAGCCCCGCGTCAGGCTCTGTGCTGAGAGCTCAGAGCCTGGAGCTTGTTTCGGATTCTGTGTCTCCCTCTCTGTCTGACCCTCCCCCGTTCATGCTCTGTCTCTCTCTGTCTCAAAAATAAATAAACGTTAAAAAAAAATAAAAAAAAAAAAGACCCCCACCTTCAAACACAAAGGGTGGTGAGGTTGAGCAGTTACCCAACGGCTGGTGCCCAGCCTAAGCCCCTGGGGCTCGGCGTGGATGATCAGAGCTCAGAGGTCTTGGGCCAGGACTAGCAAATCAGCACCCTGGTGGCAACAGGGGGTCACCCTTCCTCCAAGGGAGTCCTGGGGGCAGAACCCAAGAGAGTCCCTGTGTGCTAGGGATTGACAGCATGACCTCCCCTCCTGCCCCTTCTGCTGGTCTATTTAGGCCTTAGAAAAAACAGCCAGAAGGCAGGTGATCCCTATACTTGGAAAACTCCAGAGGCTGATGGGGGGTAGGGGGTACCCACAAAGAAACAGAGAACCAGAGATGCCTGGGCAGAGCTCAAGACCTCCACACTGGGGTCTGCAGAGCAGCTGGGGGATGTTAGTCAAAGAGGGCTTAGAGAAGGGGAAGGAAGCAGCTTGGAAGGAGGTAAGGAATAAGGAGCAGAAGTGGCCTGGAAGAGGGAAGTGGAACAGATTTGCTCAGCCTCCCGCCCGGGGAAAAGGGTAAAGTCACCAGACAGGAGCACAGGAAGTCCGCACTGAGAATGAGGAAAACCACAGAAGCTCCTGTCATGAGGTGGGGGAACCCCTGAAATCCCCACCAGAAGGTGAGCCAGCTGTGAACCGTGTCATTCAGCTGTGCATCGTGCTGTCTCGCAGGGCGCCAAGCATATAAGCGGTGCTTACTAAATGCTGGATAAATGAATGGAGGCATGAATGGCAGGTGACTGCAGCTACTGCAGGACGGAAGATGTCCCCCGCCCCCCACCGAGGACTTCCGGAGCCCCTACTGTGTGCGGCACCCAGTGCTAGCCCCCGCAGGGAGGGAGGAGGGCATAAAGGGTAAAATGGAGTCCTTGTCCTCAAGGGGTTTCTGGCGTCCGGCCAGGATCGGGCTCATGGTCTCCTGTTGTGCCGAAGGCCCCTCTGTCGTGATTGGCCGTGTGCTCTCCGCGGGACCTTGGGCAAGTCATGTCCCCTCTCTGGAGTTTTTTCTCTGTCTGCAAAATAAAGGCGTAAGCTGGGTGCTCCTTCAGGTCCCTTGGCTGTCAACACCTCAGCGCCCGCCCATCCCCTCCCTACCCACCTTGATTCCGTGAGCACCTCACCCTCCTACAGAGGCAGCAATCAGAGCGGCTGAGACGTAGCCTGTACAGAAAACTCGGGTTCTAGTTGTGTGGTCTTGGGCAACCTCCAGGAGATAAGAGCACCTGCCTCCTGGGTCTGTTGTGAAGCTTTAGAGAGATGACGGACGCACGATAAAAGATATATAGCCCAGTGCCTGGCACATGCTCGGTGCTTTAAAATAGCAGTAACACAGCAAGCGTGCGAATTCTGAAAATCTCCCCCCTTATCCCGTGGGGAGTTGGAACCGGTCCCCTACCCGGCCCAGGTCCCCACTATCTGCCCAGCCTCACCCGCCCCTTCCCCCCTCCAGGAGAGACCAGGGCTCAGAGCTGTGTTTGGGAGCAGCTGAGGATTGGAGAGGGCAGGGAAGGGGCCAGTGACTCAGTCCCTCCGGTTGCCTGCCTGCGGGAGCGTCAGCCCACATTGCGTAAGGGGAAGGTCAGCGCCGGCCGGCGAGCACCGCGATAACCACTGCCCCCTGCCGGCCGTGGCGAGACCAGCACTTCCCGGGAGCCGAGCCTTCTTGGGCTTCCCGACCAGACCGAGCGAGGAGGAGGCGGCGGGGCAAAAAGGAGGCGGGGCGGGGCACCTGGTGGCTCAGCGGGTTAAGCATCTGACTTGGGCTCAGGTCGCGATCTCAAGGTTTGTGGGTTTGAGCCCCGCCTCAGGCTCTGTGTGCTGACAGCTCGGAGCCTGGAGCCTGCTTCGGATTCTGTGTACCCCTATCCCTGTGCCCCTCCCCTATTCACGCTGTCTCTCTCTAAAAAAAAAAAAAAAAAAAAAATTTAAGAAAGGAGGCGGGGCTGCGCTTCCCAGCGTTCAACCTGGATCTCCAGTCTCCACACACTTAGCTCAAACCTCAGGCCTCAGTGATCGGAGGCTCCCAGGGCTGAGCGAGCTCTCTGCCCACCTGGTAGGGGCAGGGGCAGCGCCCTGCCCTGGGAGGGCGGCCACGGCACGCGGGCCCCAGTGAGCCTGTGCCCACCAGGGATGTGGCTCCCTTCCCCCAGCTTTGGCTCCTCTCACTTGTCGATCTCTTTTTGTCCGCTCAGGTGTCGCCTCCTCAGAGAGAGACCCGCCCACCCGACCTAGCCCCTACTACCTCCAAACCACTTTTTCTTTCTGGCTCGGTTAACGCCCCTGCATCTGGAGTTCTCACAGCACTTAGCACAACCTGCTTTTATTGATTTTTCCTTCTCTGGTCTATCAGTTGGTACCTCATCATTTCACACAGAAGGGATTCCATGCAAGTAGCTGATAGTGTGGGTACTGAAAACTGCAAGGACAAAGGGGAGGTGGGTGCTGAGGAATTCTAGGAGGGTAAGCACAGGAGGTAGTCCCATTTCTAGGGCGGAAAGAGGCGCTTAACCAAACCCAGGGGCTCAGGTGAGGGCCCCAGGGAGCTCCTTCTTGGACACCGGGGCAGGGGCTTTGGACAGAGTAAAATGTTTTCCTTCTGAGGGAACAGCTGGGACTTAAAGCCTGGGCCACTGTTCTACCAAGACGGCTAAGGTTCCCTCGGCTTCCAGAAGGCAGCCTGCACGTGTGCCCCAGCTGGAGAGAGTGTAACACCTGCAAATCCCCTACTGCAACCCCTCTGTTCAGAAACGACCAACATCCCCCCAAAATCAACAAGTGGGACCACATCAAACTAAAAAGCTTCTGCACGACAGGATCAACAAAATGAAAAGGCAACCCACAAAACAGGAGAAGATGTTTGCAAATCACGTATCTGATAAGGGGCTAATCCAAAATATATAAAGAATTCATACAAGTCAATAGCAAAACACACACACACACACACACACACACACACACACAGCCAATTTTTAAAATGGGCAGAGATGGTCAACAGGAACATGAAAAGGTGCCCAACATCACTGATCATCAGGGAAGTTTAAATCAAAACCACAGTGAGGTATCACCTCACACCTGTCAGAATGTCTAGTATGAAAAATACAAGAAATAACAAGTGTTGGGGAGGGTGTGAAGAAAGGGAACCCTCGTGAACTGTTGGTGGGAATATAAATTGGTGCAGCCACTATAGAAAGTATGGAGGTTCCTCCAAAAATCAAGACTAGAACTTTCATATGACCTGGCAATTCCACTTCTGGGAATACATGCAAAGGAAATGAAATCACTACCTCAAAGAGATATCTGGACCCTCATTTTCACCGCAGCATTATTCACAGTAGCCAAGATATGGAAATAACCTAAGTGTCCATCTATGGATGGATGGCTAAAGAAATTGTGCTATACTGTACATATACAATGGAATACTATTTGGCCATAAAAAGAAGGAAATCCTGACGTTGGTGAACATGGATGGACCTTGAGAGCATTGTGCTAAGTGAAATGTCAGACAGAAAGACAAATACTGTATGATCTCACTTATATGTGGAATCCAAACAAACAAAATCATAGAAGCAGAGAACAGAATGGTGGTTGTCAGAGATGGGGGGGGGGGGGGGGAGGAGGGAATGAGAAAGGAGAAAAAGGGAAGGAAGGAAGGAAGAAGAAAAGAAAAGAAAAAAGGAAAGAAAAGGAGGGAGAGAGAAGGAAAGGAAAGGAAAGAAAGAAAAAGAAAGAAGAAAGAAAAGAAACAAGAAAAGAAAAGGAGGGAGAGAGAAGGAAAGGAAAGGAAATGAAACGAAACAAAACGAAAGGAAACTAAAGGAAAGGAAAAAAGGAAGGAAGGAAGGAAGGAAGGAAGGAAGGAAGGAAGGAAACAAGGAAAGAAAAGGAGGGAGAGAGAAGGAAAGGAAAGAAAGAAAGAAAAGAAACAAGGAAAGAAAAAGGAGGGAGAGAGAAGGAAAGGGAAGGAAAGAAAGAAAGAAAGAAAGAAAAGAAAGAAAAGAAACAAGGAAAGAAAAGGAGGGAGAGGGAAGGAAAGGAAAGGAAAAAAGAAAGAGAAAGAAAGAAAGAAAGAAAGAAAGAAAGAAAGAAAGAAAGAAAGAAGAAAGAAAGAAAGAAAAAGAAAGAAAGAAAGAAAGAGGGGAGGGAATAAAGAAGGAGGTTGGGGGAGGGAAGAAAAAGGGAGGGAGGGTGGAAGGATCACCTACCACCCTACTTTGATCGCTAGATTTTTTACATCTTTGATTTCTTTCAAAGGAAGAAACCCGCCTCTCAACTATGTCCCAACTAAGGCATGTGAGTTTGGGGGAGGTTACCATGGCCACTCAACTTCTGTCCCCAAAAGAGCAAGAAAGAACCAGAATGCTCCCGCCTTCTCCTCCCCATCCCCCCCGTCCTCCAGCCCCTAACAGGTTTGTGCCAGTGGTGGCCCAGCTGCAGCTGCAAAGCCGGGTACCTCCCTCCAAGGAACGGTGCTCCCAGCACTGAGGAACGCATGCCTCAGAACCAGCACTGAGCATTCCATTGACAAATATTTATTGATGCCTGCGACGCGCCAGGCACGTGTTAGGCTCTGATGATACAGCGAGAACAAATCTGCCCCAAGTCTGCTCTCATGCGGACTTTGCATTCTTGCGGGGGGAGGCAGATAAGAAAGAAATGTATTGTAAAAGAGATCGTTGGCCAGATGGCAATAAGAACCGCTGCGGGGAAACATACAGGAGAAAGGAGCACGGGGAGTGTTGGAGGTAGGATCGCTTAATAGGGAGGGCAGAGAAAGCCTCGCTGAGAAGAGGACATTTCGTCAAAACCCAGGAGGGGAAGAAGCAAGCCACGTGGACGCCCTGGAAGAGCATTCCAGCAGAGGGGACTGGCCGAGGGCAACAGCCCTGGGGCAGGACCCCGCCTAGCACGTTTGAGGACCTGCAAAGGAGGCCAGCGTGGCTGCAGCGGAGGGAGAGGGGAGCGTGGGAGGAGACTGGCCAGAAGCAGGACTCCAGCTTGGACTGAGTGACGTGAGGATCTCCAGTGGGGAGTGGCTGGATCTGTCTCTGTGCCAAGAGGTAGAGGGCCAGAGCAGAACAGTACGATCTGGAATTTTCCCAGCCCTGCACTTGACAAGAAATAAAAGGGCCCTCTCTGCCAGTCTTTCTTTTAATCCACAATTTCCGTTTTAAAGCATCAAAACGAGGGGGTTAGTTTTCAGTTCAACAAGCCCTAGGACACCCCTTCCCATCAGAATGTTAGCTCCCAGAGGCAGGTGCTATGTGATTTGCTTATCACTGGACCCTCAGTGTTTCACTAAAGGGCCTGGCACTTAGCAGGTGCTCATTAAATATTTGTTGAAGGAAAGTGAGGACACCCCCGGGACAGCGTGCTCAGGCAACTTGTCATGACCCCCATGGCCACATTGTGGGTCGAGGCCTGTGTGGGGCACTGAGCACACATCACCCCCATTTCAGGAGAGGTTGAGTGACCTGTGGTCTCCCCGGGGCAGAGCTAGAATCTGACCTAAGCCTGCCTGACTCCAGGGCCGTTGCTGTCTCAAAGCTGTCACACTGTCACAAAGGCCCAGCACCCTTGCCAGGTCACTCCCAGCTCCACCCTGTTCACCCAGGGCCCTCTAACACCAGCCCAGAATGCTCCAGAGGGGGAGGGGGCTGTCCCTGTACCTGTCCCTCTGAAGGTCTGAGAATCTGTTGGTGGAGGAATTAAGTCTGTCCCTCCGGGGTAGGGGCATATATCTGTCCCTCTGGGAGTCTGCCCCAAGTGGTGGGAAGTCTGTGCTTCCACTCCTACCCCCACCCCACCTGCAGGTGGGTCTCTACCGTCGTTCAGCCCCTCCCTGCCCTGCCCTGCCCTGCCCTGCCCATCCTGGTCCCGCTGCCAGCCTGCAACGCTTCTCCCCGCCATCCGCAGGTCCCGAGCGCCCCCTGCTGACCGCGGCTCCACCTGCACCCCTTGCCCCGCAGGAGCGGGAGAGCAACTGTGCCAAGGGCAGTGCGGTGGGCTACAGTTTGGCTTCAGCCTTTCTCTCCCACACCCAAAGGATCCCTTCTTGGGTTCTCTCACCTCTCCATCCCCTCCGAGGCTGAGGGAGGATTACCTAGCACAAACAGAAAGGGGGACAGGACACAGCCAAGTCCCCCAGGGCCCCAGGACTCTCCTGCAGTCTCCCTGGGGAGCCTTGAGAGAGGCAGGTAGAAGAAGGGAGGCAGGATCAGGGTTCCCTGGGCCAGTCCTCTGCTCAAGGGCTGAAGAAAACCGAGGTCAGCCCCAGCCCCAGCCTTAACCCCTCTCATTCTATGCACCCTCCTCTTATCCAACTCTGTGCCTGCCCATCCTATCTGTCCCCAAAATTACCTTCTTTCAAATCCTCCCAAGTCCCGGGGCTACCCACAAGGCCATCAGATGTCCTGCTGGGGCACTGACACCTGTGCCAAGGCAGGAGCCCAAGAAGGGGACGGAAGGTGGGTGAGCTGGAGAGGAGCACGTCTGCGCAGGCACATGGCTAGGTGTGGATGTGCACACACACACTCACCATGCACAAGTGTGCACACAGGGATGCAGGTGCACCCTGCACACACATGTGCTTGTGCACGCGAGCATGGAATATGTGTCACATGCTCATGCACGGGCATCGTGGGCACGCCTCCACGGATGGACACGGGTGTCTACACCTAAGCAAGCATCCTTAGACGCAGGCCAGTACGGGGCCGCCATCCAAGCGCACATCTCCACGCACGCTGATGCTCCTGTGCACACGCGTCCACACACATCTGGGGGGGAACTACACTCCGGAGTCAGAGAGACCGCAGTCTGAACCCTGGCTTTGCCTTTACCACTCAGTTGCTCTGTGGCCTTGCATGTGTGTTACCTTTCAGAGCCTCAGTTTCCCTGTCTTACAGACAGGTAAGGGGGGTACCTGTGGGTTGTAAGGATCAAAGGAGCTAATGAATGGATGGGGCCGGTGCACGGTAAGCGCTCAGCGGGTGTCAGCAGGCAGAACCCCTGCCTCGGGCCTGCGTGTGACTGCAACTGTAAAGCGACAAGAAGGGCTCCCATCCGCAGTTTGAGGCCATGGGTCCCTGAGCCTGGAGGCCCCCGGCACAGGCACACACATGCGCATGCACACGGGGGCTGCTCTGTGTGCCTCCGCTGTTTGCACGGGCTGCTTAGCTACCAGCCGAGTTGAAGGGCACATGGGCCCACTCGGAGCCCGGCCCTCCCACCCCGGCCTGTTGGGACAGGGCCTGGCCAGGATTCCTGCATTCCTGCTGCCTTCCCTCCTCCTCCTGGCCACAGACACGGGTACAAAATGGAAGACTCCGAGACCTACTCGTCCTCCAAGCCACCATAGGCTTTGCCCTGCCCACAGCAAGTTGGGGGTGCTTTAGGGGGCCTTCCCCGAGACTGGAAAACTTGAGGGTCCTCCTGGGGACTCTGCAGCCTGCCTAACAGCCCCCTCCCCAACTCCGTCATTTCCACAAGCAGGAGGCTTCTGAGACCATGCCTCAGGCAGGTGGGAGGTGGGAGGCCCGCGGGCCCATAGTGCCCTGCCCCCCACACAAGCTGCCCCCACAGCCTCCTGAAAAAAGGAAGCCAGCCGATACCCCTGTGACCTCCTCTCCCTAGGACCCAAATCCCCTCACAAAACTGTGTCCCACCAGACCACCCCTCCATGGCCACCCCAGTGCCTGGGCCCAGAGGAAGAGGAGCTCCTCGTCCTGGGTCCCAAGCAGGGAACAACCTGGGCTGACAAGCTAATTTGAAGAACTTTCCAAGGGATCAGGGACAGCCACATGGCAGGCTGCCCCTTAAGAGTGTCCCATTCAGTCCCCAAGCCCCCAGCCCATCAGGCCCCAAAAGAATGATCTAGGATCCTTCCCCTTGCCCATTCTCACCCCCAGGTGGTCAGGGAGCACCCAGCAGGAACTGCCGCCATATTTGGTAGACAGTGAGAGCCACATTCTTTTGTCCTCTGGAAACTAAACTGGCCCAAAGGTAAGCAGTGCAACGCACTTAGGCCCTTCCCCTGCCGGGTCCCTCCAAAACGGCTCAGGGCCACCTCAGATGTGGGGGCATAGAGAGTAGCACAGGCATCCCAGGAGTGATATCCCAGCACGTAAATACAGCCTACTGCCCCATTTTACATATAGATAAACGGAGGCCCAGAGAGAACAGGGGCCTTGCTAGAATCGCACAATGGAGGTGAACTTTAGGCAGGGAGGTGGGCCTCTTGATCCCTCCCCACACTCTCTGGAGACAGCCAGGGCTCCAGCGGATCTCTCACTCTGAGCTTTGCTCTGTGTGCTGGAACAGTCCAGCTGGTGGGTTAGAAAGGCACATGGGGGACACACACACCAAAATCAGTGGGTATTGTGCTGGGAGAAGGAACAGGCTGCAGGAGGCTTCTTCCCAGGGCCCAGCCTTAGAGCTGACAGTGTTAACACTGCCCGGACAGGGTCCCTTCTGGAACTTCTGCGGCCTGGACTATGGCCAGAATGAGCAGGTCACTGGTGTGACCACAAACAGACCTGAGTTTGGGAAAGGAGACCCTGAAGATACTCTTGAGATCCACACCCTCTCCACTACTATGGCTGTGCAATTTTAAACCAACCAAAAAAAAAAAAAAAAGTGTGGCAATAAGGAAAGAGGAAAAGAGCCTCAGTATACCCATCTGTCAAATGGAAATGGGGTTTGTATTCTCCCTGACCCCTACCCCCACCCAACGCTGCCAGAGCCTGCCCTCCATGGTCTGAGCCTCTCCCTCTAAGCCAGGAATGTGCCTTCCCACTCCTCTGTTTCAGCCCTGCAGGCCAAGGGCAGAGTCAGCAGGACTTGAGGGACTGAGCCAATGTCCAGTCCCCTCCGGGCTCCATGTGTCTGGCTTCCACTCAGTGACACCAGACAGGAGAAGCCAGACCCAGGCTATAACCAAAACAGGCCAAAGCTGGCATTTCTCTTTTCAGCTACTTTGCGCCCCACCCCCAACCCCTACCATCCACACCCAATCTGAGGACCACAGTTATGGGACAGGGTGGGAGTACCGTGTCCCTATGGGGAGGACCATAGGGCTCTATTCTGGGGAGCCGCCTGGCCAAACTGCCAGTCTGCTGGGGGAGGTGAGGAGGGACCACCACCCTTTGGCACTGTCCTGGACCACCGTCCATGAACGTCTGGGATCATTGCCCACAACAGTCCTGCAAGATAGTGCCCTCGCTCTCTTTTAACAGATCAGGAAAACGAGGCCCAGGACTCTAGCGCAGCTCCCGCTGCCTCCAGCAGGACAGGTAGAAGGCCGCCGAAAGGGTACCGGGGACCTAGGTGGCCCGGAGCCACCCACCAACGGGGCAGGTGTGTGTGTCAGGCCGCTGTCCGACGAGGGTCCCCCGGACCCTGAAACTCAGTACCTCGGGGCCCGTGGCCCTGGCAGCCGCCCCAGCGCCAGTGCCCACCCCCTCGGCGCCCGGACGGGGGCTGGGCCGGGTGTGGCGCCAGGTCCCGGGGCGGGGCTCGGAAGCCTCTGTTCCCGCAGCGCCGACACCTGGTGTCCGCCCGCCCGCGGGCCGGCGTGCCCGGGCAGGGAGGCCGCTCCGGGCCGCCCGGACTGGACGGGACGCGGGCGGCGCCGCCACATCTGAGCCCCGCCGCATTCCGGGGCGCCCCGCCGGGGGCGGGGAAGGAGGAGCTTCCCAAAGCCTGTCGGGCACCGCCTCCTGCCGGCCGCCGCGGGCTACTGCAGGTCCCAGAGCCACGTGACAAGGGGGCCTCCACTGGGGGGGGGGGCGGGGGGGGCGCGGGGCGGGCAGCTCAGGGGCGCCTCCCATGGTCCCGGTCCCACCACCCCCACCGATCACTCACCAAACACTTCAAAGTGACAAAGCCAGAGCCTTGTGGAGGTCTTGCCCTCTACCCTCTTTGACTCTGCCAGGCTGAGCCACCCCCACAACACCCAATAATACCCTTGAGATCACACTAGCCACACACTCTGCACACAGCCAGACTCCAGAAGTGACCTCCAATTTCCAGACTCCCCTTATCTAGGAAGAGGACAGAGCTGGAGACTCCTCTCCCTGACTCTGAGCGGCTCGGACATCTGCCAAACCCCACCTGTCATGCTACCCTCGATGCCCACTCCAATGCCTGCCTAGCCTGCCCCCTGGGAGGCAGAAGAGACAGCCAGGGTTCTGACAGGCTGCTGTGTGACCTTGGCTAAGTAACGGCTCCTTTCTGAGCCTGTTTCCTCTTCCATGCTCTGAGGGGGTGGGCTTGGGGCTGTGAATTCACATAAGGATCTTAAGCCCTGTGGAGCATCCCTTCACTTATAGACAATAAGATGAGGCCACGCCAGCCACCTTCTCCACCTGGAATGTCTGCCCAGTCCTTACCTGGACACTCTAAGACCCCTCAATGTGTCAACAGCAAAATGCTTATACAGCAACCACTGTTCTTTCTGCTTTCTAAGTACTCACATTTAGCAAATCTGCTCGGAACAGTCTGCATGGCCCATACCTCTCAATCTCTCTCTCTCTTCTCTCTCTCTCTCTCTCTCTCCTCGGGTCTGTCAGTAAGCCTGAGCCTGGGCTTCCATGGATTTCGTGTCTGGGCCACCGCCAGGGGCCACAGTGTGTCAGAACACTGCACAGCCTGTCTGTCCCTCAGCCGGAGCCCCCTTCCCTGCCATGGTGCCCACTACTCAGGCAGCACTGTGGGCAACAGGTGCTGGGGAAGGAACATGGACTCTAGTCCCAGCCACAGTGGATGCCATGTGGCCCAGGGCAATGCATGAGTCTCTCTAAGCCCTGGGTTTCTGAGCTGGTTGGAAGAGGCCATTTCGAAAACCATGTTAGTGATGCCCATCTGGGATTCAGGATGGCCCTGGGGGTGTTTGCTTCACAATGTGCTTTCCTCTCCTGGGGTCACGGTGCTTTGTACACAGGAAGTGCTCACTAAATGCATGAACTAACAGCTGTTCACAGACTGCGACCCTGCTCTCAACCCCACTCCGAGCCAGGGGAACTAGGAGGGGCTATACCCTCTGCCTTCCATGCCCTGGCCCTCCTGGCTTCTAGAATCTCCTCATGGATCAAGGTCCAGGCCCTGAAAAGTCAGTGACAGGGAGGTGCTAGGGCCTAGCACCAGCCTACAGGCCAGAAGAGAAAGCTAGCCCAAGTTCACACATGTTCAGATGCCCCCATTAGAGCACTCTGAACCAAAGGTCCCTGTGGGCAGAACCTACAGGGCCTACCCCGGAGCTTCCCATTTGGAAAGTCTGGGAGAGTCCACTGACCACAGTTTCAGCTGCCCTTAATAAGCCCGTTACAAACATTTATTGAGCACCAACCACCATCAGCAACTGCCCAAGACACTGGGAATACAGGCTAGTTCAGAACACAGAGAAGATGCTGGAAACCAGCTCAGGTGCAGAGTCAAAGAAAAATCTGGGGCAGGAGGCAGCACTTCCTGGAGAGGGGCGTGTGTGCAAGGTGTGGGAAGCCAGGACAGGGCCAGCAGGCTGGGGAAGGGGCGTGGCGAAAGGCATTCCCCGTGGGAATTCAGAATGGAGCCTCAGGCTTCCCCAGACCCTGCAAGTGGAAGCGGGAATGCGGGTACTTGCAATCCTGACCTCCAAATTAAGGTGGCCTGAGCACTGGGCAGTCTGCATCCTCCAGTGGACATGGCAAGAAGAGAGGGGGTTCAACACACAGCAGGAGAGACTCGAGTCAGACAACAGGCAGAACTTCCCGCGAGAACTTCCAAATTCCAAACTGACAAGACACTGTGGGGTTCCCTGTCCCCCAGGGCCTTCAGGAACAGGTACCACCCCGGGGGCTTCAGGAGGGGTCCTTTCTGCACCATGGCAGGGGGTTGGGGCAGGACTCTAAGGACTGCTCCACACAGGGGAGGCTGGGAATGGGAGAGGACAACTCAACCATTCTTACGTGTTTGGCCTGGTTTCCTTCACACAGAAGTTGCTTCGTCAGCTCCCTGAAAACCTCTGTGCAATCACTGTGCTGGGAAGCTCCTACACCAGAACGGAGGGAGGAAAGGAGGAGATGGGTGCAGGGCTCCTCCCTCAAGCCAGGCTTGGTACCTGGCCCCCACCCTGTCCTCTCCCAGCAGGGCCATCTCAGTATACTCACCAAGCAGAACCTAGCGCCCCGCAAGGCCCAGGGCTAGACGGACAAAGAGTCTCCCCCAGGAAACAGGCAGGACTGGGGGTCAGAAGCCCTGGGCTCTAGTCCCAGCTCTGGGGCTCAGTTGCCCAAGGTCCACGGTGAGGGGTTGGATTAGATAACATCCAAGAACACTCCCAGCTCTGAAATTTCTAGGACCAACAGGAAGACACGCTCCCTTCCTTCACTGTGCCCACAGGGGGTCCATGGCTAGAGCATGGACTGACTCCAGGCCCGGCCCTGTCCCTACCATTAGGTCAAACCTCTGTGATAAACTCACCACCACGTGTCCTGGCAGAGGGCTGTTACCAGGGTCAAATTCAACAATGCTTGTAAAATGTAGAAATTTTGAGTCAGTGCTTTTATCTCCAGGGCAAAATTCCAAGATGGGGCACACACAGGATGACCATCTCCATGGAAGGATACAAAACACATTGCACCCGAGGGCTGGGGCGGGGTGGGGGCTTCTGGGGAAGGTCAGCTTCTAAGACAAGTATTACAGGCAGGAAGGCAGGTCTATGGGGAGAGAGAGAGAGAGCGCCTGCTTCTTTGGGCTGTCTCCACTGGGCCCCATTGCTGGCAAACAGGCAAACTGAGGTAGGCCATGTCACCTGGAGAACTGACCAGAACTGCCCAGGGAACCCCAGCTTCCTTGGAACAGGGAGGGTAGGCCTTTGCCTAGGGAGCCAAACAGTGCAAGAAAGGAGGATCCTGGGCTTGGGGAAAGTGGCTGGCATGGCCCGGTCTTATCAAGTGTCTATAAGTGAAGGGACCCTCCATAGGGCTTAAGATCCTCATGTGACTTCACCCCCCTAGCTCACCCCCTCACTGCACGGAAGAGAAAACAGGCTCAGAAAGGAGCAGTCACTTAGCCAAGGTCCTACAGCAGCCTCTCTGAGCTCTAGCTGCCTCTTCTGCCTCCTCGGGGGGGCGGGCTAGGCCTCCCCATGCCAGAGGCCCTCACCTGAGTCTGGGCTGGTAGCAGGTGCCCCCTGAGGTAGGAGGTGGGGGCAGGGGGACACTGTAAAGCGCAGGGCCAGAACTGGGATACCACCCCAGCATAAGCTACTGTCCTGCCTAGGTAGGGCGGGGAGGCCTGGAGGCAGGGAGGTACCTCTCCTCTCACCTGGCAGACAGCATTTGTTACCTTATAAGGTGCTTTCTCCTCTCCCTCGAACAGCTTCTGACAAAGAACCAGGTGGGGTTGTGGGTGGAGGGGGGGTGAGGCCAGCTCTTAGAACTGCACCCTGTTCACCTACCCAATGGCACCTGGTAACCAGCTACCCAGGCAGCCCCTGGTCTGTTGGAGAACATCCACTAACCTACAGGTGGTCTCTGAGCCCCAAGCCTGGCCTGGAAACAGGACCCTTGGGCTCTCCTGCCCCCTCACATTCACACAGGAACATACACATACTTGTGGGGAAGGCTGGCGGTCATGTAGAAACCACACTTCCTGTCCTTCCCCGGGAACAGTGAAGCCTGGCTCCCCAAAGAGGGAGCTGGCCCTCCTGCCCCTTCTCCCAGAGAAGACAGATGGGGACCGTCCAGGACTCCAGCAGGTCCGTGTCTGTTTCCATCCTCAGAGGTCTAGAAAGGCCTAGGACCCAGGCCCAGTGGCTGGGAGGGGCTGCTTCCTCGCCCTAACCCTATGGGACCCCTGCCTGACTCTGAGTGAGAGGGGCTGTTGAGGGGGTCCCAGTGATGAGCTACCCTGAAGCAGAGGCCGGGGGGGGCAGGCCGCTACCGCAGTACCCGCACACGTGGCAAGGAGGTTGAAGGCAGGCTGGCCACTCACTAGCATCTCTAAGCCCCAGGTCCTTCATCTGTAGTGGGAATGATAGTTTCCTCCTCTCAGAGTTGTTTTCGGGGTCCCGTGGGTTGACACTTTGGAGAGGAGTACATAGTGGCCTGCAAGTGCCCTTTATCGGGCAGCTGGGGGAAGGGTCAGCGCCCCCCTCAGGGTCTGGTTGTGTCCGTGGGGCCCAAACCCTGTTCCAGCTCCTCTAAGGCTCTAATTGGAGGTCACAGAGCCGTTGGTCACCGAGGAACACCTTGGAAAGTCCTCACAGCACCACTGTGCCCCAGGTTGCCGAGCCCTGGCCTCAGCGCTGGCTGCGCATGTGGCTGTGTGTGTGTGTGTGTGTGTGTGTGTGTGTATGTGTCTGGGGTGCCGCCGGGCCGGCTGGGCCACACCCTGGTGATTCAGGGCTGCAGCATGCACCCTACCCGGCTAGTGGGAGAACAAAGCCACCAGCTCAAGTCCCCGGCATCCAGCCTGAGTCACACTCAGACACACCCAGCCAGGTGCCCCTTGCCTCCTGAGCCAGACCCACCCCAAGGGATCTGCGGTGCAGCAGAGGCAGCCCCTCACCCTGCCGACCAGGGCCATGCCTGGGTGCAGCTGGCTGAGACAGGAGGCGTGCCCAGGGAAGCCCGGAGGTCCCTGGCCCAGACCAGGACCACCAGCCCACCGCTAGGGCCCCCAGACTCCAACTCATTCCAGGTGGCAGAGTACAGCCCCTGTGGAAGCCTAGGCCTGAGGTTCAGGAGGCTGGCTCTTTAGGAGGCTAGACTCAGGGAGGGTAACAGAGGACAGGGGAGAGGCTGTCCATGAAGGCCGTGGGCCCTGGTCAGTCTGGGTTGGGGGCATATGCTGCGGACACAGCCTTAATCCTGGGCCCCCAAGTTGGGCCCTGAAATGTGTGGGGGATCATGACAAGGTGAGACAGCCAGGCCTTCCAGGTACCACTGTGGTGAAGGCCAAGTGGAGAGCAGGCCCGGTTTCCCCACCAGGACCCGGGAGTGAGGGTTGTCAGGAGAGGGGCTAGAACTCACCCTATGAAGCCCCCCCGGCCAGCGGTGGCTCAAAGAAGCCAAGGTCCCCCGACAAGCATCCTGGGTAAGAGAGGAGGCCCGGGCAGGAGGCCAGGCAGCCAGCCGGTGGGGCAGGGGGACTGTATTCACTGGCAGGGTGTAGCCCCAAACCCAGGCTCTGTTCCGTGTGAAATGGGGCCCCTGCTTCAGCTGATACCCAGGCTCCTGAGTAGGTTCAGGGCTCAGCTGCAGAATGCTGCTTCTTCCGGCCCCAGCCTGGGCTCAGAGGCTGGAGGGGGTCCTGCCACAATGAGGGCCAGAGCACCTGGTCTCCAGCCAAGGCCATGGCTGAGAGCACCCCACCGAAAAGGGCGGGGACACCACAGGGCAGACAACCAGATCCCCAAGACCCTCAACACGTTCCAGGCGCACCTAACCTTAACATGTCAGCCTGACCCTGACCCTGACCCTGACCCTGACCGTGACCCTGACCCAACCTGACCTGACCCCAAACTGCGCCTCATGCTAACCTGTGTCTGCCCCACCTCACCCCTGAACCCATCTCCAGATCTGACGTTTTGCTAACCCCAACCCTACCGCCACATCAGAACCATACCCCAGCTCTCCCCTAAATCCCAACCTCGGTGTTTCCCTATGCCCAAACCCTAGCCCATCCCAAACCCCCGATCTGATCGGCACCCACCGTCAGTCCACACTTCTGCCCACGGTTCCCGCATCAGCCCTGCCCCTGCCCTAACCCCACAACAGTTCTCCAAACCCTGCCTTCCCAGGCCCTCCCTGATCCTAACCCCTCTTCCACATCCCAGCGGCACCCCACACCGGCCTCTGCCCTCACCCCAACTCTACCCTCAGCCCTCCCCCACAGACCCACTTCCACCCCAGCTGTCCACGTGCACCCAGCACATGGCCACGTCAGCCCATCTGACAGTCAGGGACCTCTGCCAGATCAGGCTTGCCTGCGTGCGTCAGGCCTGGCAGGGACCCAGAGCAGCAGGTCAGATCCCACACGACCAGGCTGGGAGACGAGATGGAAGGACCTCCCCCCGGGTACTAGCATCAGGCCCTCTGCCAACAGCACCAGCTCCTGCAGCCAGGGCTCCTGGAGGCCCCGTGCTAAGACTTCTGTGGGGGATCACTCAGAACCCGGGCCTACCCTGGCCCTCCTCCCCTCCTGGCAGTGAAGGGGTTGGGGGGGCAACTGAGAGCAGTCCAGTGCCTACCCGGGTCAGAAACCCACTGCAGCACCGCCCCTGCCCCACTGAGGTTGGGGACAGGGTACCAGCACCTCAAAGAAGGGGGTCAAACCCGGCCCCTGGAACTTGTGCCAGCATCCCCCCAAGTGCCACAGCCCCTCTCCCAGCACCCCCAGCCTCTGCCCCTGGACCGTAGGCCCAGCAGGCTGAGCTCAAGGCCATCCTGTGCCATCTGCGGAGGGAGGAGCGGGGCTGGCTGGTGTCAGCACCCCCTCCTTCCCCTGGGCCCAGGCTGCATTCCTGGCAAGCCAGGACCTGCCACTCGGATAAACAGGCGAGCTCAGCACCCTCCTCCACCTGTCCCCCGAGCCGCCTCCGAGCCTTGAGAGCCTTGAGCCTCCGCAGCGGTGGCTGTTACAGCCGGCTGCGATCTGTACCTCAGCTCTAGCCTGAGGCCCTCATGCTGCATTCCAAGACTCCCCATGACCCCTCTCGGCCAGGCCCACATCCCCCAAATCATCAGGCCTACACAGCCCCTCTCACTCCCAGATGCCTTGCACCCACAGCAGCAAGATGATCCCGGGGAGTTCTTTCCTTAGCCCATCCCCTTCCTACCAGAAGTAGGAGTGGAGTGGGAGAATCAGAGCCACAGCTCCACAGTGGGCAAGGGTGGCCCAGAGAGGTCACAGCCAATCACATATCACCCTGCACCGTTAGGGCCTAGACTCCCTTGCCCCACCTCAGGCCTCAGCCGGTCCAGGGCTCACCCCAGAAGCCTGGATAAGCAAATGGGGCCTCTGGAGGGAGGCTAGGGAGAGGCGGGGGACTCAGGGGATGGTTATGCAGGGCCAGGCCCATAGGCCAGGGCTTCCCCAGACAAGGGCCATCTCACCAGCCATCTAACCTGATTCCTTGCAGTCCACAGGGAGAAGTTTTTCCTCCTCGCCATCCGTCTAGGCACCAGCCACGTCAAGGAGGCCCAGGCACCTGTGGCCCAGGGACCACTCCATGCCATCCCAGCTGGTCTCCTGGCTCTGGCCCTGTCCCTCCGCTCCAGCCCCGTGCTGAGCACAGCAACCTCCCTGCTCTGGTAGCCCAGAGTTTTCCCGAAGCTCGGTCCTATCATGGGACCACGGCCCCCTACCCCAGACACTTCTCATTGCCTGCTGCCTATGGGATTCACTGCAGGCCTCATCACCAGCAGCCAAGGACCCCCAAAACAGGCCAACCCACCGTGGCAACCTGACCCTGCTGCTCTCCAGCCACCCCCTGCCCTGGCCACACAGGGCCCCCCAGCCTAGAGCCCTCCCCTCTGAGAGAAGCTCCCCTTCTCCAAAGCCCAGACCACTGTATTCTGTCTCTGATGGCATCCCCATGTCCCCTGTCCTGTGGCTTGGCGGTAGGTCTTTGCTACCCCCTGACCTCCAGCTTCCTGAGGGCTGGAAGATGGTCTGGACACAACTCTTGCTCTCTGGTGCATCATCTTGGCAGGAGACGGGGCTGTGATCTCACAGTGGTCTTGTCCGATACCTCCATCCCTCCCCAGTCGGCTGCGGACCACTGGGGGTCAGCCAGGGGCTGGGTGCCTAATGCCAGTTCTCACGACAGCCTTAGATTACATTGGTGTTATTGTCCCCATCTTACTTATAAGGACAGTAAGGCCGCAGCAGAGTGAGTTATTGACCATGTGGCAGAATGGGGATTAGACCTCAAGGCCCACCCTCCAAAGAATGGAGGACCTGCCCCAGGTGGCTGTGGAGGTGGAGTCCCCTGGGGAAGGGCCAAGAGGGGTGGCAGGGCCAAGGCCAGACTTTCACCTAAGTCCTTATAACCATATCATGGGGTCCCCCAGGCCTGCAGGGACAGCCAGGAACCTCCACTGCAAGCCATAAGGCACAAACCCAGCACTCAAAGTCCCACGTGCCCTCATCCCTGCCCCCACTCCTGGCCTCCGCCCTCAACACCCGGACCAGCCAGACCAGCCTGGCCAGCCGAGGCTGAGAGAGGCTCCAGAGGCTCCCTGCATCCACCTGGAGCCAGGATACAAGGATTCCGTGGGGCAGGAGCGCCCCCAGCTGACCAGTGTGGTACAGGCAGGGGACAAGGACCCAATCCAGGCCCCAGAACAGAAAGGAGTCCTGAGTGCCCCAAGACCTCTGCATGCCCACCATTTCTTGACCTTCTTGAGCACCCAGGGCCAAACCAGAGGAGGTGACCCAGGAGCAGAGGAGAGGGAAGAGTCGGCCCGGGAACCACACAAGCACAAACATTCAGGAGAGAAACAGCAGGGCGCAGGATCAGAGGCAGATGGGGGTGTCTGGAGCGTGGTTTTCAGCCTTGGACTTGGTGATGCAATAGGCTGGACTGGAAGAGTCAAATACAACTCCTAGATTTCTGGGACTGGGTGGGTAGAGAGACTGAAGGACTTGCCTTGAACATGTTGGCCTTGAGGGACCAGAGCAGCATTGGGTACGGACCCACAGGAGTTGGACCAAAGCTCTGGAGAGTCCTTGGACGGGGCAGGGAAGCAGACTTCCCTTCCAGAACTGTTCCCCTCTCTGGCTTCTGACCTCAGGCTTGGGCAAGCCTATTCTCAAAATGGGCTTGGTGTGGATAAGCCGCCCCTAAGGACCCTTCCCACCCTGGACTTGCCATTCCCTGGGCCTCAGTCCCCTGCAGAGGCCTCCTGAAAACACACCAAGGACACAGATCATGTCAACTCCCATCCACTGAGCACACGCCAAGTTTATTGAGCACATACTAAGGCAATGTGCTAGGGTGACCTCACCAGCCTGTGTGGAAAAATGACCACTTTAACGTCAGTGCCAAAATCAGAGGGGGTCCTGGACCACCACCCTCCCCCCCCCTCCGCTGTGTGTTGCAGGACCTCATGCTGTCCCCTGAAAGTCCCCCCAGTTACTTCCAGGCCCAGCCAAGGTCAAGGGTTCACGCACAGATACCCACACCCCACCCCACCTCGAGCTCGTCCATTCCTAAGTATTGATGGGGAGGGTAAAGGTTGCCTCTCCCTTGTTGTCCCTCTCTCTCTTCCTACCCACCTCCACCCTTGATGAGGGGACCTTCCTCTCCTATTCCCTTCTGGCCTTCCCAGCCCCTCCTGCCCCTCTCACCACGTCAGGGAAGTGACGGCCCCAGCAATAGTTGATCAGCATTCCACTTAGAAATACAGCCAGCAGACAGGGCTACCCAGACCCAGTCCCGCCTTGAACCAGCACCCTGCAGCATCCTGACGAGCAGGTGTTCTCCCAAACCATGTGGGGACAGCACAGACTGTCAACCAGCCCCTCACCTACCCTCCCTGTCAGTCCCCACCTGCTCTTCTCTGAAGCCACACGGAACACAGAGGCTTGCTCCTCCACGTGATGGGGGCAGCCGGGGAGACAACTATCTCACTAAGCACCTGCTATTGGCCAGGCACTTGGGGTGCAGAGGTGAGCAGCAAGCTGTGGCCCCTGCCCTCAGAGGATGTGACAGGTCCGTGCAATACAAATCGAAAAGGAAAAGAAAAAGAGCAAATTTTATTGGGCATTTGCTATGTACCAGACACTGTTCCCAGCACTTTATGTGAAGTAATTTAATTATCCCCAAAGCCCTCTTTTTATCTTCACATATGCTATTAGCCCCAAGTCCCGCAGACACGATGGTGAGCCAGGATTCCAGTCAAAGGGGCTAGCAGCTGGAATTAGCAACTAACTCTGCGTGTTTTAAGTGTTGGCTAGAGTTTCACCTCTCAATTTAAAGCGTTCTTCTCTTCCATCATATCCAAAACACTAAATTTGCCTGTGCTCCCCAGAATGGCTCGGGGCCATTGGAAAGCGGCACCGTCCGGTGGTGCCATCTAAGGGCAGAAATGTGAGTTGCAGAGGTTTAAGTGCAGTAGAGCTGGCCGGTCGTGCAGGGACCTAAGGGACCAAGTGCAGAAAAAGATCCTGTTAGAATGCCAAGCGCCAACCACCACCCCCACCAGGTATGTGCTGTGTGTGCCATTCGGAGTTGTGATCAGGCGTGCGGTTCCCAATCAGGAGGCAGTTCACTGTGCAACTGCGTCTCTAAAACCGTCATTTCTTCAGGGGTCCCAAGTTCTTTTTAGTATGAACCCAGGTGACTTCAAGAGTTCTGAAAGCTGGGGCGCCTGGGTGGCTCAGTCAGTTAAGCATCCAACTCTTGATTTCAGCTCAGGTCATGATCTCCCGGTTCGTGAGATGGAACCCCACGTCAGGCTCCATGCTGACATCGCAGAGCCTGCTGGGGATTCTCTCCCCCTCTCTTGGCCCCTCCCCCCCCCCCTCAAAATAAATCAATAAATAAACTTTTTTTAAAAAGAGAGAGAGAGCGTTCTGAGAGCGAATTATCTGACCAAGGACTTCATACAGTCCCTGAGCAATGTGCAGTTGTACGTGTTTCTGGAGTTAGGTAGACTGGAAACAGTGACCTTACTGGGGGATGTTAGGGAAGGGACATCACTCACAATACTGGCAGTGTTCCTTTCCTTAGGCTGGGTGGTGGGTATATGGATGTTCATTTTATTATCCATTAAGCTTTTTATATATTTTTATAGATATGAAATATTTTTTTAAATGGATTAAGTCTTGGGGCACCTGGGTGGCTCAGGCAGTTAAGTGACCGACTTTGGCTCAAGTCATGATCTCCCGGTTCATGAGTTCGAGCCCCGTGTCAGTCTCTGTGCTGAATGCTTGCTCAGAGCCTGGAGCCTGCTTCGGATTCTGTGTCTCCTTCTCTCTCTGCCCCTCCCCCGCTTGTGCTTTGTCTCAATCTGTCTCTCAAAAATAAATAAATGTAAAAAAAAATTTTTTTTGTTTTAATGTATTAAGTCTTGGGGCACCTGGGTGGCTCAATCGGCTGAGTGTCCAACTTCAGGCTCAGGTCATGATCTTGCGGTTTGTGAGTTTGAGCCCGGCATCGGGCTCTGTGTTGACAGCTCAGAGCCAGGAGACTGCTTCGGATTCTGTGTCTCCCTCTGTCTCTGGGCTTGGTGTGGATAAGCCGCCCTAAGGACCCTTCCCGCCCTGGACTTGCCATTCCCTGGGCCTCCCTTCCCCCATTCATGCTCTCTCTCTCTCTCTCTCTCTCTCTCTCTCTCTCTCTCAAAAATGAATAAATGTTAAAAAGAATTTTTTTAATGTAGTAAGTCTTTAGGACAAACTTCCCAACATTTGAGACCAACTCAGTATCACCCCAGTGTTTGTGATGAGAGGTCTACAGGGAAATCTCAGCACGTAACCCAGCACTGGCCGTCCAGAGAAGAAAACCAAGCCCCAAGGTCAGGAAGCTATGTGCAGCTCCGTCCTGAGAACACAGCCCCTTCAGCTCCTAAAGTCTAACGGACAAGAACTACAACGGATATCTTACTCATTTGAAAAACAGTAAGTACTTACGATGTGCTCAGCACCCCGTGCGGTGCTGGGAATCCAAAAGTAAGCTAGATGGGGCTCCTTCCAACACAGAAGTGGCTTCATACTGGAAATGAGTCCTGACCAGAAACAATGGGACAAGACAGAGGGTGGGAGGTGTCATCAGAGGAACACTGGGGACCAAATGAGCACTTGCACCTGGAATTGGCTGCTTGGAGGAAGGGGCATAAAGCTGGGCCTTCCAGAAGATTTGCCGGAAGGAAGAGACCTGTCCCAGAAGGAGAGAACAGTGCCAGGAAACAGCAGAAGGTGAGGCTCCAGGGATAGGTTTGGGGAAGAGCAAGCAGAAGATAGATTTTGGAAAATGAATCCTGGATTCTCAAGTCAGAGAAGGAGCTGAGGCCCCCTGGCGGCAGGCCTGGGAGAAGTTTAGACCTGACTCTGCCAGGATGGGGAGCCATGGCAGGTGTCTGAGCAGGAGAGGGCCCATCGGCATTACTGCGGTGTACTGGTGGTCAGGACAGGGAGCAGCTTGAAGCAGGGAGACCTCTAGAGCTGACCAGCAAGTCAGCAGTGTGGGCCTGTGCCAGGAGGGGCGAGCGGAGGAGGAAAGGGGTCCCATCTTGGGTCTGTCTCTGTCAGGGAGTCCACATGTCCTGGATGAGGAGTCAGCTGGCAGACTCTCCCCGCCACCAGAGGAGATACAAGTTTAGCAGCCCAAAGTGAAGCACACCCATCCCTTTCCCGCCTTCTCCATTCAGCCCCACTTCTCGACACCTTCTTATACCCTCAGGCTCGTGCGTCCCCCGCCCCATCCTCCAAGCACCCTCAGACATTTCCACGAGCACTGAGCACCTGGTGTGTGCACAGCACCCACTGGGCCCTGAGGGGGTCGCAAGAGAAGCTCAAGCCCTGCCCTTCGGAGCTTACATCTGCACTCGCCAGAGGGACAGCCGGGGTCTGTAAGGTGGATCCTCTATGATGCCCCTTCCTCCCACCAAAAGAAAATCCCCCCCACCTATCTGCCCACTAAGTTCCCACCAGAAGAGATGTATTGCTTAGATCCCAAACTTGAGTCCTTGTACTAGATGGAATGGTGGCCCCAAAAAGAGATGCCCGCATCCCAGAATCTGTGAATGCGAGCTTATTTGGCAAAAGCAATTCAGTTAAGGTCCTTGAAGTGAGATCATCCTGGATTATCCAGGTGGGCCTCGAATCCAACGACAAGTGTCCTTATAAGATACAGAAGAGGAGATGTGGACACATGGAGGAGGAGGCGATATGAAGACCGAAGAAGGAGAGACTGCAGTGATGCAGCCATAGGCCAGCAGTTATCACTACTACCCTGATGCACAGAGAGGTTAAGCGGCCCGCCCAGGGTCACACAGCTTCTGAGTGGTGGAGCTGGGATCAGTGCCCTCACCCTGAACCATTGCAGGGGCCCCTCTCGCCAGCTAAGGGCTCTTGGAACATTGCTCTGCTTTCTTCTTTCTGAGGACAGCCTTGTAAGCACCCTTTCTGTCCCAGCTGCTGCGAAACTCAAGTCAACACTGACCCTCAAGGACAGCAATGGGACTACCCCTCATGGCCACCAGTCTTGTTTCCTTGTCGATTCAGGGCCTCTGGCTTGCTATCTCATCATTAGTGACAGCCTGCTTCTTTCTAGAGAGGATGCGGGAGGCAACACGTGTCAAAGGCATAAGAGTGAGACCAACACGTAGAACTGAGGCCGGGCCCACAGAACACAGAGATTGTACAGGCGGCCTGGAGCGGCAGCAGGTGCTGTGATATAGCCTCAAGGCCGCCAGGGTGGAAGAGGAAATCTGATCCGTTACTATCTGCACGAAGCAGACTGTTTTCTCTGTGGCGACAAAGTGCTCCCCTTATAATAAATTCTGATGAAAACTGCACCCATGGGCCTTAATATAGGGAGTGCTGAGCAAGGCACGGGGCTGCCCGTGTCCTGAAAAACCTTTGTTTGCTGCAAAGGGAAAGTCTTCTTCCGTGTGACTGTTGACCAATGCCGAGAGCATGGCACCAAAGGACACTTGGGGAAGAAGAATCCTCTAGGAGAGCGACCAACATCATCCAAGGACAGACTCTCCCAGGGCAGGACAGTCCAGTCAGGACCAGGACTCGGAGACCTAGCCTGGCTGGACAGCACGGCCCTTCGAAGCCATGCCCTAAACACCCTGCACCGGCTTTGGTTTGTGAGGAACTGGTTGTTCCCTGGGGGCAGGGTCCGGGCCTTCCCACGACAGCCTTCTGGTTCAGCGACCTCAACCGCTGAGCTGGTTGGAAAAGTGGGCGAATGGATGGTTGAGGCCAGCCACCCGCGCCCCCTTGCCTATTGTGGCAGACCCTTCCTTTGTCCCCTAATCTCTGCTGTCCCTTCAGTAGAAGTAGTGAAACTTCTAGTCTGTAGTTTATAGCTGGGCCCACGGGCGCCCAGGGCGTTGCCCAGCACCCCAGGCAGCTGGGTGTAGCCTTGTGACTAACTACAGGCGACAAGAAGTGAGTGGAGGTCATGAGTTCAGCCCTACACTGGGGGCACGCTTTCCCCTGGCCCTGTCCCCGGAACCCAGAGGTGGTGGTGACAGCCAGCTTAGATCAAACTTGCCTGTCAGCCTGTGAAGGAACAAGACAGAAAAAGCCCAAGACCTGGTTCTGGGGAGCTGCCATTCCAGTCCGGGAACGCTCCCGCCAGGACGGTTAGGGGAGAGGAAACCGAGCTCCCCTCTTAAGCCACTGTTGCTTTGAGTCTCTGATGCACTAGGAGAATCGACAGGCTGCCTATATCCCAGTGAACCCAGGAACTGCCATGAAAAGCCACTGCCTTCCGTCCCCGGGCACTCCTTTCCACTACATGGTCTCCTGGCTACTCGGTTCCACTATCTACACTTCCAAGTCGGGGGCTCACTGGTCCCACCGGGGCCATCACTGCGCCTGAGGCTTTTCACTGCAACCCTGCAAGAAACTTTCTATTCCTGTTTTACAGATGGGGAAAACTGAGGCTCGGAGACACGACCAAAACTGTGAGAGCTCAGAGGCAGTAAGAACTGGTGGAGGGGTGTCTGGGTGGCTCAATCGGTTAAACAGCCGACTTCGGCTCAGGTCATGATCTTGCGGTCTACGAGTTCGAGCTCTGCGTCGGGCTCTGTGCTGACGGCTCGGAGCCTGGAGCCTGCTTCGGATTCTGTGTCTCCCTCTCTCTCTGCCTCTACCCTGCTCGCACTGTGTCTCTCTCAAAAATAAATAAACATTAAATAATAATAAATAAATAAACAAACATAAAAGAAAGAAAGAAAGAAAGAAAGAAAGAAAGAAAGAAAGAAAGAAAGAAAATTGGTGGAACCAGTCTCAAATCCAGGTCTGGCTGCTCCCAAGGCTCTGCTCTCTCTGACAGAAAGAAGAATTGTTCACCCAACTCGGCCAAATGTCCAGTGGTTGTTTTCGTATCGGGAGAGAGGGTGTCTGTGGGAGAGGTCCTGGTGAACCTGTCCAGAGGCTAAGCTCAGTCCCCCACGAGCTAGGGAGCTTGTGATAAGATTTCAGAGGGAAGCTATTCTGCATCAAACAGGGAGAAGACTGGGACCAGGAGGAGGCTGGAGGGAGAGAGGAAGATCAGGGCGGGGGGGGGGGGGGGGCGGTTGCAGGGAGGGCTGGGCAGACCTCCAAGAGCTGTGACAGGGTGCTGCCCACCACCCACTAAAATCTCAGTAGGACCCTCCAAAAGTCACAGAACACTGGAAAGAGGTGGCTTTCTCGTGCAAACGGGGGAAGACACCCGCCCTGGGCCACGGTTGAGGCCCCAGCTGCCACGTCGTGAGAGGGACACGTGGTGGAGGGAGGGCCTGCGTTCTGCTGTGTGGCCATGACCTTCCCAGCCGGCCAGTTGGCAGATCCCACCAAGTGCACCTGGACTTTGCGACCCTGAAAAGACCTTGTGCCACAACAGCCCACGGCGCGTGGGACCTGGCAGAAGCCCCCTTGCCCTCCGGAAGGGCCCTGCATGAACCAGGTTGCAGTTAGCTACTGCAATGTTTCAAACCTCCTCCAACATAGTGGCGTGAGCAGCTCCCGTTGTGTCATGCTCAGAGTCTGGGGGTCAGGGCTTTGGGACAGGGTGTGTGTCAGGGACGGAGCCTGGAGCCTCAGTTTGGGAGGGCTCGACTGGGTGGGGGCGACTCGGACGTCTGGGGCTGGAACCCTTCTTCCGGCTTCTTCACGCACATCTCTTTCCAGAGAGCACCTGTGGCTAGGACTGGGGGAGTGAGCCCCCGGGTCACTGCGCTTCCTCAAGAGTCCGTCCTGACTAGATGCCTGGGAAGAGAAACGGAAGGAAAGAAGGGGCGATGTCTAAGGTCCTGAAGGTGAACTTGGCCAGTGCCGCCGTTTCACCAGTCTGGTCCTCCCATGAGCTTCTGCTTCACCGCCACCTCCACTTTCCCGGCTCCCCACGCCCCTGGCCTCTGAAACAGGACTCCGGTCCAGCCCTGTACCCCTGCGGGGTCCCTCCACCTCCTATCCTCCAGCCTGCTGGGGCTCTCTCTCTTGTTTAGAACCAACGGGCCCAAAGATCTGTTTTAGGAGTTGATTCAACGTTCTATTTTCGTCCGTTCCAACCAGCCTCATCTGCGTGCCTACTGCACAGCCAGTGCAGGAAACAAACCATTCTAGGGAAAAGAGGGGATTCGGTTCAAGGGAATCCGGTGCTCGTAAAATCGCGGGGTGGAGATGGCAGGCGTCAGGAGGCTTCCCAGGGAATTGCTGAGTTCAAGGACACACCAACAGACCCCCAGGTCACCATCCACAGATCCAGGATCACCACCACCAGAGCTACCACCGGACGCCCAAGGCAGTCGTGCGCGGACCCCGTAGTCTCCGTCGCACAACCTTGCTGGTCGGCAGAGGACGGCCCCCGCCAAACCTGCAACTCACAAGCCCTGCACAAGTGCATCTATCTGACGGCACGTTGTTGCAAGGGAGCCTGAGGAGCATGGTGTCTGATTTCCTGGCCCCTGCAGGACACATTGGGGATGAGGACACATTGAAGGATGAAGGAATGGATGCTGAGATCCAGTGCACAGTCCCCAGCCCAGAAGAGAAGGCAGGAGTTCGCCGGACCCCTCGCTCAGGGGTGGGGGTGACAGGACTCTCTGTTCTCTGGGCACCATCTGAAAGTTGGGGCTCATCTCCCCAGTTACCTGACTTCTGGTCTATTTTTCCTGCCATTGCTTTGGCACCTCTAGAGCCCTCCATCACCCGTGGACCTCTTGCCTCAATAGACTGACATCCTCTCTGCTGGAAAGCGGAAAGAGGCAGGTGGAAAGCGGAAAGAGGCGGGTGATACTGGCTCCTTTTGCCACCAGGTCCCTTTAGTCTCCCCCAAAAGGCACATCTACTCCATATGCAAATGTATTTACCAAAGTACTTGCATGAAAGGGAATTACCTCTTCTGAGAGGAAACATTAAAGCCCCAGCTGACTTGGAGTTTCCCTTGAGTTTCACTAAGGAATGCACTTAAAAACAAGGGCCTTTCCAAGGCAGGGACTCCTCACACGGAGTCTCCCAGTCGGGGCTGCCCTCCTGCCTCCAACACCCCCCTCTCCTTCCCTCTCCCTCGGACATCCACCCCTTCCCGCCATGGACCCCTCACCTGCCTTCAGAACAGGCCTCAGGTCTGGCTCCTGAAGCCTTAAATAGATTCCAAGCCTGGAGGGCGGCTTGGAGGAGGTGGGGTGCAGTCCCCAGGGGACAAGGACAGCAAACCTCCCATAAATTTCCTAGTCCCACTAAGGGAACTAGAGACACCCCGTTCCTTCTCAGGTGGCTCCAGGCTACAAGAACGTGGAAGCAACTCCCAGGGACAAGACAGTCAGACGAATGTGACTGCAGGAAGAACAACCCCACACTTGCAAGGCGCCTGTCCTGCTCCAGAGGTCATCAGGGTCATCCCGTTACCCTGTCCAGGATCCTTCAGGGCCTCTTCGCATCAGAACAGGGCCCTGGCCTGGGTTACCTTCTTTAATCCAGAGCCTTCCCTATGCAGAAATGAAGGGTGCCTCCACTCCCCTAGCACACTCTCAGGGTGCCTTGGGAGCTTATTCAAGGGAGTTGAGGCTGAGACAGTGGCCCTCCCCTCCCTCACCCCTACTTACTTACTGCATAAGTAAGGGGGTGTGGGCAGGGGTGAGGTATGCCAGGGGAAGTGCTGTGGGCAAGAGCACAGCCTTGAGGCTGGCAAGGGCTGGAAGGAAGGCTCAGAGGAAGAGATAGTGGCCGGTGTGGCTGGAGTCGAGAGGGAGGAGTGGGCAGGGAGCCTCTAAAACGAACTCCTTAGGCATGACCTCCCCAGACTTCTCCATCAAGTAGCGGTGGACTGAGGCTGTCCCTCTCTGAGGCTAGGGGAGGGGAAGAATGGGGTGGCCATCCAGTTTTCACCCACTCCTGCATGGGAAGCTGCTGCTGCCCTCTGGCTAACAACCAAGGCGAGAGCCTGCTGGGCTGCGGTGACCCTCTGATGCCTCCCCAGCGACCATTCTCCTTTTCTTGGTAGTGTTCCTGATATTCTGTCCACACTTCCCCAAACAACTCATTGTGCTTTGTGGGAAACTGACGCCCCCATGGGTTCTAGGGTGGGCGTGCAAGACCATGCCTGCTCCCCACCAGTTATGGGCTCAGGATGGGAATATGACCCATGTGGGTCAAGTGGGCTGCTTGGAAAGTCGCTTCCTCACCCTCTCAGGAGAGCCTCCCAAAGCCACCCTCCCTCTCGACCTGGACCTGAACCAGGGAGCCGCAAGCGCGGGAGCTGCTGTACCTCTTTGGGCCACACGAGGGCACCAATCTCAGGTGGCTGCCACGTTCACGCCTGGCTGTAGAGAGACTGACTATCCAGACTTTGCCCATCTGAGCTACTGACTACCCCGGTCTTGACTGGCGGAGCCTGAGTCAAACCAGCCCTGAGGTCCATCTTCCTCTGTACTAGCCAGTTGGCTGAGCTCCTAAACCTTTTTTACTGCTTAGCCCAGTGTGAGTGAGGTGTGTGTGTCCTTGCAAAGGAAAGCCTTCTGCTAACTCCACGGTGCTTCTCAAGCTGCAAAAAGCAAGTGTGCCCAGGCATGAAACAGGAAAGAGTCAACATAGGCAGGGAGCTGCCGAGAGTTTGGTGGCCAGAACAAAGGATGCACGTGGGAACAAGGGGGCTGGGTGCACCCAGGCGACATGGAGGTGTAAGCCAGGTTAAGGAGACACAGAGAAATGGGCAACCAGGGAGGTTTGAGGCAGTAATGTGATGACAGAGCAACACTGTCCTATAAAATTTTCTGCAGTGACAGAAATGTTCTGTACCTGCACTGTCCGATATGGAAGCCATTAGCCACATATGGTGACTGAGTACTTGGAATAGGACTTGAACTAGGACTGAGGGACTGAATTTTTAAATTGTATTTCATTTTAATTAATTTAAATTTAAGCAGCCACAGATGGCTAGCGGCTACAACATTGGACAGCGCCACTCTGGAGGAAGGGCCGGAAGGCAGAAGATTTGGAGGCAGGGACCCCTGTGGAAATGGTCCAGGGAAGAGAGGGAAGACAGTGGTAAAGACATGGAGAGGACAGTATGGATGCCAGAGGTTGTTAATAACTAGAACCAGGAAGCAAGTCATGATGATGAACTGAGAGTGGGGAGGAGGGAGGTAGAGCCTCGGGGGTTCCCAGGCAGGATGCTTTTGCTACAGCATCACCAGGAGCAGGTGTAGAGATGATGAGCTCCATTTTGGACACGGGGAAACTGACGTGCTTTGGGACATACAGGTGGGGGCATCTGGTGGACAGTTCTGTATGCGGCTCTGGTGCTCAGGAGAGAATCAGAGCTGGAGAGGGATTTGTCAATCCCTAGAGCTCACGAACTGACAGCCCACAGGCCACGTGAGACCACAGGTGGAAGTTTGGACTGGCTCACATTGTTTTCGAATGGAAGCTACACTTCAAATTCATGGTATTTGAAAATCTGTATTTCCATCTCTTCTTGAAAAACCAAAAGATCTGACACCATCAGGCCTGATCCCTCCTGCAAGAGCCGTCTCTAGTTGCCTAGCAGCCCCTCCCTTAGAGGGACACCCTCCCTTGCCCACCTAGCCCTGTGGGCACTGTCTTTGATCACCCTTGATAGAATATTTGGTAGTTGTGGTAGATTGTTTCAAAAGACTCACAAGACTTCCTCTTCCATCCTACAGGCCCCTTTACAAAGTAACTTGCTCACTACTGTCCTCAAGAGGTGCCATCTAGGGGCACCTGGGTGGCTCAGGCCATGAAGGTTGAGCATCTGACTCTTGATTTCAGCTCGGGTCATGATCTCATGTTTCGTGAGATCGAGCCCCACATGGGGCTCTGCGCTGACAGCTCGGAGCCTGCTTGGGGTTATCTGTCTCTCCCTCTCTATCTCTCTGCCCTTCCCCTGCTCGCTCACACGTGCATGCATACACTCTCTCTAAATAAATAAATAAATAAATAAATAAGTACTTTTTTAAAAGGCCACCTATGTCCTCCTCTTGAACCTGGGTTGGCTTTATGACTTGCTTTGACCAAATGCAACAGAGGTGATATCAGGTAACTTCTCAGGACCCAGCACCATGTCAAAGAAGCTCAGGTTAGGGGCACCTGGGTGGCTCAGTCAGGTAAACATCCAACTCTTGTTTCGGCTCAGGTGGTGATCTCGAGGTTTCGTGGGTTCAGGCTCCACATCAGGCTTCGTGCTGACAGTGTGGAGCCTGCTTGGGATTCTCTGTCTCCCTCTCTCTCTGCCTCTCCCCAACTTGCGCTGTAACTGTCTCTCTCAAAATAAATAAACTTAAAAAAAAAAAAAAAAAAAACTCAGGCTAGATTACAAGAATGATAGATCAAGGGAAGAGAAAAGTGCCCCAGCCATTCCATTGCCCTCCCCCCATGTGGGGTACCAGTCATGGGGGTGAAAGCAGTGGAACCGCCCAGAATGCCCCTAGGAGCCCTGCAAAAAGCCCTAGAATCGTGAGCAAATAAGAAACGAGGGTGGTGGTCCTTTCAAGCCACTACAGTTTGGAGGAGTGTGTCCTGCAGCAACAGAAAGCTGAAACAGTAGTTAAACGCACCGGATGGACAAGATCAGTCAGGGAAAAGAGAGTGAGGACAATGCAGGATATGACCAGTATCCAGGGTTGGACAAAGGACAAGCTACCGAGACGTGCTGGGGGAGAGGTCCCTCTCCAAGCGAAACTGAACTCAACAGAGAAAAAGTTTTGTGAGAAATTTTCCAGCTGAGCTCTTCCCCCAAAAAATTACGTGAGTTTTAATAGTAAAATAGTTCCATAAAGAACGTGTGCATTTCCATTATTTTAGTACAGCAACAGAACCAACGTGACAGCTCCCAGCCATAACCACAGCAGCCAGAGTTATGGCTCAGAAATTAACGTGCAGAATGTATAATATGACAAAGCCTACCAAGGTACGCTCAGATTAGTCTAGTAAAACATTACCAATCTCTCAGCCGATGCAGTCAACTTCCCCACAGAGTGGGTATGTCAGGCCCTCGGGCTTCCTCAGCATGGCGCCTGGGTCCCCACACCTCAGCCAACAGCCCCAGGCCACTGACGCCCGTCTGTGGGTCAGTTCACTTTAGGCAACACAGTGGCGGACCTGCTATAGAGACTGGTCAAACCAAGCCAACAAAAGTCCACTCGAGAAAGGGACTTTCTTTGAGACAACCACGCTGCAGGAAAACCAGCCAAGATCTATTGCGTTGCAGGAACCGCAGAGCATAGTCAACTTTGGGTAAAATAGTTGTGGCAAAATTGAAGTTCTGGGATTACATTTACATCCTGTATAAAATTCTTGAACATATTTGGCCATTGCTCCCTGTAGAGGTTTGTTTCACATAAGGAGCAGTTCCGAAATGTGTTTTTTAAAACACTCTTTGGGGGAAACGTGAATTTAAATTTAGTAATGTGGCATTATAGTCCTTGGAAAGAAAATTAATTTTATACTGTTGTTCTGACAAAGTAAGGGAAATGCACTATCTGAAGTAATGTGATCTAATTTTTTCCAAAATGTTTCTTCTCTTCTAAAGGGAAGATTTTAAATGACGTTTCCCAAAGTCTGTTTGTTGGAATGGTGGTCCCATGAGATGCTCCTTAAAAAGAAAACAAGGGCAGGGGGGAGGGAGGACAAAGGAGAAAAAAGAATTCTTTGGTCACATCTACCTATTTAACTTTGCTTAACACAGTACTCCCAGATTGATTAGACCACAGAACCTTTGTTTTCAAGTACTGCCCATTAAAGTCCCTTGAAACTAGAGCAACCAACCAAAGAACCCACTTTAAGAAACACTGCCTAGGGGTGCCTGGGTGGCTCAGTCAGTTAAGTGTTCAACTTTGACTCGGGTCACGATCTCACAGTTTGTGAGTTCAAGCCCTGATTTGGGCTCCTGCTTCGGATTCTGTGTCTCCCTCTCTCTCTGCCCCTCTCCTGCTCACACTCTGTGTCTCTCTCTCAAAAACAAATAAACATTAAAAAATATTTTTTGGAAGGAAGGAAGGAAGGAAGGAAGGAAGGAAGGAAGATTGCCTTAGCCACTGGAGGAGGGATTCTGCCAAATGGTTTTGAAATATTCATCAATTAATTCATTTCGCCTACAATTCCTGTAACATTTGGTATCTGATAAAGAAATTTTAAACAAGAAGATACATTCAAAATTGGGAACCAACAGACAACAAACTGTCCCAGTCACCAGCCACCTGTGTGTTTAAAGTGACTGGTTCTGCTCCCACTGTTTCCGTAACTTCTGGAACACACCGCCCCTCCCCACCTCCGTACTAAAGTGTGTTGCTCAAATCTTCAACCAATCACACAGCTCTGCCCCTCTCCGCCCTGCTTGCACACCGGGAAAAATGTGCTGATTTTTTCCACAAACCCATGCAGAGTAGTGTCTAAAAGAACGGACAGTGTTGAAAACGTTTTGGAGTTACTTGCTTTCCTCCACAAACTTCACTGTTCATTGATTTGTTATTGCTAAATCCAACAGGTGAACATGACAATCGATAGCTGGAAGGCTGCCAACTGCCCCCCTTAAACTTTGCTGTCATTTCTCCAAAGCCTCCGCTCATGCCAGCAGCATAGCATATGATCAACTCCCGTGTGCCTCAGTTAGGTTCTAGTCCATTTCCGGAGTTAACACATCTTTTGCTAGAGAAAACTAAGGGGCTATGATGCATTTATAGTTTCTCCCTCCTCCCCACCCTGTGATTAAAGAAGTAATCTAAGAGACGATGTCATTTACTCAAAAATACATTTCCTACCGGCCCTCTATGTGCAGAGAACAAAACAGCAAAAACCCCTCTCCTAATGGAGCTGACATTTGAGCAGATGGCTCAGGCAGAGAAGTTCCCAGCTAATATGGTGGCTCTTATCATGAAAAGCAGTCCAAGAAAGAGGCAAATCTGTGCCTTTAGCCAGGTTGTTGTTCTGCAAGGAAGGGGTCCAAAGTTAGGAGAATAGGAAGGTTCCCGTCGACTTTCATCTGCGAATGAAGAGCAGCTCTCACACGGGTGGGAGAGTCTAGGTGGCTCAGAAGGAGAAAGACCCCGGCAGAGAAATGGAGCTGGGGTTGAAGCCTCCGCCTGTGGAAACAACAGAAGCCCAGGCTGAGGGCACCCCCATGGACTGTCAGTGAAACGAAACCCTTAGGGACTCTCACGTGGTGCAAGGGAGTAAGGTAGTTAAGACGAGTCGCCTACACAGCTTTGGAATCCCAACCAGATCCTTCACTAAAATATATCTTGGGGGCGCCTGGGTGGCTCAGTGGGTTGAGCGTCCAACTTCGGCTCGGGTCATGATCTCACCGTTCACGAGTTCGAGCCCCACGTTGGGCTGGGCCTGCTGCTGTCAGCAAAGAGCTTGGAGCCTGCTTCAGATCCTCTGTCCCCCTCTCTCTCTGCCCCTCCCCACTCACGATCCTCCCCTCAAAACTAAATAAACATTAAATTAATTAATTAACTAATTAATTAAATACATCTTGGACCATCAGAGAAGCTCAGTGTGTTCTGGGCCAGGGGAGCGTGGCAGCCAGGGACAGGAACAGCTTCTTCTGTCCTACTCACTGGCCATCGGTGGGTCGTTGGCCAAGAAGAGTGCAGGCCCTCGGGCCTGAGAGCTCAGGAGATGACACCCAGGCTTCCCCCTCTCCCAGAGTGTGTGACATGGCTTTGTGGCCATCATTTCTGGGTCACTCTTCAGTTTGGGTAGAAGAGCACGCTCCCTGCACAGGGTAGGGAGGCTGGGGCCTCCGTGGCCCTGTCAGGACACCTGTGCTCCCTGGGCCACCTTGCTGTGTCTTAACCACACAGGGGACACAGGGCCCCCCACGTGTCTCTATTGATTCTCTCCTTCAGGTCTTTGGCCAAATGTCTCCTCCTCGGTGACACCTTCCCTGATGACCCTGACTTAAAATGTCAGTCGTTCCCCACACTGCGCAGGCACCCTCCCTCTTTTGTTCTCCTAGCGCTTATTACCAACTGTTACCAGTTGAGTTGTGACCCACCCACCCCCACCCCCCCCACCCCCCCACCCCCCCCCCCCCCCCGCCTTGCCACCAAAAGAGATGTTGGAGTCCTAACTCCTAGCGCCTCAGAATGGGAACTTATTAGGAAACAGGGTCAGTGCAGACATAATTAAATTAAAATGAGGTCATGCTGGATTAGGGTGGGCCCCCTAATCCAACCTGACTGGTATTTTTTTAAGAAGAAAGAAATTTGGAAACAGAGACACGCGGCAGGAGAACGCCGCGCCCCATGACAACGGAGGCAGCTGACATTTCAGAGCCGTGGCAGAGAGGTGGCGATTTCAGCTCCAGAAGGTGGGGGGAGCACCCCAGGCGAGAGGGCAGGGGAAGGGGAAGGCCAAGGACAGAGTCCTGAGGAACTGAGCACGCAGGGCTGGGAGGGGCAGGAGGAGGGGCTGGCACAGGGATCTGCCAGAGAGGTGAGCCGGGGCAGGGGTAAAGCAAGACTCCCCCAGGGGCACGCAGCCGGGAGCTGGGGGGCCCAGGTTCCACCCAGGCTGGCGCTCCCACACTCTGGACCACATCCTCTGGGAGCTTCCCTCAGTGGGTGTTAGTATTATCCAATTTTACCTGTGAGAGAGAGGATTTCCATTACTAAGTGATGGACCCAGGGGGAGCCCAGAGTCACAGCCTCCTCTCTCCAAGGCCCCGAGCTTCCTGCAGAAGCTGGGGGAGGGGGGGCGGGGGGGGGGGCAGCAGTCCCCTGCAAGTGGCCAGGTGGGCCGCTGAGATAAGAACTACGAGGCGGCCTCAACCACCAACCCCCCCACGCACACACACACACCGCATCCCCCCAGGGCTTGGATCTCCTGCCGCCAGCTCGGACAGAGGCCAGGCTGGAGAGGAGCGAAGGGCGCACACGTGGGCGCAAGTGCGGGCCACTCTTTGGAAAAGTCTGGCTACAAAGATGAAGTGAGACGCGGGGTAGTAACTGGAGGAGCACTGGGTGAGGAGGAGGGCTATTTTAAGCTGGAAGAAACCTGAGTGTGTTTGGAAGCCAGAGTCAGTGGAGAAGAAGCCACTGAAGGAGCATTAAAGAAACGAGTGGAGCAGCAGAGGGCACTGAGCCGGAGGAGGGGGAGGGGTGCGCCGCGGCAGGAGCACATCCTCAGCACGGGGACAGGCCACAGGAAAGCCCCTGGTTCCCAGGAGGCGCGCTGCAGATCTGGGGACAGAAGCGGAGGCAGCGGGCGTTGTCCGCTGGCGCCTCTGTTCCGTGAGAAGCAGGCGGCGAGGACGTCGGAGCAGAGAGCGGAGCGCAGGGGGGCAGAGGGAGGGCAGGGCTTGAGAGTGGGGAAGTCTTGCCGAAATTCAGCTGGGAGACAGCGCCAGCCGCAGGGAGGGAGGGCCAGGCGTGGCAAGGGTCCACTGGGGGGGCCACTCTTGGTGCCACCACTCTGCCCGGGGCTGCGATGTTCTTTGGAGGCACGCAGCGGCCAGGTGCGAGTTCAAAGAACAGAGAGTTGCATCCATCCAGGGCTGAGGCTCTAGCAGGAGGGCTCCGTGGGAAGAGTGAAGTCAGGAGATGGGCAGGAGCAGGACTGAGGTAACGCACATGGACTCCAAACTGGAGAGGAGGGACGTGGGGGCCGGCCGGGGCTGCGCCACAGGGAGGGCCTAGAAAGGGAGAGGTCAAGGGACCATCGTGAAAATGTGTGAATGAGCAAGCTGAAGGAATAGAAAGCACAACAGCATCTGAAGGGGTCTCAGAGGCGGAGTCCCCCTGGGTCACCCGGCAGGATGCGGGACTCTCACCAGTGTGCCTGCTGCGCCTTGGAAGGGCGGCTCAGTAGCCGCGGAGTAGGATGAGGTGCTTTTGTGAGTGTTCGTTCTGTGTTGCTTTATTTCGCCCGGGTATGATGAGCGTGTGGTAGGTAAGCATTCACACGGTACCCGGAAGGGTGCTACAAAAAATAAACCCAACCTTCTCCCGACCGTGGGTCCACCGTTTCCATTTTCTTCAGGACAGGGGCTCCTTTTGCCCCCCCGAGGTTGAGGGTAGTGGCCGGGTGGCTCAGGCTGGCCACACGGCCTAGCAAGAAGCCCTCCCCACTCTGTCCCTGCAAGTCTCAGGCCGAGGCCCCCTCCCAGGACACCAGAACTGCTGGGACGTGGACGCTCCTGGCCACCCACTCGGTTCCAAAGTCTTTCCTTCCCTGACTGCCAAGATAGCAGTTTCCCTGGTTTCCCACCCACCTCCCCGGGATCTCCTCCTCTGCCTCCTTGACGGGCCCCTCTTCTGTCTTGCCTTTAAGTGGCGTCCTGCGGGGTGGCATGCCAAGTCTCCTCCCATCTTGCCCCAGCCACTCCCCCAAAGCTGACCCGTTCCCACAGCTCCGCTTTCTGTCTCTAGCAGCATCATGTCCAGAACGCATCAGAGCTGGACGCATCCACGGTCCCCTCTGCAGCAGCCACAGGTTGGTTTATGGCCACACCGCATCTGTTCACCCCAGGACTGAAACAGGCCTAGATCTGGTGAGGAGACATCCCCTTCCTCTGGGCCCTGTGGTTTGTCAAGACACCCCACACACATACACTGTGAGTAGAGCATGGGACTGAGGCCTCGAACATTCTCCCCTTGCAGCACAGTGATTCAGGGTGAGCACAGAGTCAAACAGGCCCAGTCTCAGCTGCTCCAGGGGTTTGGCCTGGCTGACCTGGGAGATGACCCCACCTCTTTCCTGATGGATTTGAACCTGAGAATAAAGCCAACATCCTGCCTTACACAGAGGCTGGGACTAATAACAGGCACATGGACTGCGCATTTGCTCCCTGCCGGGCACCCTGCATGCGTGAATCTCATCCATCCCAAAAATGCACAAGCGAGGCCCTGCCTCTCCCCGCTCTAGCCACCGAGGGATTGAGCCCCTTGCACGGATCACACGGCTGGCGAATGCAGTGCCAGAGTTCACATCCAGCTGTGTGATTCCAAGTCCTCGCTCTTAACACCAGACCACCCTGCCAGAGGCTGACCGCAGTGAGCAGACTAAGCCACGGAAGGAGGAGGAACCAACATTGACTGAGACCTGAGTCACAGCAGGCCTGAGGTGAGAGCTACCCCTGGGCTTTTCAGTTACATGGGCCAATACATTCCCTCTGCTCAAGCCAGGTATCATTTGGGTTTCCAGTAAATGCAGACCGGCTGATAACATGTCACCTCAGTCGGTGGCAGGCATCTCCAACGGCCCAGGACTTCACAGCAGGACCCAGATCCCGCATCCCTCACATCCAACTAGTGACCAAAGCCTGGGCCCCAAATACTGCATGGATCTGTGCCCTTGCTTTCCCCTCCTAGTCCAGGCCACTATTGCTTTGCCGGGTTTTGATCACAGCCTCCTTGCTGTCCAGCCTGCTCCCCCCTCCCCCAACACACAAACTTCTGTCATGACCCCCTGAGGTCCAGAGCTCACCGAGTCACCCGGCAGCCTGAAGCCCTCTGGATACCTGACCACCCCCAGGATAAATTCCACTCCTCTTCAGCCGCCACGCCTCTGGTCTCATCTCCCTTCACACCCTGCTCCTAGGGTACCCCCAGCCCCACGCCTCTCTGCACCTCTGTCCAGAATGTTCCTTCGCCTTCTTCACCCCATACGTGTCCATTCTGCACACCATCTTCTCTATGAGCAGGTTACTCTCTGCTCTTGGCTCCGTTGACACTGGCCACTTCTTATTGTCTCTTTTAACTTCAGTTTCGTGAGCATGCCTGGCACAGAGCAGTCACTCAGTGAATACTCATGGAAAAGATGAATAAATGAAGTGTTCCCAGGAACCGGGTGGGTGGTCCTACACCTCTTCTCTGGGGATGGTCAGGTTCAGGGAGCGGGAAGTAACATCACATGATAATTACCGTGCAGAAAACCTTTCATCTATAGACAAGCACATTACCTGTTGGATCCTCACCATGACATTGCTGCCCCCATCTTATAGATGGAGAGACCGAAGTTCAGGACAGTTTGCCATCTAGAATTCAGTGCACACGCTCACAAAACCCCCTCTCATTTCAAAGCACCTCAGGTTAACGCTGGCCTGTGTGTGATTAGACCCCAGTTCAGCGGTTGAAGGAAGTGGTGTTCTTGCCCACACTGGCCACAGGGGGGCAGTCGAGTGCTGGCACGAGAGTGGCCACCTGGCCGCACCTCCTACCCACCCTTAGATTTGGATCGGGGTGTTGACAGGGAATAGCCACCACTGAGGAGAGCCCCGGGCAGAGGGGCCACGGCTGGAGCTGCTCTATCAGCATCAGCCAGAAAATGTTCAAACTGCAGGGAGGGTGGGAGCAGGGTACCACAAATACCAAGAGTCTGGAGCCGGAAACACAGACTGTATATGCCAAACTTGCATGACCAACGTGTTTAATAACAAGCCACAGGAAGTGACAGGGCCTTGCTGGGACACCCAAGATCTCCGAATGGGTGACAGTGACCACAGCCCTCAGCAGGGACGGGTCCCCGGCCTGTCGGACCACAGCCGCCCTGTATCAGAGATGGGACAGGGACCGCACTCATGTCCTCGGAGGCCTGGAAGTCAGGAGGCACAGCCAGCATCGGCTGCATGGAGTATGCAGGGTGTATGTCTACTTCAGTGCCCTGGACGCGCGGTGGATGCTCAGAGGATCTGGTCATTCCAGGAGCCACGCCCAGGAGGACTGCAGGAGGCTGAGTGGAGCACATTGGAGGCCGGGTTGAATGCGAGGATCCCGGTGGAGGCCTCACCCCAATCCAGGTCTCTCCCGGGCTGCTGTCCGCAACACTCACGGCTCAAAGGAGCGGGAGCTCCCCAGCATGGCAGGCTGGCAGTGGAGCTCTCCGGGAGACAGACCAACAGACCACGTAAGGCTCAGGATCTTTAACAGAGAGCGACCCCCACCTTCGCTGGAAAGGGAGTTGTACTGCATGGAAGGGGAGGAAAACCCGACACGGACCGGAAAAACCCGACAGCTCTTTCCAACTCAGGGTCAAACTCACAGGCGGCAGGAAGGGTGAGGGAAGATCACCCATCTGCGGCCCCAGCCTTTCCCTCAGGGACAGTGCAGGCTAATGGAGCCTGCTGGGGGGGTCCAGATGCCCAGCCTCACTCCATGGCACTCAGCCCACACCCACTCCCCCCACCTGTCACTCCAAGTTGGAGCCTGACAGATGGGGGCGACGGTGGCACTCATTCCCCAGTTTTCTAAATCTTTTTCCTCCCCAGCCTTGACAGCCTTGGCCAGGGTCAGAGTTCCATAGGAAACATCTCAGTATCTTCCCCCAAGAACATCGAAGTCCCCGGCACATCCCACACTCTGGCTCTCCAAGCACTGAGTTGAACAGACAGCAAAGGCAGGAAGTTGGATGAAGAAAGCCTTTGCCAGGGCAGCTGGGTGGCTCAGTCCATTGAGCATCCGACTTCAGCTCAGGTCATGATCTCGCGGCTCTCGAGTTCGAGCCCCGTATCCGGCTCGGAGCTGTCAGCACAGAGCCCGGGGCCGGCTTCAGATTGTGTCTCCCTCTCTCTCTACCCCTCCCCCACTCGTACTGTCTCCTTCTCAAAAATAAATAAACATTAAATAAACATATAAAGCCTCTGCCTACCCCCTTGGCTTGCCCCCTCCAGCAGATACATGACGCTGGAGGCACAGCCCTTCCCTCCACTGGATCTCTCAGTACACCCCTACCACCACCCAGACTTGAATCCAAATGCCAGTCCAAAAGTCACGGCCCTCACCTCTGATCCGTCTGCTCTGCCCATTTGGATTGTTCTCCATAGATACATATTCCAGTTGACTCTCTGAGCCCACCCCCACCCTCAGGTTCAGGCCGGGAAAGCTGAGCCCAGCTGGCTGGGGAGCAGCTGCAGGTTCCTGGAAGGCTGTCCCCAGCAATGAAAGGCTGTCTAACAAGGCCACTGGGGAAGAAGGGTCAGGAGCAAGGCAGTAACATGGGGGTTTTGGGTTCTGGTCCCAGAAGCCATATGCCAAATGGGGGTGTGTATGTGAAGGTTCATTCCTTCACAGGCAGAGGTCCTATTCTGCACCAGCATCTCAAACAGTGGTGGGAAATCAAGGAGGACAGGGCAAGAGGAATAACCCAGGGATGGGCCTTCTCACTCAGGGATGCCGCCCCCAACCCCTAAGCTCGGAATCGGGAGCCCCCAGCGGTCAGTTCCAGCTCTGTCGTTCACTTGAGCGCGTCACTCTCCTTTCTCCAAGCAGCCCCATTTGTAAAATACAGGGTTCACAGCACACACGGGAATTCCACAATCCCAGCTAGGGAAGGAGGGGAGAGCACAGGGCACAGGGAGAAAAACAGCAGGATGTGATCAGGCAAGGGGGGGGTGGTGAAGGAACCTGGATACAATAAAAAGAGGGCATTCTCACCCCTCGTCCGGGACACAGCAAAGGGAGGTGGGAGGTGTCCCCCAGGCCCAGCCTGCTGCCCTTGTGCCAGAGCAGACACACACACACCCCCCACACTGCCCTGGCCAGCCCTCTCCCTCCAAGGGGGTGGCAGTGGTGTCCCTGAGGTGAGAAGTCCACAGCTCAGCAAGGCCAGTGTGGCACAACTGCCTGGGATTAGCGCTAAACCCTGGGCTGCTCTGTCAGAGATCACACGTCGTCAGCTTCACAGCTGCTCAGCCACACGCTGCCCATGCTGTCACCTTCCCCTCACCAGGCTCTCCTCACGTGCACTGACTGTCTTCTCAGAAGGAAGCTAGGACCCTGCCTCTGCCCGTGACAAGCTACAGGTCAGAGACACCCCCAAAGAACAGCCATACCCACAGAAACCTCCCAGGGGCCCGTGGGTACAACACTGAGCAGAGGAGAGAGACAGTGAAGGCTTCCCTGCCCAACTCCTGGGGCTGTGCCCCAGGTGGCCTTGGCCTGGAATTACCTTGTCTTTAGGCCACCCAGGCCCTTCCTTCCAGATGGTTCTTGTCCTTGGAGAGCCAGATGGAGCCTCCACAGCTGGGAATCCTCAGCCCCAGCTTCCTGCAGCAACGTGCTCATGAGGCCCCCTGGCTGTCAGGAATCTTGCCATCCACCGCCTTCCCCACACATACCACAAAGTTCCTTGCTCAGGGCCACCTCTGCGCCCCAACAACCAGAAAAGGGACTGGGAGAGGGGGGACCCCGGCCATACCTCCCCATCCCCCAGAGACCTCCAGGCCCCTGGCTCTGCCATAAAACAGGACCCACACTCCCATCCCTGCCTCAAGAGGGGGGCCATAGCAAGGAATCTTACTCAAACCCCCTTCTGGGAACAAGCCTTCAGGAAGGAGAGGAGGAGGAAGCAGCAAAGGCCTGGGTTGTCCGAGTTTCCGTGACAGTGTCTCTCCTCAGCCTCCCAGCGGCATGGGCAGTGCTGGGGCACCCCTGAGTTGGGGGTGCATGCAGGGTAGAAGAGCTCCAAAGCACACTGAGGCCCCTCTGATCCGCCCCCACTTCCCCCTCAGGCAGGGTGACCCGCTCTTCTAGAGAAAGGACATGGGTGAGGCGCCGCTGGAGAGACACGAGATCGGGAGAAGAGAGGGTGGCAGCCTCTTCCCTCAGGTCCTGGCACACTTGGGGTGGCTGCAGGCCCCACCCTGGGGACGTGCAGAGCCCAGGCAGAGTCGCTGAAGAGCTGCCCCCCAACTCCGCCCCCGGCGCTCTCACCTGCGCAGAGCCAGGCTCACGGAGGGTGGGGAGGGTGTGGGAGGGCGCCGAGCCCTCCCACCCCCACCCCTCTCCGCAGCAGGGCCGAGTCGTGGGCCGCCCCGGAGGCCGCGACCCCCGCCCTCAAGCGTATGGGTGCCTAGGAGTCGTCGTCGTCGCCTCGGCCGGCGCCGCTGGACTCGGCCTCGCGGGACGCGCGCCGCTCGCGGAGCACCATCGCCGTCAGGCCCTCCGCACGCAGGAGGAGGCCACCGCCCAGGAACAGGACCCCGCAGAGCACGAGCAGTGACAGCACGCCCAGCACCGCCGCCTGCACGACGGGAGGCCCCTCGGGGGGCTCGGGCAGCACCCCCGACTGGTTGCAGCAGGAGCTCAGCCAAGTGGCTGGGGCCGCGGCGCCCGCCCCAGAGCCGTTCATGCTAAGACGCCGACTGCCCAGATGTGCGCGGAAGGGCCAGATGTGCGGGAGCCCAAGCCAGCAGGCGGGCCTCGCCGGGCTGCGTAGGGGAGGTCCCCGAGGGGCGGATCCCAGGCGCTGTAGGCTCCCTCGGGCGGGCGCTGAGCATTCAATATCCTCCAGTGTGGACTATGGCCCAGACTCCCAGGGCCCGGGGTTGTTTCTTCTCGTCCCAAGGGCCTCTACACCCACGCATGGTAATCCAGCCCATGCATTCAACCAAACCCAGGAGTCGGGTCCGCAAGGCTTTCCCTCTCTCCCTTGACAAAGGAAGTCAAGATAGCACCTCCCTCAGAACCCTGAAAAGCCCTTCCAGACCCCATCCCAGGTGCTGCCTGGGGTGCCACCGCACTAAGCAGGACACAAGACAAGCAAGCATTCCCGGCTGTCCTTGGGCCAAAGCTCAATACTGCTAGGTGGCCCAGGGGGCCACTTGAACAGGAGGCAAATGAGCAGCCTCCAAGACCTGAGGGATGTGTATCCTTACTCCTCCATCATCGCCTCTGGGAGCCTCTCGGAGCTGGACAAGCAGGCCAGTGCCTCCTTGGGCCACAGCAAGCAGGGAAGGGCGGGGGGGGGGGGGGGGGGGGGGGGGGGGGCTTCAAATCCTACCCCCATTCTTTTGCTCAGGTCCCAGAGATCAAGGAGTTACCAACCAATGAGAAAGCATATTTGAGTCACCAGGGCTCCTGCCCTGACCTTGAGTAAATCAGTCCCCTACATACAGGAAATTATAATGCCAAAAGGAATGGAAATGTTACTGTTCTGTCCACCAAGGGGAGTTCACTGCCAGCTGGGTGGCCCACAGCCAACCTGGAGTGGGGGTGGGCAGTGTGGAGCAGAGTGTCTCAGAGTCTGGCTGCAGACAAGTAGAAAGTCTCAAAAAGCCGGGATGGAGTCAAGACCCTTCTGCTCAGGTCTCCTGAAAGACAGCAACGCTATGCTTTTTAAAAACAAAGTCACAGCCAACAAACAGCTCTATCAGTCAACCAACTCCTCAGGAGGGATTAGCTAATGGCCAGCTAGGAGGAAAACAAGGTCTCGAGGGTTGCAGTGGGGCCAGGTGGGGATTACACACCATCAAGGACTTGCTAGGAAATGGCCTTCCCCATCTCCAAAGCCCCGAGAACCTCCTGAATTCTCCCAATGCTCCAGAGATCAAGGGCAAGACCGTACTAGATCTGTTGTGAAATATCACAGGGCTAAGGTGACTTGGAATGAGAAAAATGTGGTGAAGGCTTCCTGGCCATCCTATCTACCGGCTCCAGGGGCAAGACCCCCACCCACCCACGCCATTTGGCCTAGCAGAACCGCCCATATACAAAGAAAAAGCATTGTAAAATATAGACTAAATCAGTAAAAAGTACACAATAAGGAGTTCACTGATCTTGAGTATGCTGATGTAGAAATGAGTGTGTTAACAAAGCAGTGTCCTAACAACGAGCCAGGGCCAGCCCGACCTGGAACACCTCTCAGACACCTGCCTCAAGCTGGCCGATCTCTCTCCAGGGAAAGAAACCCCAAATCAGATGAGCTTTCTGATGCACATGGGGACCTGTACGTGCTCTATGAAGACAGAAAAGGTACTTTTTGAGGCAATCATGAAATAAGACCAGATAATATAAAGGGCAGGGCTATCACCGCTTCCTTAAGGAGGGAGAAGAAACGGCACAGTCCTATCCAAAAGCAACAGATCCTGATCTGTGTCATCATTCATAGGACTGACATGGTGACACCTGAATGGTTAACACCTGCTTACATGAATGTCCCACAAAGTACAAAATTGGTCAGTTTTAATCCCATCCCATCACGCTGGAATAATACCCTCAACACACACCTGTATCCTCATAGGTCTGTCAGAAAGTGTGAATGTTTCCGGGCCGAACACAAGCCAAGGGAGAGATGGCTCAACCTGAACTCACATTCTCAACTTTATTCACCATCCTAGCGATGGCTCTTCCATACAGCAGAGAAGGAAGGGGAACCCCCACCAGGGGTGTGGAGAGACAGTGAAGGCCAGACTTGACCATCAGCCAAGGTTAAAAGAATGACCAGACACTGGCAACCACAAAACAAGGAAGCCAGGGGTGGCCATTCCAAGTCTCATCAAGGACCTGGGGCAGGTTCCCGAGCCCCAAGGGGCCAACGGTACGATCCCCAGAAGCCAAGGTTTGCAAGCCATCAAGGAGAGCCCACGGCCCCAGTAAGGCCTAGAGGGCAAGGGTGTCTTTGATGAGCCTGCGCATGGTCGTGGTGACCGAGGTGCCCAGGGCATCAGTGATCTGGAAGGAAATCTTGTAGAGGTAGGGCTGCACGTCCCGCAAGCCTGTGTCAAACACGTTGTCCACCTCCGACTGCGTGGGCATCTTGGGCAGGTACTCATGCCGGTTCATCACCTCCACGATGTTGATGATCTTCTCACAGAGCTTCTCACCCACCTTCTCCCGGCAGATCTGCCGCTCCTGCTCTGTGGCCAGAGCTACCACGTGCACCTTGACCGTCCACACCTCCCAGGGGATGCATTCGTCTGAGAAAGGCCAGCGAGACTTCTTCTTCTGGTAGAACTCCAGGGACATCTGCCCCAGCCCATCACCCCCAGAGTTGCGCAGTGCATCCTGGGGAAGGAGGGGGAACGGATGAGCAGGCCAAGACCTTGGAGGAGCTCTCAGTGTGCTTCCTACACCCCAGGGAATTAGGCTCTCCTAGCTTTATTAGTCCTTCAGGGAGGGCGGGGAATGAGACCCACAGAGGGTAAAGGATTCGTGTGAAATGACACAGCGACCTGCCAGCCTAAACTTGAGTGCTCCAAGCAAATCAACAAAATCTGATGCTAAAGAAAAGCGGGAGGGGCACCTGGGTGGCTTAGTTGGTTGCGCGTCTGACTCTTGATTTCGGCTCAGGTCATGATCTCATGGTTTCATGAGTTCGAGCCCCACACCGGGCTCTGTGCTGGCAGCTCGGAGCCTGCTAGGGATTCTCTCTCTCTCCCTCTGTCTCTGCCCCTCCCCCATTCACACTGTTTCTGTCTCTCCCAAAATAAATAAACTTAAAAACACACACACACACACACACACACACACACACACACACACACACACACACAAGGGGGAAGGGAAGGACATACCAGATCCAGCTTCTCCCTTTTCTCTTCTGAGAAGCGAATGAGACCATTTCATCCAATAATTCTGCCTATCCCCTACCTCCAGGGGCTGTGGTGGCCCCACACTCCTAAGGCAGGTGGGACCCTGAAGCACCCTTCCATCTGAATTTTAGGGCCAACTCGGAGGGTAAGGATGCTTCCCTCAAGTCCTGAACGGTCTATCAAGGAACAATTCTCTCCTTTGTGGACACACCGAGGTCACGTGACTTTGGTAGTCATAGGGCTAACACTTCTACGATGCTTACTGGGGTGCCAGGCTGGTTCACCCACTTGACACATTCGATTCATTTAATCCTCACAGTGCGTATGCCCCGTGAAGCAGGTACGATTGTCGTTCCAATTTTACATACAGGGGAACCGAGGGCGAGAGAAGCGGAGTCACCTGCCCAAGGTCACACGCTCGTTGGGTGAAAGAGCCTGGCTCCGGAATCCATGCTCTTAACCATTACGTTCCACATGTCTCTTAGAGGCATCTGGAGGACAGTGACGACCACTGCCTCCCTTGACGAGGGATGGGGAAACTCATGAATTTGCCCTTTCTGGTCTCAGAGGGGCTGGGGAGTGAGGATGGGGAGACACTGTGGCCTCCCACCATGAGCATAGGCCATGGTGCCTGGCACAGTGTAGGGGCCCTCCAAACATTTGTGGACTGGAAGTCAGACAGACAACCCTCCTCCACTGACCTCAGAGACGGCACCTTAAAAAAATTCCCTCTTACTTTAAAACCTAAAAAAAATCAAATCCCCATTCCCACTGTTGGCAGCCTGATGTGCCCTCCCACCTTTCTCCATGCCTACACAGACACATACAACCACAGGCCCGGGGCGCCCCACCCGAGACCAGCAACCCTCCCTCCCAGGGAACTTCACATAGGAAAGGCCCAGACTGCTGAAGGGAAAAGTACAAGCAAGAAAAGGCGTCAGCAGGGAGAGCCGGACAGGCAGATAGAAGGTCAAGACCACGCGGGCAGCGATCACCCCATGGGACCTGACGCCTCCCTGCCGTCACTCCCTGCCCTCGCCCAAAGCCATCCTCCCCACAAGGAGCGCCGAACATGCCCGTCCCTTAGAACCTGGAAGAAGCTGACGTGAACACCCGGGAAGGGTCCAACAGCAAGCCAGGGTGGAGGGGCGTTCGAGGTCCACCTGCCACCCCCCAGGCCACACCCCTACCTTGAACTCCCCGACAACCTTGCGCAGGGCACGGTCCAGCTCCTCAGAGGAGACGCGCACGTAGGTGAAGTCGATGAAGTCACAGTCCACATCCTGGGTGCCCACGGTGCCGATGGAGTAGGTGCCCTCCTTCTTGTAGTGGAACTTGCCCGTGCTGCGGTGCAGAAGCACGGTGTGCAGCACGGCCAGCATGGCCTCCTCCACCTGCCGC